>NC_139242.1:46818627-47392030 GCF_977018435.1 Lepisma saccharinum
TTGTTGATTCAATGAATTTATTTTACTTTGCTACCAATTGACAAATTTACAATGAAAATCATCTGTATATTACAGAAGTACCTAGTCTCATTTCTAAAATGAGATAAAACACTGGCACTCTCAAATCAAAGTTAATGTTGCATGTAATTGCTCTATCTGAAATTTCAATAATTTATTAGCATAAATATCTAACCAAACAACTACTTTTTTTAGAGACTTCAATATATGAGCCTTTGGATGATACAAGGTTTCAGTGCAATTGTAACATATGCTGAAGTTTAAAGGGCTGTCCTGAAAAAAATGAAAACTTTGATATAGAACATTTACATTCTCAGTGGACGAATTAAAAACACCCATAAGTATGTCTTACTCTTTACCTTACAAAATATAAAATGTACAAATTTTCAAATGCACACGAGTTAAAACCAGGTAAAAGTAAATAATACTTAGGACAATCTCTGCTTAGGAACACATGTCATATGTGGAGCCGTCTTGGAATAAATTCTGTCATTGGAATGTATTCCCTTTCTGTTAAAAAGGTGAAGATTGAACATGCCACTTTCTACCTTGAGGATGTTCATTAATTAATTTAACAAGAAAGCTTCTTTTCCATCATGTTCTGTGTCTGAGTGGCAAAAGTGGACAGTTGGATGATAGCTGGTCATGATATTCTATCAAAAAGTATTATTTTACCCATGTACGCTTCACAACTTCAGTTGGCCACCATGAACATTTTCAAAGCCCAAACTTGGCAACATTGCACTTCAGAGACAGCTAAGAGTACGTAGTCAACTTTGAGATGGGTCCCTCAGCTAGATGAAAGCAAGATTCTCGGAGGATAGTTTGGCAATCTCAAACACTGAGAAAGGATTAATGAAGATATACAGCTTAGATGAAAGAATTCTAGAAATTGAAACTCACCTTTGTTTCCCAATGCTGTATTTATTTTAACTGAATCAATCACAACCGTATCCATCAAAAACTTGCAGAACTTAGCATCAGTAATTCTCCTCTCCCTGAAATCTAATCTGCCTTTTCCCCTCTTCTAGATCTTATACCTTAAATAAGAGCAGTATTTCAAAGATAGTCAAAATCAAATCCAATCCAATTAAAACTCAAAACCATCTATTACATTAGAACTAGTGTAATTTACTCTAGAAATTCTTGAAACTCCCTGTAGTATTTGGCAAACGCAAAAGTACATGAAAAATGTAAAAATATTAGGGATTGAACAGATCAATCAGTACCTGCCGATAGATATATCTCTTATATTTGTTAATTTTTAAATGTATATAAAGGCAATATTCATGTGCCCTGTTTGCACAAAAAAATGCAGTTTCCTTTTCTTGGAAATTCCATTACTATAATCTGGATGCAACATTTTTGATAGGTACTGGCAAAAAATCACATCATTCCATCCCTTCAAAGTGCATGATAATCAACACTAATGAGAAAAAATTGAGAAGAGTTATGAGAATGAGTAGAAACATTGATCATAAACAAACAAGTAGTGGTTTGTTAAGATTTTTAAGGTTCTTACTGGATGGGAGTACTCAGCTTTCCTCTCTTGCTGTAAATGGACACCTTCAACACAGGTCAGTACATTTCATCTTGTTGCACTGGCCTGTCTTCAGTTGTTGAACGACGTTGCTAAAATTTTCAAGATCATATCTACATATCACTGTATTAATGTGAAAACCAAACCATCAGTTTCAAACTACTTTTTGATGAGATTCCTATGCTTGCTTACATGACCTAATAAACAGCCACAAGTAGGTACATATTTTCCCGATGACAACCTTTATCGAAATCTAACACCTGTTTTTTTGCCAGGAACTTCATTAAAACGAACAAAAACACTGTTTCGTCACCAGGCTCGTCGGAAACTGTGAGTGTGGGATGGGATGGCTTGGGAGGGACGGTGGGTGTGGGGTGGGCCTTGTTCAGGCCAGGTGGAGTGGTTGCACTCATGGCCGATATATAGGCCCTCTCCCATCTTTTGCGAACAGAGGTGTTAGCTGGTTGGGGTAGGAGATGGATGATCCCCACCCGGAAGCAGTCGTTGAAATTGATGTTGTGGTGGTTGGTGTGGACGGCGATAGTGAAGTGCAGGTTGTGGGTTGAGGAGCTGTGGTTATTGATGCGGAGGTTGAGGGCCATTGATGTTTCTCCCAGGTAAAAATCACCACAGATGTTGCAGGTGAGGATGTAGATAAGGTTTGAAGCGTTGCAGGTCCCTTTGGGATGGAGGGTAAATTTGCCAGTGGCCGTGTGCACCTGGAGGGTGTGAGAGGTAATGAGGATGGGGCAGGTCTTGCACTTGGGGCGGTTGCATTTATGGGCAGGGGGGTGTTGGATGTGTGGTGAAGGAGTGTTGTGGACAAGGATATTTTGGAGGTTTGGGGGGGGGGGGCATTTGAAAACCACTGTGGGCTTGTCAGGAAATATGTTTTTGGTTTCAGGATCACTGTGGACAATTTTGAGAAGAGAGTGCAGTGTGTGCCTGATTTTGTTGAGGTGGGGATGATATTGGGTGAAGAGTGCAGGTGGCAGCAGGTTTCTTGGTGGTAGTGGTGTGCGAGGCAGCTCGCGATATTTCTTTCGTGACCAGGGCTTGGTGTAGGCGGAGCTTATAATTCTGGTGGGAGGTGGGTGAAGTGTTTAGGCACTGTCCCCTGAGGGCCAGAGAGAATGGGATGGCTTTTTTGGTGTGGAATGGGTGGGAACTGGAGAAGTGTAGGTATTGCTCCCACCCGTTCCACACAATTCTAAATCTGGGCCGTGAACCAACTGTACACCCTCAAGAATTGTTAGTTTTTTTTAATGAACAGATTTATGTTTTACGTAATATAAAATTCAGTGATATTTGATCCCAAAGTATGGCCTGGATAAGTAAAAGCTGCCTTATGCCGCTTTTTATTGGTAAAAACCATTTGTATGTAAACTACATGCCTGAAATTGATATCAACTCCCAACCTAACACTCCTAACAATGTAAAATTAATAGTCTGTTGGGTGCTATATTCACTTGTGCGAAGCTTTCAGGCTGTTCTGCTTCACAGTAGGTTAACAGACTTAATTTATTTCACAATAACAATGCGACGAGCTAAAAAAAACTGAAAAACATTCATAAGCATAACCTTCATAAACCATGGAAATTATTTCACATTCTTGAGGGTACAGAGGGTCAAGGGTACTTAAAAATCTTACACACTTCAGAAATGTTATTCTGATTTTGTATTTATAAATTCAAAGTAAGCTAGCAATATAAATTACATTTTAAAGAATTTACCGCCAGTTAGAATTGGGACAAGTTTCTTTAAATCTTGGATAAGCTTGAATTGACAAAAATTTCCATCCGAGGTCATCCAACTGCACACACTGAATCCATTTTTTTTTGTTTTTTTTTGGCAATCTAGAAGCCCTACGGATGGACCACAGCAGCTCTGAAGTGAATACATAGAGCAGTTCCTAAACTGTACTCTGGAGCATCTCCATTTGCTCTATTAAAAAACTGGAAAGAAATAAAGGGGGTAGAAATTATTTAGCTCATGCAGCATAGGTAGCAATTATTATAGTGTCTGTCTGCACCTTCTCTATCAGAACCAAGTGAAACCTCAAGAATGTTGTTGAAGCTAATTAGACACAGACAATTATATTTTGAGTTCCAGTTTTTTATGCCTTTCAACAGGAAAAATTAAGCTTAGATTAAAATTTCAGCTGTTTAAAAATGAAACCGTAATTCATGTGTTACGAATTACGAATCTGTTCTAAAGATTGATCTGCAACTTGGAAAAGTTTCGAAATCACCGATATGGAAAATCCAAAAGTAAATACAATTGTAATATGGATATTGATTCAGCCTAATTTAAGTAATTATGTACAGTATACAATGCACAATTTCATGTGCTTCAGCTTATTACTTGCAACTCTTAATATAAAAAAAGGGGTCTTCCAACGGCTCCTTTCAAACCAACATACAAATGCATCTCAGATAAAATATTTATACAGGGTGTGCCAAAAGTAGGTACACAGTATATTTGTGGTAGGATAATGGTAATACATAATATTGTAATACATATTGTTTTGTTTTATTATTCAAAACTTTTTAATTGATTTTATGAACATTTCATTGATGGTTCTTTCCAATTGACATTTAGTTAGTTTGAACTTTATTTACTGTATACCTACTTCTGGCTTACCCTGTATAAAAAAATTAAATTCTGTACACAGATTAAAGTACATAGCCATTAAATATTGTTAGAGTTGGAACAAACAATATAAATCTAAAAGAGAAAGAAAGTTTGGAAGTGATGAATGTAACATATTTTTCTTATTTCTGAAGTAAATGCTATGTGCCTAATCACTTCTTTAGGTTTCTACTACCTATGTCAATGCAGGTGATATCCAGCTAAAATTCATGAACCATGAGGACCTACAGTCTTACACTCTTTGGTGTGCCTCTGTTGGAGATCAAACCTGTGAATACCTACACCGTTGAGGCTCATCCATCCATAATTGGACATCAGAAACTCTCAATTACCTATTCAATATTACCACAGCTTATACATTTACAAGCAAAATTTGTTGTGTCTGCAATAAGTTCGCACAAGAGTTGCAGCTTGCAGTGGCATACTGTTGGTACTAGTCAAGTTTTATCAATACTACCAAATATGTTATAATACTTCAAATGTATTACAACAACAATTACCTTGCAATTGTGAAATATATAGGAAAACTTTACATAAATGCATAATTAAAAGAAACAAACCCACAAAATATATGTAAATCTTTGATTATGAAATTTGACAACTTTCCTCCTGCCCAATAACATTTTTACAGCATATATTCCAGTTTTAAAAAATTACATCATCAAGATATACTTTTCTATAAAACACAGTTCTTCATAAATACATAACATCTTCAATAAAAAAGACATTACCTGAAAGATTGTTCTTCCTCACAAGATGGTAAGAGGTTAAAAACTTAATTGCTGATCATAAACAGTAAAAGAATGAAAAGATGCGTACTGAATAGAGCTGAGCCGATGTATCGGTATCTGAAAGTATCAGTCACATTTTATTTACAGATACCAGCCAATACCGGCATTTTGGTCTTTTACGAAGGGTGCAAAAATACCGCATGACACTTTCGCGGGAGTCTAATTTTCCTTAAAATTATGTAAAATTCAAAGTTCATTTATTTTTCACCAATACTGTATGAAAAACTGTATTTTGTGAATACATAACAGGTATTTTAACAATTGGATGTCATTTGCAAATATTTTAGAACAAAACTCTGGTAAATTAATGCTTCTAACTGGAATGCAATACTCGCCAACTAATATTAATCATATTTTTTTTTACAACTTTAGTAACAATTTTCAAGTATTTGTATTGGTGGGCATCTGTAAGAGTATCGGCTCAGCCCTAGTACTAAATGTAATCATTTTCATGTAAGGTCATTCGATTTGTACTGCTGTCTGGGTGTTTGTTGTTTTCCTTTTCAGACTGAAGACTCATTTGTATCAGCAATGACAAAAATGAAATTTATTGATTCCAATCTATTCACAGATAATTTGAGTAGATTTTTTTTTTAATAGAAGCACAAACATTCTGAATATAAATGCTATAACATTTGCATTTTTGTATTGTAAATAGAGAGACTTTACATTGGGACAAAGTTATTCATATGAGAAAAGATTAAAGTGGGAGAGATGTTTTCCTTTACAGAGGGATAACATGAAATACTATATTGCAGTGGTATTAAAACTGTGAGGCACACCTCCCTGGGGAGGCGTTGAAGCTTCACAAGGAAGCCACTAGAACTTCCGAAAAACTACATTTTTTCTGAAAATTCAAAATGTGTTTATAAAAATACATCATTTGTCACCAGGAAAGCTTACATCATTTTTTTTTTCCATCTGTATGATTGCAACACACTGGTTGCCCGTCAGCAATGCGATTTCTCATGTTTTTGAACTGAGACAGGAACTGTATTCGCACCTTGTCGACAACTTCATTGATGGTGCTCTGTACAGAAATTGGTTGGCACCCTATTCTGATATTTTCCACAAATTGAATGTACCTCTACAAGGTTCAAGGGAATCCTGTAGCTTTCAGACAAGTTGGCAGCCTTCAAAAGGAAGTTCTTGCTTTGTAAGAGAAAGATTAAAGATGAAATCATTGGTGATTGCTTTCGTATATTGAGCACATTGTTAGAACAAACTGGACTGCAGAAATATGAAGAAATCCAAACATTGCTGTATGCCTGTTTTTAACAAGTAATCCAACTTGTCTTACCTTTTTATCTCATGAATATTGTATGGCTGAATGAAATGACACCAGCTTATAAACCTTAAACAACTGTACGCTGCCTGTATTAATCGCACACATTATATCTTCATTACTTGTATGTATACCAACAATAAGCAAACACATGAAGAGATTTTATGTTGATCTTTCATGGTCACATCACATCTATTTATCTATTATTATTGTGGGAGACGCATGCAGATTTTGATGGCAGATAGGATGCACAACAGCTATAAGTTTGAAAACCCCTGCTATATTGAATTAAATACAAATGATGCGACCTCTTTTACTAAGCTTTCAGACAGAAAATTGAGTGTCAATCACGTTAAATACTCATACTAGTTCCAATATCAATTTCCACCAATATTCACACATTGGAATCATTTCCATCACCCACTTCAACCTGAAAAGAACAAATACACAAATGGAGGAGCTGGAACCACAAATTCAAACAACACGTCAATAACATCACTTCCTGGACAGGCCTACGTGTTCCATTAATCCACGTACAAATATGATGCCCAGTACAATATACAGGGTGGCCCAAAAGTAGGTATACAGTATATGGTATATTTGTGATGGGATAATGTATACATACTTTTGGGCCACCCTGTACATTGTTTTATAATATAGATTGTGTTTAAATTTAAAACCTGTTTGATTTCTTAAGATGCCTATTTATTTTGTGACAAAAACCTTACATTTATTAAATACAAAGACTTGTTCTGAGAGTTCGCAGCACCCATGTATGAAAGGCACCAATCATTTAGCATTTCTTGTCTGGCATCTTAACAAAGTATGACTTTTTATGTCCAAATAAACAAATTGAGCAGTCCTTACTAATAAACATCAAACACTACAAACAATTTCGTACAGAATGTTACTCCATTTTAAAATTTCGATACGAACTGAAATTTAATTGAAAACTTGTCTATCAATGTGGAAGCTCATTATAAAAATCACCTGTATGCTGTCCAACTAACAAAACTGTGTGAGAATAGTAAGGATCTATTACACAGGTGCCTACATGTTTTGATATGAAAATATAATACATGTTTAGATATGAAAATATAATACACCCTCTAAATTTCTTAACATATGAATGTGAACTGTAACCAGTGAAACGTAATGTAAAAAGCTCGGCCTCTATATCTGAAGTTACTTTCGTCACATCACTATACAGTGGGTTCCCGTTGCTTTATTTCAGGAACTGTAGTTGTTGAGATTCAGTGGACGGACATACTATTCAATACAAATATAAGCACCTTAGAAGCTACAAAAAATACTTTAAAGCCCGATGTCCCATATAATGCTATAATTATTCTTGTGCAAAAACTTAAACAATATGAACATAATAATGAATATGTAAAAGAAATTGATAATATGTATATATGTCTACATCAAAGCTCTTATGTAATTTTTTCAAATATGATTTCCAGACATAAGCTTTCTTTAATTATTGTAATTTAGATTTTTGAAAATTTAAATAACCTCAAGTGATGTGTTAATGATTTTTTGGAAGACAAAAGGGAAAAAATTAATTAATTTCATTTCCCCTCATACCTGTGAAAATCTTGACTCAAGACTACCAAATGATTCGTTCTTTCAGATCTAATGTCAAATATTCAAACATTCCACAAAAAAATTTATTGATTGTTCATACTTATCACTAATTTCTGCATGTTTATCAGTGCAGTTTTCTAACAACAAATGTAACTAAACTTTGATATATCTAGATGTATGTGACAAGAAGTATGACAATTCATATCTATTATCCAATAGAATCTCAGAATTCTTCCATATAAAATTCTACAATTTTCTACAGTACAACTTGAAGTTAGTATAAAAAATAATGTATACATTCTGTTTTAAACATTTTTCCTGGTTTCTACAATGCAAGAGTGCCCAAAAGACATTTATATTTTGTCTATTATATCTTTATTCATGGTGGCAGTTGCTCTTTGTGTGTTAACTGGAAAACATGTGCATGTCCGATTTGGTTAACCTGTGTTAAGCTCAGTGGATGGGTGTGACCAATTTTCACATTTGAAATCTAATAATTTCATGACACGTTTTTAACCACCCTCAAGAAGTATGGCATGGTTTGTTCTGTTATTCTAGCAATTTAAAAAAATCGTACAGACATCAGAAACAATGCTTTTGGACACCCTGTAAATATATATATATATATATATTCAAAACATAATACTCATCATAACATAATACTATATATTGTTAAAAAAGGATATTCAGATAGACATTCCAAAAATAATATGTTCTAAATGCAACATGTTTAAATATATAAATCCCTAATATGCTACTTAGCACGCATATGTACATTATGGAATTCAGTGGATTATTTCTAAACTACAGAGATTCAGTTTTTGTTGTTTTTGTGAAGATTCCATTTTCTTCCATTATTTGTACACCAATGTAAGCAACAGCCTTTTGTAGTCACCAGAAGTATCTCCCTACAAAGAACAAGGATTATAATATGTTGGTGTCAAATTTCTAATACAAAAAGTTAGTTTCATTCACCCAATATTTATCTAACAGGGATATTTTGATAAAAGTTCTTGGCAAAGACTGTAACACTTCCATTTCAAAGTCACAGTAATGTTTTTAATATTGAATGTCCAAATTGGACGCCTGATATTTTTTTCCTTTCTTTCTTTTGTGGGCCAAAAAAAATAATCTTAAACCAACTTAATTCATCAGCAATACTAGAAGTGTACATCAACAGAGCTATTTCAGGCAAGGCAATCACAAAAAAAGTGGAAAGTGTGGAAATACTCTCCCTAAAATTCAGATCTTTCATTTTTTGCAATTCCCATGTGTTCAGTCTCATGAAAGATGACCTTGAAAAACTGTGATACCACTTTGATGGGAAAATTCACAATGATACATGAGAATGGTTCTTATTCGATGGGAAATTTTTAAAGGTACAGCAAAATTTGTGCTGCACTGGGATAAGTATTTACAGAAACTATGTGGTTGTGCAGAAAAGTAGTTCTTGCACTGTACTTTCAAATAAATACAAAAATAGACCAAAATGTCCATTCCACAACTAAATTTTTGTCTTAGCCTTGTAAGTATGTACACACAAATTTCAAAGTTAGTGCACACACCGATGATGCTATAAATTAGCGAAAATTTTGAATTTTCCTACTGTCCGGTGAGTGTTTCCTTTTACCTTATTTGATTTTTTATATATATATATATAATATCATTACGTATGAAATGCCAGAATTCCTGAAGTACCAAGTTTGACAGTCAGACATTTTATTTTGAGTTTTTTTTTTCTTTTTTTAAAAGGTACATTACCACTCTTTCAAATGCACATTTTGGTTTCTGATTATTTTTCAAATTGTCTTTTTACAGCATTTTTTTGTGAAACCATGAATGAGTAAAAAAAATAGTGTTATTTTTAAAAATGAGTTCAATCATGGAACAATGCAGCACAAACAGCTCGAAACATCACTGAAGTGTTTGGTGAGGATGTGGCTAATGAATATAGTGTGTCAATGATTTGAGAAGATCCATTCTGGTGATTTTCATCTTGAAAATAAGCCAGATGGATGACCTGATACTGAAGTGGATCATGATAGAGCTGAAAGCTGTAGTGGAAGCAAACTCTCAAACTACATGTGAATTAGTAGCAAGGTATGACATAACTAACTATTTCAACAATATTGAACCATTTGACACAAATCAGCAAGGTAAAAAGCTGGATAGATGGGTTCTGCATGAAACTTCAGAAAAGAAAACTCAAAGCTAGTCTTTCTGTGCTGTCACAGGATAAAGGAGAACCATTTTACGTGTGATGAAAATTTGATACTATTCGATAAAATAGTTTGAAAAAGATGAAGTGCCGGAACAAAGCCTAAAACCAAATATTCTAAATAAATAAAAAATGAATTTGCGGTCCAGCGCTGTTGCGATACAATACAGCTTACTGAAAACCTTATCAACCGATTATTGCAGCAGATATCTACTGCAAACTATTTAATGAAACGAGGGAGCTTGCAATTAAGCAGCTGGTACTGGCCAATAGAAACAGACCGACCCTCTTGGAAGACAATGAATGCTCTACAACATGTCGTGCAAACACTACTCAAACTACAGAGGTCAGATTTGGAAACATTCACCAGGTCTTGTACCAACTGACTATCATTTTCCAGGCATTAGACCACTTCTTACAATAAAAACATTCAATTCTTAAAAATCTGCAAAAAACTACTTCCACAATTTCATCACCACTCACCTCTCCACGCTACTTCACTACCAGCATAAACAAGCTGCTGTTATACTTTGACGAAATGTACTTGAAACATAATAAACATTGAACTTACCGAAATGACATCTGTCAACTCCTTCCCATAGATATTAGCATATTCACTCTTAATCTCTCCCATATCAACCTCAGATCTTGTCACGATAATTCTTATCAGAGCCTTGTCTTTGGTTCCAAGGCCAGCCAAAGCCTTATGGAGGCGCTCGGCAAAGAATGCAACTCTGTTCCTCACAGATTTCACTGGAAAACAGAACACACACGTCAGGAAGTGTGAAAATACAAGCTACTTTCTATTTTAAAAAAATTAATACATGGAAAGTGTTATGTTCTAATGACAGAACCTGTGAACCACTGATGTACAGCACAGTTCTGAATGAGTAATTCATTACAATGCACACCAGTACTAAATCAGGCAGGGGAACAGGTCACCTGTCTGTTCCCTCTGTTTCATGAAGGACCGACCACCACTGATGCACACCCATTTTCTACATGGATCAAATTCTAAAACCAATTACACCAGTCTTTGTGCAGAATGCTTTATTCATCATGCTGCTGTGCGTTTATATGCATAAGTCAGGCATGCAAAACAAGCTTACATTATAATTAATATCTTACTGTCCAGTATTACTAAACATAATTTTGAATAGGTTATTAATTACCTTGCTATTTGCACACTACTTCCTATCCTGCATGTGTACACAATATTTTATCATTAACAGAGTCTGCAAAAAATGTCAAGAGACACTTTCACTGAGTAACTATCCTGGAAGTTCTGCAAAACTTGAAGTTTCCATTGATTTTGTAATTGCTTAACAGGTATTTTTATATTCTGACGTAATTTTTTAATATTTTAAAGCAAAACTGGTAAATTGAAGCTTACAATTGGAGTGGAATACTCTCACATGTATTATTAACATTTGAACAACTCTCACCATCTCTCTAAAAAATAAGCTGTTAAAGTCATCTTACTTCATCTTTGGCAATGACATCAAAGTATTCTCTCACAAAGACCTAGGCATTGTTTTCAAACAAAAACTCACATTTGAAGAACATATTACAGGCACCACAAAAGTGTCTTAGGGAGAATTCACACTGAAGAGAGAGACAACATGCAACACAGAAGAGCAGGGTTGGCATGTTTAAAACAAAAGCGTTTTAAACAACTTGTTTTAAACGTTTAAAACACATCAAATAAAAACAGCCATGTCGTAAATGGCGAAAATACGATGTTGAAGGCAAATTACAGCCCATAACTGCATCAATAAACTTGATAAAGCGAAAAGAACATTGTTGTTTAAATCTTAAATCATATCGATACTTTATTATATCAACAAATTTGAGCTTCAAATACGTTGTAAGGCCTCCAGTTGGGCTCTCTTCTAAAGTATAAATATACGGTAGCTCGTTGGAGTGAAGCATTCACTGTGCAATCACAAACAACAAACTGAAGCGACACTATGCACGATATTGAGAAAATGGCACAGTCCGATAGATACATAAGCAACATGTGACACGTGCATCTTATCTCTCTTCGGTTCGAAAAGTTTTATTGATTACTGAGGGTTCGCTTCCAAGCACCACGTGTCACATGTCACATGTCACGTCTCTCTCTGGTGTGAATTCTCCCCAAGGTTTACTAGATTATTTCACCGATATTAGTGATATCTCAGCCCTCACCTTAAACTTTAGTCATTCATTTCCCCAATAACAGAATACTGCTCTCCTGTCTGGTCCATGGCATGTCCCACTTAACTCTCTAGAATCGATTTAGTTCTTCACTTTTTCCTGGCTATAGTTTGTTACAGGATTTCCTCATTACCTAATTTTTCAACACCACATCTCCTATTCTATTTATACTCCCTATCACCACTGTTTACTGAATGATTTCAGGTATCTTTGCAAAATTGGCAACTGGAAGAGTAGTGAGTATGTGAAATTCCAGAAAACGTTCAGAGACGTACGACATGTTACATGAAGCCTGTGGCAAATAATGTTTCAGTTGAACAGTGTGTTACAAATGGTAAAATGGTACAGATGTTTCAAATCAGGTTGAACCTCCATCTAGAACGACGAATGAGTAGACCCCATGTTAAAATTATGTTAATCATGTTTTTCGACTGGTAGGGGATTGGAGTTTGTGCAGCATGGTTCCAGTGTGATTACAACCTTCTGAGTTAACGTCATGCAACAATTACAAGAAAAGGTGCAGCCCAATAGGCCACAGATGTGGTAGAACAAGTACTGGATGCTTCATCACGATAATGCATGTGCTCACTCCTCACTAGTTGTCCAGAGTTTTTGGCTAAGCACCGGTCACCTGTTGCCCTACAACCAGCCTATTCCACTGATTTGGCAGAAGCAGACTTCTTCCTCTTGCCCAAGTTTAAATCAACCCTTTGCTAAATAATATTTAATTGTGCTATCTTGACTTGTTAATTCTTTTGTGTTGTTATTTTTATTATTCTTTTCATTGGTGATGATTTCACTGTAAAACAGCTTGTGCTGTATCTGAAATATTCTCAATAAATTATAATTTTCAAACTCATTTGAATGTGTGAATTACTCACAATAGCATTATAACACTTATCTTTAAAATATTTTAAAAAATATTGAAAAAACACAAAAAAGTGGTACTTACGTTTTGCGAGTTATTTACAAAATGTTTCGAGAAACTACTGTTCTCTTCTTCAGATCTAGAACTTCGACTACGAAGAACTTTCCATAGCCACGACAAGATATTTTGAAAACTAGGAATAAGGATGTGGGTTTGATATGGGTTAGACAGGAATAGTGTCTAACCCATATCAAACCCACATCCTTATTCCTGGTCTTTTCTTGACGTGGCTATGGAAAGTTCTTCATAGTCGAAGTTTTAGACCTGAAGAAGAGAACAGTAGATTCCACAAACATTTTGTAAATAACTCACAAAATATAAATACCACTTTTTGTGTTTTTCAATATTTTAAAGATACATGTTATAATTATAATTTTCAAGCATCTGTATCGGTTCAATGTGGCATTGACTCAGTCCTAATATTAGGGATGTGACGGAAGCTGAAAATTTACCGATGCCAATGTACTCACCGATAATTTTAGGAACCGATACCGTTGCTGATATTTAACCAATTACGATACATAAGATTATTCAACAGAAATGGGATGTTATTTTCAGCATGACCAAGAATAAATTTGCTATGTACATCTCTATTGCATATCATATGTATATACATAGTACATTTGAATCTAAAAAAAGTGGTTATATGAACCTTTAAGAAGAACAGATTCTCAAGAGATTTTACATTAGTACACAAGCAGTTCTTTGAAATGCAAAATGAATTCCTGTTCTAAATGTTGTAAATTTAATGCTGGCAGATAAAACTTCAGAAACACGAGTTTTAGAAGTACTTCTGGAAGTAACCTAACCTACTTCTTCTCTTATCGCAAATCTGTCCAGCAACATTGAACACTCGTTCATTGAATACTGATGCAGCAGGTACGCCACTTGCTTCAGGTTTGGATACTCATTTTGGTTGGTTCAGCAATGTAGTTTTATTTCTGATTTTGAGGTAGGTTGATCCTCTGAATGAGAGTTACCTAATATATACATATAAATAAGTGTACAAAAGATTGAATTTGCACTCTTGTTAACTATGTGTACTGAGGAGTACACATAACCAAATTCAGGAAAACATTTCCAAGGATATTGGACAATTTTCGATCCGGATATTTGGATTATCCAAAATGTCCAAATACCTAAATGTGTGCATTATCTGGACAGTTTTATCGTCTGTTTTAGGGGCTATCCATCCAGATTTGTCATTTTTGTTTTCACGGTGTGGAATTTCTACAAATCTTTCACCAGATCTGTACTATACAGATTTTGTGGCCATTCCTACAAAAGAGTCATTAACAGCCCTATTACATCCCCTATCTTCAATTTCCAAGAACTTAGCATCATTCCTATGTAACCACTTCCAACAGCATATATTCGATACATCCTTAGAGACCGAAACAAATTAAAAACACTGGTGTACATTGAGAAAATACATGTTCATTTAATATATGAAAATTATAAACTGTATTTTGTAGTACCAAGACTACAATTTCTCTGTCGAAAGCATGCAACAAAAGAAGTATCACAACCAAGGCAATAATGTGGTTACGTAGTAGCTAATGCACCAACAATGTCAATTCACTAGAAAAGGTCCTTCAAGTGCTGAACATGTCAGATTAAACATGTAAATGTTAAAATAAAGAGGTGGTTATTCTCACCAATTGCCAACAATCCTTGCTTCACTGAGCCTGAGAATTCCTTCTCAATGGCAGTCTCAATATCATGCCCTGCCAACTTCTCATACTCATGGAAGATGCGGTTCAACTGATGGTAGTTTCGTGATGCAAGGACAGCATTGAAAGCAGATTCATCAGTTCCCATTTTCTGAATACCTTAAAAATAAAAAAAGGCATGATTTAGGTTTCAAAATGCAAAATAATATATGCAAATAAATTACACATATAAATAAATAGTTTCAGCACCTTTCTTACTGAACTCTCATTCTTCAATCTGCAATGGTAAATCAGTAAGTAGGTCACAAACATTTATTAAAAAAGTATTAAGTGAGATGCAGACTTTAAACCAGTTTTTATTTTTCAACATGATCTCCACCAACATTGATACACTTATCCCATCACTTTATCGGTGCTCCAAAACTTTCAGAATAAAAGTCTTTGGACTGCTCTCCCAGCCACAGTTGCAACATTTTCATCATCCACCAAAATGTTATCCATCCTTGTGGTAATTTATCGACCCAGTTGTGGACAGCTTCTTACGATACTCACTTCTCACCGTAAACAGAAAACATTTCCTTATGAATATTCTTTGCAGGAAGTTTTTTTACTCACAAAAAATGCACAACAGCATGCTGCTCTTCCAATGTACTCTTCGCAACACATTTGTCTGCCCTGAAAAAATTCGAAGTCCTGACATCATAAATTTGTAGCATAGAACTAAGGCTGTGCGATTTTTCGATATAGAGTCTATATTTTTAAAACATCAGTGTTGATATAAAAATATTGATGTCGATATATCAATATTGATATGTCCATATCGCTGTACTTAAATTTTCGGTATTAAAATAAATGCTAGTCTGTACATGCATTCTGTTGCACTTGATGGTACTTAGCAACAGCAAACAGTACAGGGTTCACATCCGTCCCTGCTGTTTCACCATCACCTCACGATCCTTTAGGTTGGAACTTCTCCATTCACCAGGGAATAGGAGGAGGATTGAAATTATAGCCATTACCTTTGACAAGCTTTGATAAGAAAAAAAACAACGTTCGATAAATGGCAGGAACAGTCAACCTCACTTCCACGTAGTACACCCTGGATTTCATTTTGCAGACTAATGAGGCTCTCAACTAAAGTACTGTCTATTTTTTATAGAAATTTCATGAATCCATAGTGACCATTTAAAGCTATGTTGCTTGGGTGCACATACGAATATTCAGGGCACAGTTGTGTTTTTCAAGGGATCGCAGACAGTGACGAAGCCAGAATAATGAGTGGGGAGGGAGAGCAGCGGGAATGTTTTCAGCGGGGCAATTACATTTATAAAACTTCTAAACACAATACAACAATCCATATTTAGGCTAAGAAAATATTTGTTTATTTATGTAGTTTTTAGTTTTTGCTTGACAGGGAGACTGGCCGACTGGGGATGGGCATGGGGCATTTGCCCCTGTCCTATTCTGTAGCTTGGAACTGTAACTTCTCGTAGCATCGAAACTATGCATCGAACAGAAAAATGTTATTACAAAATAATTTGTGCTATCATGTGCTGTATATCGAGGAGAGACCTAGAAAAAGCCATTTACAACTTGAGACAAGAGTCTTTTCCAAGTGTTGTCTTGTATCGATACCATCCCTATACTTGAGCACACAAGGGTGACCAGCAAGTTCAGCAGTAGGAATCTTACTATTTTTATTGGTTGTTACACATATTTAAGTTAGTAAACTCCTGGAGAAATTGGATAGAAGACTGCATTTTCTTTTACTTTTTTCGTCAAGACAAACATCATAGTAGGTTCAAATCCTATCCTCCTGATTATTTTTTTCATTGCTATTTACCGAGTATGAATTGTTGTAATAATGTAACATGAGATTACATAAAATCACTAAATATTTATGTGATGCATACCTCGAACAATGCTTCTGCTCATCATCTTAATTTTACAGTGACTGGCTGGATTTTAGGCAAGACCTTTCTTTTAATTCAACTGTAATAAGTTATGCTCACATATACAAAAACTTACATGTCATTAATATCTGTTCTTAAACAGGATGTTGTAAACAATGTAGACAATGACAATGAACAGCTTGTAAGAAAAAAATGTGCAAAGTGTGCATTGGATTAATTCTTGGAAGTGATCTAATATCAATGGTCTCTGTTCAGCTAACAAAAAAATAGTAGGGGTGGGATTTGAACCTACAACCATTCATAGTTTAAAAAATAAGAATACCAGCATCTAACCAGCTACTATATAATAACTTACTGACAATACGCTCTTAAAAACACGTTGACGTTTATGAAAACATCCACCTTCCGAGTTCCAAGCACATTTTCTTGACAAGTCGTGAATAACTATTTTTGGAAATGTTCGATATTATGCAGGGTATTGTAAATAAAATGGCACAAACTCCTCAGAAATTTGCTTCTTTCTGTTGAAAATTGATAGTGTTTCATACCTCTGATTTCAAGTCAAGCAAGCAGAATCGTAAAAATTCCTCAAGCCCTTTATGCAATTTACTATTTGTTTGATTGTGTATTATCATAGTGGCTTATAGTTTCAAAGTTCATGGAATGTGCAAAATTGAAAATCTCTTTCACAGCAGCATTTTTATCTAGTTGAGATTCCAATTCAAAATTGCACTGAAGTGCAATGTTGCCAAGTTTACAAATTAGGGACTCAGAATACTTTCGGGGCGGTCAAATACGAAGTTGCCAAGAATACACTCCTCGAGCATGGTCACAATTTTTAAAGCAACTGGTAGTATTACATTTTTTTCAGCAGGGAACATATACGTTTCAGAAATTAGAAGTATATATTTTGTTCATGAAAATACAACTCAGAATTCAAGGATAATGTCCTTTATTGAAAACTAAGCTATTGTATAAAAATATACACTAAAAACTTAACGTTTGAAATGTTAAGTTTTTAGTGTATATTTTTATACAATAAATTTTGCCTTGGTAAGCATTTTAATGTTTTATTAACATGGAAACAAGGCTCAACAGTGTTACCGTAAAACAGAAGACTGTATGAAGGCCATACAACACACATCAATTTATAATGCTCACCTGACTCCAGTAGGAGTTCAGCATCCTTCACAGCAGCAGCTTCATCCACTTCTTGGCCTTCATCTCTGGAACCCTGTAAGTATTACGAGCATCCAGAAATTAATTCAAGTACATGGTAGTATTAAGATCATACACAAGCAAGACACACATTTTCCTGCATTATGCAATCTTTGCTACAGACCAATGAAAAATGAATAATTGAGATTTGACTGTACTTAAAAAACTGCATTTTTAACAACTGACAATTATAGTGATTGTACCACCTTATAGTTACTTTTTGTAATTTATTGTATTTTACAATCTAAATGAACAAATTGAAGTACATTACAATGATTTGACTGCAAAAGAGGAAGAAAGTACTCAATCTATTAAGAATTAAGAGATCCTTACATTGCACATTGACACCATCAGTCTTCTGAAACTGCCAGATGTGTCACTCATCAAATCCTTTTCTAACGAGCACTCATACACTGAAAACAGATTGAGATGATTACTCAAGAGTTATAAGAATGCATCGCTGGTAAATTAAAAAAATAATGCAGGCATGCTATTTACAGAGTACCAGGTCAATTACAAAGATATATACGAGGGGGTATTAAAAAGTTTGTGCAATCTCCTGGAAGGAAACAAACTAGAAACCCCCTTGGATATGTGTATTGTACAATGGTCCTTCTAGGTTAAGCACACAAATTTTTGTCTGTTTTGATGTTTATTGCTATCCTTTTTTAACAGGTGAATAAAGGAAGGTGTCATGATTGACAAAATTGAGGCACGGAGCATCATCAAATTCCTGCATCTCCAGGGGAACGCAGCGAACCAAATTCTTAATGAGATGAAAGCAGTGTACGGGGAGGAAAGCCCATCCTATGAGATGGTTTTCAAGTTGAAACGGCAGTTCCAAACTGGTCACATGGTAATTTCCGATGCCCCTAGGACAGGAAGACAGTCCTTCACAAATGATGCCACATTGATGGAGAAAGTGGAGAAGATGATAATGGAAGACAGGAGATCACCATTGAAAGTGTGATGTCTAATCGGTGTTAGTTATGGGTCCATCTGGAATATCATCCATCACCAGCTGCACCTTCATAAAGTGTCGGCATGGTGGGTGCCACGATTGCTCACCCCTTTCCAGAAGAGGACTAGAGAGGAAGCAGCACTAGAGATGTAAGGCCGCTGTGAACTGGATGAAGAGGAGTTTTTCAGCAGACTGGTTACAATGGACGAAAGCTGGATCTACCTTTATGACCCAGAAACCAAGGAGATGAGTAAGCAGTGGAAACACAGGTCCTCACTGCACCCCCAAAAAGACAAGAGTGCAAAAGTCAGCCGCTAAGGTGATGCTGGAACTGTGAGGAATCATCCTGACGAACTACCTGCCACAGGCTCACACAATCATAAGTGACTATTATTGTGATATCCTAGTTCAATTACGTCAAAAATTGAAGGTGAAAAGGCAAGGAAAGCTCACAAAAGGAGTGCTGCTATTGGCAGACAACGCTCCAGCCCATGCATCCATTTCGAAAACAGTTCAATTAGGATACGAAATTTTGCCCCACCCTCCATAATCCCCAGACCTAGAACCGAGTGACTTCTTCCTCTTTCTGGAAATGAAGCGTCCACTCAAAAGATGCCACTTTGACACGAGGGATGTCATTTCTGAGGTGGAACAGTGGATTCAGGCCCAAAATGCAGTGTTCTATAAAAACGGCTTACGCAAGGTGAAAGACCGCTGGCAGAAATATGTCACCAAGCATTGCGACTATATGGAGAAGGACTAATACCACCATGATTTTGTACTTGTCCACAGTTGTTTCCTTCCAAGTGATTGCATGAACTTTTTGATACCCCCCTCGTATATACACACAGTGAGGCTAATTGAGAGTCAACTATACATAAAACTGCTAAAATGAATACTCCTCAAGACACCAATTTATTGGAAATTTAATCTGGCAATCCTTGATTATACAAGACAATAATGTTAAGATCTAATTACTAAAAGATCAGTTTCTGTTGGACATTAAACCATACTCGCAGTTTTATAGCAGAGGTAAAAAGTCTGGTATTATTGTGTTAATGAATGAAATTTGATTTTTCAAAAGCTGTTTTCCATTAATCAAATTGAATTGAATTTAAAAGTACAAGCTTTAGAAATACACACACAGACAAAAACATTATCAAAGAGAAAGGTATAGTGGGTAAAAGTTTAATTTATTCTGGGTGGAACAAAAAGGACTAACTGAAAGTAAAATTTTTGACGTCTCCCAATCCTGCAACTCCAAGCATAGTTATTAGTGAGATGGATGCATTCCCTCAATAATTCAGAGACAAGGGGAAAGGGGGGGGGGGGGGGCACATTCCTGTCAGACTTGATAAATCAAAGCTAATTATACCAGGTCTCCCAAAAGTCCCTGTGCAGTTGGACGATCATACATATTGGCGATGCAGTTAGTAAAATAAAAAAATAATAACTATGTACCCAATCCAAAAACACTTGATCTGCAAAATGCAATCTGAATTTCAATCTCCAAGAACTCACTTTAAAAGGATAATTGGGTCAAAAATTAGATAGGTTTATTGATTAGGGTTCAACAAATGATAAAACATGAAGTTGACCCCTCCTTGACCATCTCTGTCCAAAGAGGGGACAAAATGTTTTATTTTAATGTGTCAGCCCATGCAAATACAAGTTAGGCAAAAAAAATTCAGATGAGTTCTGTACATAATGTATATCACTCTTATAGTTAATGACTTGCAAATTTTCTCACGCTGAGAAGCTTGCCCACAGAGTGAACATATGATCTCAACAAAGTTCAGATATTAGAACTTAATCCCAAAAATCTCATACAAAAGACAAAACAAGCACCTCCAAATGTCCCTTGAAATCACAATGGCTTCCACTTCCTCAAATTTCCTGATGTGGAGTGACCAGTGTTGCACTCGTTGGATTTTTATAGGAACTTTTTACCACAGTTCCCCCTGGAACATTATATTTTGATATATTACTCAACTAAGATTTTCATAAAATTAGTTTTTGAAGTTCATAGCTGATTCTAAGGTGATTACTTAATTAATTGCAATATTTTAAAACTTAACTTGTCTAAAGGAAAATATATTAAAATAATCTACATATATATATTTTGAATGCGGATATTCGATGGGAGTGGAAAATCTACATATTCCATGTAAATTTCTGAAAGGAGGAAAAAAAAATTCTCGAAAAGATAAAGCTGATAAATCTTGTAACTAATGACAAAATTAATTCCTACTGAAAAAAATGTATAAATATTTTTGAAACACTATGACTGCCGGACAAGGTTTCTAACCCCCTTTTTTTTAGAATGACCCAAATTTGATTCTATCAAGCACCTAAAAAAGCTCATGCTGCTAAGCCTATACACTTACAATTCTCGTACGTCTGGCAAATGACCTTAATGGCATAATTGCTCATGGTGCAGAGAACTTCGATCAAAACATCTTCATCTGTGCCTAAACCCTTCAGAGCACTGTGCAGTTCCTTTGCATAGAATTCAGGGTAAGGAGTCATCAAAGCAATTATAGCATCCTCAAACTTTCCACCCAGTTCGCTCTTCAGATCAGAGATCAAGTCCTGAAACAACATTGCATTCAATTTTATGTTAATGCTAAATATAATGAGAACATAAATCCAGTATACATTATTTACTTCTTAAAAATGCAAATATAAAAATAGAGGATGCCCAGTCACCATGGTACCTGAATCTTTTTTAAAAAATCTATTTTTACTTAAGATTTTTTTTAATATTTCGAGTTTGCTTATGGAAATTTCCATTACTTTTTTTTTAATAATTAGTACAGTATGTGCTTTACAACATTTGCTTTCCGTATAATATTATATACTTTTGCATTGTTGCTAGCCAAATTTTAAAATCTGCAGCGATATGGTAGAGTTTGCCATACATTAGAACGTACAGGGTGTTCCAAAATGAATATCGGAGTTTCAATGAAGTGTATCTTCTATTACATATACATTACAGAAATGGAACATACTTTAAAAGGAAAGGTTAACTCAAACAGTTTTTGTTTCTACTTCGCAGGTGAAGTTTCGTAACTCCGCCGCAGCACGGTGCTAGTAGTAAAGATGGAGATGACTCCTGAGCGTAAATACTTCTGTGTCTTGCAATTCGCAAAGTGTAACTCAGCAATTGGAGTGCAACGTGATTTTCGGCGGCAATATGGATGTGATCCCCCATCGGATAACCAAATCCGAAGATGTACAACCAATTTAAGAATACGGGATGTCTGTGCAAAGGGAAGAGCTCCGGAAGACCACGTCTGCCAGATGAACAAGTGGAACAGGTCAGAGCAAGTTTCGGTTGGAGTCCCAGGAAATCTGTAAGGCGGGCGAGTCAGAACTGTCAATGCTGTCCACGACTGTTTGGAGAGTGTTACGAAAGAGATTGCACATGATGCCGTACCGTCTACATCTGTTACATGCCCTAAAGCCTGAAGATATTGTGACCCGTGCCAACTTCTGCGAAAATGTGCTGGACATGGAAGATGATTTTCTTACACGTGTGACCTTTAGTGATGAAGCCTCATTTCGTCTTAGTGGACGAGTGAATATGCATAATGTGCATATTTGGGGGGTCTGAAAATCCACACCAAACAGTGCAGCTCATGAGGGATTCGCCACAAGTCAATGTCCTTTGTGCTCTATCCAAAGAACAAGTGTATGGACCTTTCTTCTTTGTGGAAAACACTATCACTGGTACTGCTTATTTGGACATGCTCCAGCAATGGTTCTACCCTCAACTGGATCGTGAGCAAAAAAGGAAAATCATCTGGCAACAAGTACGGAATTGGTTGAATGCTGTTTTTCCCCAACGATGGATCGGTCGTCATTGTGAGGATGACATGGCTCTTCTGCAATGGCCCCCCAAGATCTCCCGACCTCACCCCCTGCGATTTCTTTTTTGTAGGGGTATGTAAAGGATAGTGTATACGTGCCGGCCTCTCTGATTTGAGACGCAGGATTGATGCAGCTGTGGAGTCTGTTACACCAGACATGCTAGCTTCAGTGTGGGGAAGAAATTGCATACAGACTAGACGTGTGTAGAGTCACAAGGGGATCCCACATTGAACACTTGCAACTTGCGACAAAAAAAACTGTTTGAGTTACCCTTCCTTTTAAGGTATGTTTCATTTCTGTATTGTATATGTAATAGAATATACACTTAATTAAAACCCCGATATTAATTTTGGAACACCCTGTATTGCATAATTTTTCATGCTCTTACCAGTTGATCCTTCTTTAGGAACGCCACTCTGGGGCAAGAATTCATTACTTTTAATCCAATCTTGTATTAATTAATAAATTAAATGTTTCTTAGCTTATCTTAGTTGTATTCATGATTTTCGAAGCCCATATTTGAAAACACCTGAATTATTTTTAGTTTTGTTTAACCCTGGCTACCAAACAGTTTGAAAAATACTTTCCTAAAGTCATAAGTAGTCTGAAAAAAAATTTCCTCGAAAGATAAATTATCACCATGTTCTAAACTTACTGAATTCCTTTATAATCCATCTGCCATAAAGTCAGCAAGTTATTGCAAGATTGCAATTCACAAAAGAAGAAACAAGATATTAAGTGTAATTCAATCTATCTTTCCAGTAACTAATCCTTGAGCATGTGCAAATTTAAATCCCTCACAATCTACTATAGCAATCCCAACATGGGAGCCTACATTTAAAAAATAACCCTACTTACCTTTCCATACATAGTCTTAAAGGCAGCAGCAATTTTCTGCCTCTGGGCATTAGTTCTTCTGCCAAGGACTTGGATGATGGCATTTTCATCAGTTCCCAAGCCCTTCATCGCCTTACGAAGGATCTCTGCATCTGCATTGGCATCAAATGTGTCTGCAGGGACAATGGTTGGGGAGCCCTTAAAAAAAATAACTTTCACATTAACTTTTCCATCTATATTAAAATCATAGTAATTATTTAAAAGTGTGCATGTAATTACGACTTGGCTGGCTGTAGCGTAGCAATATATCGCAAGGCCCTGGGCGAGATTAGAAAGCGAGGCCCACATCCATTCTTTAATCCTTGCTTCATAGATAACAGGGGAGAGGGTTATTCGTCATCCCAGAGTTTTCGTGTACAATTCAAATATGACATGCCAGTTCTTTCCCTAAGTATTAATATATGATGCATAACTTTTTGCATAAGTGTAGAACAAAATGTTCGCACACGTGGAAGGTAGTAGGGACGATACACCACCTCTGAGGGCCGATTCTTAGCACAATGTTCTTTCCAATAAGTGATTGCACTTACCAATAAAGCTCATTACAGATGAAGATTAAGCAATCGTGCATGAAAATTTTCACAACAATACCAAAGTAACAAAAATAAAATTACTCTGGGGTGGTGCACCATGCCCCCGTTACCATGTTAAGGGTTAAATTGGAAATCTCAATGCGAATTGTTACTAAGCTTCAGGGATAAGTCAGCAAATTATTATATTTAAATAATAAGATATTACTGACGAAAATGATATTTAAGAAAGCTATAATCTAAAGCTGTAGGAAAGGAAGGAAGAAATTTAAATATTATCCAGCCCTCCTTGAGTTGAAAACAACACATACTTAAATGTTCTACATCTTGCTCTGTTACAATTGGGAGTACTTTATTGTTAACATATTAAAATCTGGAATGTTTTTATTTAAATATATAAGAATAAAAATGTCCAAGTAAGTTATCATGCAGTTTTACGTAAATATTTCAGAGGAAATAAGACAATATTATTTTCTTTTTTCAGGTTTCTTATGCTTAGGGTAAGCCTGCCTGTATGTTACACTCCTGATCTGATGAATTCGTTCAAATTATAACGTTCAACTAGAATTTAAGGACAGATAAAAACAATACTTTAATTTTTTTCCAGAAAAATTAGCCTTCCATATTCCTCACTTCAATTTTTACATTTTTTGTATCAACCCCATGGAATGCAAGGTCCCTTCAGGCACGAGGCCCTGGGCAGTCGCCCACCCTTTGCTACACTACTGTTGGCTGAAATACCTCTCAATATAATTTATTCTGATTGCCGTAGGGTTTCCTAACCCTCTGTGCTACAAGAACAGGTCCCGTATTCCAGGCAAGTTAAGGTGGTAGTGCAGATTAAAAGTAGGGATGGCATACAAGTATCAGTAAGTATAGGTTGGATTTTATTAAGTGATATCAACATTTTTGTCTTTTGTGGAAGCAGCAAAAATTCCGTGCAAGACTTTCATGTAGTCTAATTACCATCGAAATTATGCAAAATTCAAACCTTTCCATTAATTTCTCACCAATATTGTGTGAAAAATTGTTTTGTGACTACATAACAGGTATTTTAATATTTCTGATTCAACAAACTCTTGTCAATTGATGCTTATACTTGTAATGAAATACTCATCTAATTTTAATCAATATATTTTGAACAACTTTTAATCGTTATGATTTTCAAGCATCAGTACTGGTGTGAATTTGAACAGGTATTGATTCAGTGGTATCAGCTCAGCCCTAATTAATAAAAAAAGTAATTATGACCTCACATCTCTATTTGCATCATAGATGCAAGATATTATAGTCTAATGTAGTCAAAAAGCTTGTCTGATGTTTCAAGAAATGAAATATAAAACAAGCCTTGGCCCCCTAAGGGCTGTTGTGCAATGGAGTTCAGGTTAATTTCTGGACTGGAGTCAACTATTTATGGCATGCAAGTAGCATGCATGCCCTGCAAATTAGGCTGATCAAACCAAAAGCAGAAGTTTTAACCAATTGGCTATGCAGGAGCAGTATAGGCATAACCTGGCAGGGATAAGGGGGGGGGGGGGGGAGAACTTCTGGAACCTGAGGAGCAAAGTAACTCAATTCTTATGGGCTTCAAAATCCAAAAAAGGTGAAGCTCCAAGATTGATTGATTCCCCCACCCAAAATTTAAATCCAAGTTACGCCTATGGGAGCCCCTACAAATTGTCAATACATGTGAATGAAAAAACTTTCACATAAAGCTTTTATGAGAGGTCAAAAACTTGGCTCAGGCTGCATAATTTCAATATCATGCACATCCATTTTCTACTATGTACACACAAATTAGCACATGCAGAATGTGTTTTCCTGGTTACTTCCAGCATTTCCTGTCCAGAACAATTTTCTCATCCTGCTTATATATACTTACACGAGTAAGATATGTGGGCCAGGTTTAATATTTTTAGCATTATAATTTCACTCCTACATGATAACCGAGTTACTATTTATATTATTAGTTGGTTAGGATTGTTTAAGTTTGATTGCCTTTGAAGAGGCGTTACACCATTAAAACACTTGGCATAACTTTCCCAAGTCCAGGAGTGTGTTGATCTCGTGTTGGGTGAAAGAATGAAGTCTCTCATAGCTCATGAACACAAACATGTATTATAATAATGGATATTGTACACAAAAAACACAATTTGTACGAGGAAGTACCACCACTTGTAGCCATGCCACGTTCGCTCGCGCACACACACACACACACACGAAGACACTGAGTTCAGTCCTATTACATCATACATATGTTGCATACTTCACGTGGCAGTTCCACATTGCCATCTAGCGAGCAACTCTTAACATCATTTTTAATTATAATTATATTACAGTACTGAACAGCCTTTGTATTTCCATACTTTCCTTCACCTAAGTAAAAGTAGGATGTGACCATTTCCATAACATTTCACAATGTAATTAGCCTACTTGCAAATTAATACTTCCTTCATTTTAACAATACACAAAGTTCAAAATTACCCCACAATCATTCCCAGTATTCTAAACATGTTCCCCATCCTCCTACAAAACCATTACACAAATGGAACTGTGACCCAAAACTATTTTAAATAACCCCTTCAAGTTCTCCCTTTGGATGTGATTGCAAGAGTTGCACCACTTAAAACAGTGTGTTCGGTACAGGGGGGGGGGGGGTTCATGACATGCCTGCATCATGGGAATTTTTGGGGGGAACAGAATTTTATACCAATTCTATATATCTTCACACAAAAATGGGAGGGATTGTATCGTTTGATTGACTTGTTATTGATTTTTAATTTTTGTTATTGTGTATAGTTTTTCTACCTACCTGTGGGTGATCACGGAGATAGGGTTGAAATGAAACACCACCTCTTATGCCTTTAGAATAGATTTGGATGGAGGGGGGGACATGGTATTCACATTAATACAAGGTTAGTCGAGCAGACAAACTGTGCAGAATAAGATTGACTAACAATGGCAGTGAGACTAAAGTCGGCGGGAGTCGACCATGAGCGCTGAATGATCTCTCTAAATGAGATAATGCCATGGCATCCAGTGAAATTATTTGCACCCTATTAAATCAATATTGTTTTCAATTGAAAAAATTGGATCTAAAAATTTTCTTGCTCGCAATCTACTGGTTTTCTGTAATATACTGTATTTAAATAATGTGTGTTGTATATTTGTATTGAATAAGCTTTGAATATGTACACAATTTAGTGTTAGCTTGTTGCATATGTATTTTCTTATTTTATGTTGTTCCATGTTGCATGTGTGTAAAACATATGTTGTACATGAAAGTTACACATATATCTTCGGAATGCATTTATCATTCATTTTCTGTCATTCAAAAATACAGTTTGTGTGCTTGATTTCCATTATTAGCTAATGTGAAATTGACTTGAAAAAATATTTCAAATAGTTTGTTCAGAACAAATGCTTTAGTACAGACTTCTACCCCCTTTAATCATAATAACTACTACTAGTAATAATAATAATGTCATTATTATTATTGCTAAGTTTATACTGGTACCCCCCCCCCAGACAAAAATTCGTGGTTGCACCTCAGGTATTATATTTTTCCGCAAATTTTGTCTGACAAAATTATTTGAGTAATTACTTCAGCATAAACGGGGGAAAAATGTTCAACTCTTTTGGGGGGGAGCGCATCATGGGCCTTGGAGGGGGGGATGGGCACCCCTGGTTCAGTATGCATAAAAAATAATTTAAAACTGCAAGAATAAGATGTTAAAACTAACTTACCATGTAAGCGTACGCTGAACTCATCCTGAGATTTCAAAGCACCTAGAAGAAAAGAATTCAATGGTTTTAAAACAATGTTTTAGGTATGTCAATTAGAATTGCACAAGGAAAGACAACCCTATTCTAATATTTGGGGCTCATTATAGCCAAATTGTTAGTGCTCTTGCCTATGGTGCAATCGATCTTGGTTTAGATTCCTGGTGAGTACTTCTAGAAAAGTAGTGAGCTCCAGTCTCGAAAGCCAGAAAATAGCACCGATGGTACTCATGCTCTGGCCATGTGCTAAAACATGAAAAGCTGCTTGGTATGCATTGGCTCTCAAAAGGACTGCGGCATAGTGTTTAATTTAGTTCTCTAATATTTATTTAACATCACCAATTAATCTCCAACTACATCAGTTAACAAGATTTGTCATTTACTTGGACACCATTGCCCAATGTGAAAATTATTTTGGATCTCTTGCTTTAAATGGACTATGGAATATATAAGGCAATCTCACTTGTATTAAATTACCCCATGTACGAGCAGAAAGGACAATAATATTCAATAAGGCTCTTCAGTATGTCAATTTAGACATGTAACATGTTATTTATAACAGATAAAGATATTGGACTTCCAACCATTGGAAATTGGGCCAGGCTAATATCTTTAAAACAGCAATTAGGTTTTGAATGATGCAATGGTATCTAAAAAGTAATTCATTTTTTACACAGAATTTCAAGGTTACAATTAATAACCTGCGTGCATCGTTATGTCATCCAGAGAAACGTGTTAAAAAACTTGTTAAATTGTGGAGTTTTCACATAATACTTATACTATCTGCATAAAACATGCAAAATTTTCCATTTTCTCGGAGGTACGGGGGAACACCGGCAACGGTGAAACATTTCAGATAGCAATATGTATCGCCGCATATCTAACAGTCAGAAATATATCAAGAAAACCAGACCTTGAAAAATTCAACGTGGACAAACAGGTTGAAAACATTTATAAAAATTAATACGAAGCACATAAGCGTATTTCGAACTCCTAGTGTTAACATTATAATTTAATGCATAGACTCATTCATCTGGAAAATCACAGACAATTTATGCCATTTCAAACTCATGCAACAGGTGAAGTCATGCAAAAAATACGCATTGCAGAACAATTATGCGCATCTAAACTTTACTTAACACTATAATAGAATACAGTATGTATCAAAGACTTATACATGGTATATACACACACGTAGTTAAAGATTACTTACCGAAGAAACTGATACAAGAAACAACACTCCTGCTAACACAGACCGCTTTATTCGACTCGAGGAAGAAGTGTAAGCAAGAATAACGTGTAGTAGCCACGCCTCAAATTATGACAGTGTTACCAACTGGTGTTTTGCAAAGTTCCATATCTAGCTGCAGGATCGTTACACCACAAGTATCCATAGATGTATTCTAGTCTAAATTCGCTGGCACGGATAGGAAATAATGTTTTTCCATAATTATCCATATTCCAAAATTCACAATTTAAGCCAATTTGTCGTTCATTCTGATCAGTAGAGTTGAGCAAAATTTTTGATGAGGAGTGTAACAGTGGCGGCTGGCCAAGTGCAACAAGTGCAGATGTTTTCACCTAATTTTCAAATTAATATTGACATTTTTCATTTGCTTATTAAATTAAACTATTTCCCAGCAGAACGCACACGATAATACTCAAATAACACGCCGCTCGGCGCTACGCACGTATTGAGTTCGTCCCAACCCAAGAGCAAACACCGCTAGGTTGCGGAAGACTTAGCCGGTTGTCATGGCAACGGTGACGTCACCTAGCGTTGGCCTTGAACATGGTGTCGCCCTCTACGTGAATCAGTTCTCTCGTCGGAGAAAACATCGCATCCAGTGCTTGTGGCAAAATCTTCGCGTTCTCGCGAGATCTTGTTCCGCGTGTGTGTTTCGCGTTTCCTATCGTGTGTTGTGTTCATGTGTTGAGCTGTGGTTTCTACAATGAACCCAGTAAATGACTTAGTGTGTAATTTGTTGCAGACACCATTTTCCAGATGGACGGATGAAGACAAAAAAGGCGTTTTAAATTGGGGGGGGGGGCACTGGCACTTACTATTTGTTTTCATTGCCTATAAATATACTTCTTCACCTGTTATTTTAGGCACGAGCCGCTACTGGAGTGTAATAAATTTCGCCCCAAAATAGGCCTTTTCGACGATAATACAAAAAAAAAAAAACGAAAAAAACGAGAAAAGGATTGTAGCTAATCTTGTAACAGGGATTCGAACATAGGATTTTTTATCATGTTACAAAACCGTTGTACACCACACAAAACAGTCAACACACAGCCTATCATTATCACTCACTACTACCATTTTGCTATTGGCATTCTAAACTTATACATAGTGAAATTACTATGAGTTGTCAACACTGTAAATTGTGTGACAGCTCCTTGCTCATGCCAACATGACTTACAACGAGTCACAATGAATGAGTCAAAGTTTCTTGCAAAAAAGGTTACGTTTCTCGTAAACATTTTTTTCCTTACATTTGTCATTCATTGTCAATGAGTTGTATCTGTAAGAAAAGCCATTATAACTCCCTCATACATAGTTTTAATTTTAACGAAAGACATCTTATGTTTACTGCGGTGCGCAAACTTTTAAAATCGTAGCTTATTTATGGAGAAGCAGTTTGCGTGTGATAAGGCAAGTAAGACCCGGATCAGATCAGCCTGGCGAAGGAACTGATCCAAAGCGTTGGATTCAGGCACGTAGCCAGAGGGAGAACTTAAGGGGCTGGATCCCCCCTCCGGAATCCTTACAAATATCTAATTTAAGTGGTGTATAGTGGTAATTCATTTTACAAGATTAAACATCTTGTATAATAATTGTAAGTATTAGTAAATTCATTTTCAGGGCTTCTACCCTATACTTTTTCGCCTTTAGATGTCCGCTACTGACAACGGATGAGGCCCCTCGAAAAAAAAATCTGGCTTCGGACCTGGTTAGATTTCATTCAAATATATCCTTCACCTTTAGTTTGCGCAGTGAATCACGATTTTGAAATCGAAGGTTCCGAGTTCGAGACCCTGCCTAGATATGCGTGTTTCTTTGTGACTTCCGCTTCATCAGTTTCATCCCATCATCACTCAACCTCATCGTCCTCAAAAATTCGGGGCAAGTAAAGGCAATTAATTCATAAATATTCATGTCATTATTTCAACGCAATGAGAAACATAAATGATGGGGAAGGGGAAGTATTACTCAATTAAAACTAATTAAATACAAGTTTGACAGTGGTTCAGAATGTACACTAATATACTCTTGAGATTTTGTTGCAATGATAGCACTCTAGTTCATAACTTACCGACCGTGTTTGTGTTACCAAGTAAACCAAAACTGAAGGTGTTGATGAAACAAAGGCGAAATGCACAGAGAAATCGCTCAGACTGAAAGTTTTCTGGCAGACTTCTTGGCTTGGGGGAATTAACACTCCACCGCCACGTCATAGGGGGAAAATCGCATGTTGCCTTGCACTGTTTGTATTACCAGGCCAAGGACGCAATGGAAAAGCTGCTTCAAGCACTGGCAGCATATCCTCTGGTTGCATACTTTCTACATTGTCTGGACATGATTTTCTTGTCTCCCTCTTACATAGGCGTGCGCACAGGGGGACAAGGGGGGGCAATTACTCCCCTTTCATGGTCGTCCGCAGATTTTTCCCACGGAGGGACAAGTAGAGTATTTTTCCATGGAACATATTACCCCGATAATAGTGTTGCCTCCTCAAAAAACATCATCTGAATTTGAAATTATCGCATACGTGTGAAATATATAGCTACTTTTAGGTTGACATTCGATTTCTAAGGGGGAGGTGTGCCCTTCCTCAACCCCCCTTCCAGACGTCCCACATTATTGTACTTTTACCTAGAAATTTAGTGGAGAGGAATCTTGTCGCCTTTATTAAACGATTGAGTATTTTCAAGCCGATTAACGTTCAAAGCTACCACGGGGGAAGGGGGTACAGTGGTGCAATCACAAGGGGCAATGGGGGGCAAACATTGAGGTAAAAGAAAGCAAGACTAGTAGAATCTAAGAGTATCAGGACAAGAGGATTCTTAAGATGAAATTAGTTTTCACGTCTTTCTTGCATTATTTCTTCCAGACGGCCAAGAGCACCTGTTGGGAGACACAGAGGGCAATTGCCCCCTCGATATCAAATTTTATACAAATGAAAATACATTCCGTAAAATTTTCTTGCTCGCAATATCTGCTTTTCCTACAGTTTTGTTAAGTTCAGAACAGTAGTTAGGAGGCGGTGGGAGTTGGCCCTGGGCTCCGAACGATCTAAATGGAAAAAAATATAGAAGATAATGCTACACAAAGGAAACGAGGAGAGAGGAAACGAATAGGGACAACAAATGAGAGGAGAAAAGAGAGAGCGAAAGGGGAAGAGGAAAAGTAACGGAGGGAAGAAAAGATAGGACAGATGTGGATAGCAGAAGTAATGAGGAGAAAGGGAAAAATTGCGAGGAGAGATGAGAAAAATGGAGCAGAGAGAAGAAGAGAGAAGGGAAAAAGATGAGAGGAGAGGAGGAGACGAGAAGAGGAGAGTTGAGAGTAGAGTAAAAGAGAGAACATGAGAAGAACGAAAAGAAGAGGAGAAGAGTGCAGTGGAGTCGGAAATGTAAGACAGGAAATGAGATGAGAGGAGTGGAGAAGAATGGGATGGAGACAAGAGGCGAGAACAGGAGGGAAGGCGATATGACATATAAGCAGAGCAGAAGAAGGGGAGAGAAGAAGGAGAAGGAGAGAAGAGAATGGAGACCACTAAAAACATGAATGTAGTTTTAATATTTATAAGAATTATCCAATTTTTCTCCACTTTTCGGTTCGTTGAAATGGAGATTTTGTTATCCCCCTCCTTCCAATCGTTAATTCTAAACTACTGATATATTTTTTAGTTTTATAGAATAATACTTGGTTTTATTCCTTTCGCGTATTTCATAAATATCTATTGTGCATATGGCAACCCTGAAATTGAGCCTAACTCTACACGCAACCCACCAGCGCCTTACGTAATTTTGGTTGCCTAGTTTAAAACTTTTGAGAGACACTGTACAAGTACAAGTAAAAATGCACAAAGTATTCTAAAAATGATTGCATTTTTCTAATCTAAACGTGGAAACTACGTACTTGCAAATGTACTTGGAATAATGCCAATTTTGCGCACCTTGATGAGCATGAGTCATGTATGTATTTTTTGTTTTCGAAAAAACCATTAACATTTCGTGATTTATGTGATGCTATATTTTTCTGATAAAATATTTTCATAAACAGTAAAAATAAATTTAAATGTGGAAACACAATAAAGACTTCATATTTCTTTCAGTACCGAGCGCATAAAGTAAAACCATATCAAACTTGGATAACACACCACACCATGCTACAGAGCAAGTCGCTGTACGGTAATCCTCCGTCCAAGTTTATTCAGCGACTGTTGACGTAACACGATCGATGGCTTGGTAGACTGAAAAGCATTGCATTTCATTTAACTCCATAAAAAAGAACCACATGTCAACGTATTCCGAGCAAGTGGGGGATAACTCGCAAGACCCGAATGATCTATTCATATCATTCATTCTCTTCTGTTTCTGTTTACGGAAGAGAAATCATACTGAAGAAACAAGAATGTCCAAAAACGCCCTAATATCTTCTGCGCCATAAAACGTTGTTATTACAGTAAAAAAATATTATTAAGACCAACTTAACACTGTTTTATGATATTTCACATGTCTGTGAACGAACGTTGCAGGAAGACTATTCGTCCTAGCACGAAGAACCATAAGGCCGCATCATGTTGTATATTATGTGTATTATAGGTCCTACCTGCCCTCAGAAATTATAGTTCCCCGACCAGATGCTTCACTATATAGAAAGATATGCAAATTTGCTGTAATTATCGTAAGACTTAGAATTTTAGTGTTCTTACATTAGAAGTTATTTAATGAAATTATAAGCAATAAAACTCATTATTAGACAAATGGATTAGGGTAGGCTCGGCCTTCGTACCTCATAGGAAGCTTCGTCACTGGTTATTTAACGCTCCTTTATCTACCGTTACGTACCCACGCAGGCATGGCTTACGAGTCTTTTAATGAAAGGTTAACGAAATGATGCTCCGTTACTTGCAACAATTTATCTCGCCTGAATAACAATGGCGCACATTGCACATGCAAAAACAACAATTTACATAAGTACATTCATTTCCAGTTCGTTACGATTGTAACCTTAGGGTAACAATCTCCCGTTAGGCCTGGTCTAGGTCAAGATTTATTTAGCAAGATTTAACCACGTAAGCATGTTCATTAGCTACGGAAAGACATCTTGCGTCATCCTTATGTCATCAAATATCGATCTTTCATTTGATATCTGGCAATGGCATAGAATCACATGTATCTTCTGTACGCCCCCCTTGTCACCAGTTGGAGTAAGGATGGCCTTGTAATAAAAGGGTCTCGGATTCGATCCCCAGTGAAGACGCATTGCACAGTTCTTCGGATCTCACTTAAGATAACTAACTAACTCTCTAGCCTTCTTAAACCCGAAGGTTCATGGCTGCAGCAATACAGGCCTTCCATCTGTCCCTATCTTGAGCAAGATCTATACTCTTTTCCATCCCTACCGATTTCCTTTAAATTATTTCACAATTAGTCCTTAAAATAAATGAAAAATCAGGTAGATACCCGCTTGATATGCCTGAATAAGTTGTATAATAAAGTAATTTTGGTTTTGAAATATTATACATTTTAGTTTACCAAAGACTAGAGACAGAGTCTTGAACACCAAACCTCGTCTCGTCTCGATGTTCTTTCGTAATGTTGTCTCGTGCTTGGTGCAATCTACAGTATGGATCGAGTTTGAGTTTGTGTGTACAGTTTAAAGTGGGATCCGAACCACTGTGTGCCTCCATCGGGTATCCGAACCCGGGATCCCATGATTACATAAGGCGCCAATGAAGATCGAGCAAGGGTTAAAGAGTATCTTAATGAATAAATGAAATTCATGTTTTGGAAGAACTAACGTTGTTTCATTTCGGAGAGGGAGATGAAATTTTTCAGCGCGACTCTGTATCTCTAGCTAGAAAACACCATGATTGCATCACAATAATTTTAACGCCTCTCTGGTGGCGTAGTGGTAACGTTGTAGTCTTGTCATCAAGGATCCCAGGGAAGGGGGCGGGGGGCTCACTGCACAGTGGTTCGGGCCTCACTTTAAACTGTGGGTCCAGTTCTCATTACAAAAAGTCGAACAATAAATTTAATATCAACAAGTGACGGTAAAATTACCTTTTGGAAATATCGAGATTATTTCGTGGAGTTCCTTTGTTGTAAGTTCACTTTATGCTCAAATCAAGGACGTATTTAGGAGGGGTGCAGGGGGACCCCTCCAAAAGGCTTACCAAGTACTAAAATTAAATAACCAAAATATACGGTATTTGTTTCATTTATTGTATAATCGAAGGTTGTTCATTTCCACCGAACTTACACGAAGGCAAGGATTAGATTGGGATCATACGGCTTTGAATTGACAATACCTTTGAATATTTATGCACATTAATATTTTATGCATATTATTATAAGCAGTAATCAGAAACTTTGATTTTCATTAACTGGATCTAGCATCCTTTTTTTGTTATTCAATAAAAGTTCCATTTTTAATTTTCTTTAATAGTCCTTACAAGGTCAGTTGTTTTTATTCAAATTTTAGCGATTTCAATTATACGTAAGCTACATACTGAATACCCGCTGTCAGAGGCGTCTCGTGAAATCATGCTGCGCATAAGTCAATTGTGGGGAAAAGGACAGCCTGCTCTGCGACGACATTCATGAGCATTTCTACATTCTAATTTCTTCATATATGAAAGTATTTATTTTGGTAGTGTCTGCTGCCACGTACTTTTTCTGCTGGAACCTCAAAAAAGATGCGCGTGGCAGCAAACTCTGTCTTTGTTTTATTGTGATTTCATCATGCTATGTATGCAATTACGTCTGTAACACATAATACTGTGAAGTTGTAGCGATTATTTTCACATAAATGTTTTAAGATTAGCTCCCTTAGCATTATTCTATTAATAAACCTAAATGCTCTCGTAGTTAGGTTAGGTTCCGTTAGCATTAAAATAATATCGCTAAACGCTTTCTAAAGAAAAAGGTTCTAAATGACCTGTACATTCATTCCCACTAATCATAAAGTTTCATTTTTCTCGTCTTCATCTGTTCTTAAGATTTGTAACATCCTTTTAGCTAGTGTTGCCCACGAGACGAGACTTTGGCCTGTCTCGTCTCGTGGAAATGCTGTGAAATGCTGTCTCGTCTCGAAAATATTCGGTTGTCTCGGGACACATGATCAATCTCGTCTCGTCTCGAATTTTTAAAAGCCTGTCCCGTCTCGTCCCGTGGGCAACACTACTTTTAGCAGACGAATTACGTGGCAGCAGCAAATTTGACGCTTATTCTTACTGCTGACACGTGCGTGGCAGCAGACTCGGCCATTTATTTTACACGAGAGCGCTGAACTAAGCTTATATTACATTTCTTGGATCTGAACTGACGCATGCATCAATTGTGGGAAAATAATTATTACTTTATTTCACTTCAGATCCAAGAAATGTAATATAAGCTTAGTTCAGCGCTCTCGTGTAAAATAAATACTTCTCCTATATGAAGAAATTAGAATGTAGAAATGCTCATGAATGTCGTCGCAGAGCAAGCTGTCCTTTTTCCCACAATTGAGGCATGCGCAGCATGCACCGCATGCGTTCACGAGACGCGTCTGCCTGCTGTTATATCTGTTATGTTTACCTATTCATGTAATAATAACAATACCAATATTAATTCATTTATATATTTTAATAATTCTGATTGTGAATAAACCTACAAATTATATCAACGTATTAATTATATATATTATTATTATTATTGATTCAGTTGGTTTGGACCGATCCCGAAATATTTTTCTAGATACATGGTCCTGAAATAGGCCCATCGTGACTGGAGTGGATCTACAGTTTGAAGTGGGTCCGAAAAGTACAGTCAATGGTAAAGATAATGGTAGGCAAATTGTCCACCGCTATTTTCACTAATTTTTTATTCTACATCCTGTTGTTTTAAGGAATGAAAATATGTTGGTTCGAAGCAGACATTGTTCTCTGCTTATTGACGTCTTTATTTCAATTAATTGTCATCACATTGTGTGATTCAAACCGAATGAAAATGGTGGTGGACAATTCGAATACTGTTTCTTTTGCCGTTGGGTTTACCTCCACCAGGAATCGAACTCGGGAAATCTTTCGTGGAGGACTGGAGTCCAAACCTTCTAAGAATACACCTTGGTGTCTACAAAACTTCGTCTCGACTGCAAACGTACTTTTTCAGGGTCAAATACGACCAAAGAGCACTTTACAACAGAAATAATTGCAACTTACACGACAATATACCACGTTAATTATTTCAACCATGTCAATGTGGTCGCCACAAAACCATAACAGGCAGTACGTTGAACCTCCCTTTGCACAAACACCAACATGGCTCTTTTTTATTCTTTCATGGATATCTTCGAAAGGAACCACACGTTTTCTGCCAAAGAGATGAAAAGAAGAAGGACGCAATGCCATTCGATGACTGGGCAATATGAACAAGCAATGATAGTCACGGCCCGGTGGTCTGAAAGGGTATTGTTCGGGCCGTTATGATGTGAAATTGAAAGTCACTTTCTCCCGGAACTCGCGTGCCTTGTGGTAGACGAAAGAAACTTCGTAACCTAAGCTCATCGACTTCTCTTGGGGAATTCCTAAGCCAGTGTCTGCCTCCACTGCGGAACTCCCGCCTTTTCAGCAACATATTTCTTCTTGCCGCTTTATTTTGTAGTCCACTCGCTTCTCGGCTTAACTAACATTCTTCGTCCATACGTAATAGAGTGGTGGGTTTTTCTTCAATGTTGAATTTCAAATGTATGTTAATTACTATGTTTTACGGCCAACGTATACTTCGATACTACGTTACACAACTTGATTTTTAATGAGCTTGTTTTCGAGTAGGAATTAAGTTGTTTTCTTCTCACCTCAAAATAATATTATCGCTTCATTTGTGTTTGTATTGCATTTTTTGGTTATTTGACGTTGCTTCTCTACTTTTTTGGATTCATCACGATGCCAACAACAATAATTAAGTTCACTTTATATTCACAGGGGCTAATCCGGACAGGACCTACAGTTGAAACCGAGATCAGAACCACTGTACAATGTGCTTACACAGGGAATCGAACCCAGAACCTCTTGATTACCACATTCCATGGGGCTTGGGGGGGCTCGAGCCCCTCCAATGTTAACGATGTGGGGGCAGAGCCCCCAAATAATTTTTCTTATGAGGATCTAATGTATTATTTTGCTTCTCTTGTGAAGTTTACTCTGAATTGTGCCACATGATCTTAACTTTAAATACACATTTGAAATGTTCTAGACCATCAACTTTGGGGGGCTGAGACCGCTAAACCATCAACTTTGGGTGGGGGGGCTATGACCAGAGACAGCAAAACACATGACTTATTACTATATACTAAGTATATAATTAGGAGTATTGTTAACATTTTTACTAAAAAGAGTTTCAAAAGACGATGTGCATGAACTAGGGGAGTGGATGGGACGTTGGGGCTACAAATGGCTCTCACATGACATTCAGAACGAGATCATTGATATATTAGAGAGATCTGTTTTGCGCTCCTTGGTAGCAGATATTAAAAGTCGGGAATATTTTGCTATTATGGTTGACGAAACTTGTGACATATCCATCCGTGAACAATTGGCATTCTGCATTCGAACTGTGAATGAAAATTTTGATATTTTTGAGGAATTCATGGGCTTTTACTAGATTCCGAAAACTGAAGCCAAAACTTAAATAAGGGAGGGAGTGAGTCATTAATTAATTTACTTCAGTGATCAGAGGCCCCCCCCCCCCCCCGCCAATAATTTTGGCAAGTCGGCGCCCCTGCTCACAGCTCGAATTATTTGGAACTAAGAAAGACCAAGTGGCGTGCTCGAGGGAGAGGAGTCATGCAGGTGTGTTCTGTGTTCTTCTTCGGCGGTTTTGGCTGCTAAGAATTTTCCTCTCTTTTATTTTTTCTTCCCCTAAGTTCTTCCCGCTCTTCTTATCTCCATTTTACTCCTCTGTTTCTCTATATCCTTCTTTATTTTCAATCTTTCTTCTGCCCCTCTTTCTACATGTTTATTTTTTCTATCGTACTCTGATTCTCTGTAACTCCTCTGTCTTTATTTTCCCCTCTCTATTCCTCTGTTACCCTATATCTCCCCTCTTCTCTACTATCATTATCTTTCTCTCCTTCTTCGTCTGTCATATATATCTTCTCCTTTTACTTTCCTCTCTTTATCTTTCTGTTTCTGTACTTCTCTTCCTTTGTTCTTTCCTCCATTTTTCTTATTCGTTTTACACCTTTCTTTCTCTCACCGTTTCCTCTGCTTGTTCTTCTCTTTCTACTCTAAATAATCCTGAAATTGCCTGCTATTTGAGTTGATAAAATGGTGGCCATTGCACTGTGGGCTAACCCGATCTCATCCTCCCGCTGTGGACATTCATATGTATCTCTCCTTTTCAGCCTTTCTCGTAAAAATACATCCAATACGGGAAAGATTGATAACAACATAGAACTGGCTGCAGAAAAAAACAAAGATGATCCACTTCCCACGTTATATCTCCCCTTACGAGAGCCCTGGGCATGCTACTTCATTCACTAATATTTCATTGAATTATTTAAATAAACCACCTGGAGAAATCTTATTAATTTTGTACTTGCTAAGTATATTTTATTTAATTTCGTTTGTCCACAACTCTGTGGATGAGTCATGAACAGACGAAACACCACAGAAAGCAAAGTAACGAAGAAGAAGAAGAAGGCCAGTAACTAATTCGGAGAGCCTCTCGGATTCAATACCAAGTAAAGCCCATAACACAGTAGTTCGAATCCTACTTTAGACTGTATGTGCAGCCCCGATTAGCTTATTCGAGCATAAAGTGGACTTACTCAAACTACCAAACTTTTACTAAATCGGGATTCGAACCAGAGTTCCGTTGACGTCAACAACCTCTACACCATGAAGACAACCGTATGTACAAATTGTCAATTATTTTGACTAGAATGATTATTCTAATTCGTGGGGTCAACCTCCGTAGCGGGGTGTGTAACGCAGAGCTACTACATCAGGGGTCACGGGTTCGAATCCCGGCCTGGGCAGGGTTGTCCTTTGTGAGTGCCTCTTCATCGATTTCACCATATGATCACTCATACCCATCTTCGTGAATAATCAAAAGAGGCAGAAAAGCAAAGTAAACTAACCAGTTCAATCAATCAAATCTATTTCGTGGGAAACTTTATTCTGCATTTACTTTTAAATAATAACCGCTATATTGAATGCTAAACATCATAATTGTTGCCTCAACTCTATCTGAAAATCTTAATAACAACAACAATAATGATTATTATTTATTATACTATCGAAATGCTACTACAATTTCCAACTAAACATGATGTATAGTTTAATGATGAACTACGTGACAGTCAAATTGAAGAGAGGCTTTTGCTTGTATCTTAAGTATAGGTAGGTATGTATTGAAAGTACGGAATACGGTACCCAAGAGCCAAGACGTATTCAATTGCAACATGCTTGAGTTTCATGCTAGCTGCTTGACGACCTTGGAGAAATTATAGCTCTTCCTTCCATTAGTTCCCCCCACCCCCACCCATGTCCCCCAGTTTTCTTTTTCTGCTTGCGTTTGTAATTCTCGGAAAGTTACACAACGTATCTTTTAGATATTAGCGACCTTCTCCGTGCGTGTGTAGGGAAGGAAAATAACCATAAACGAAACTTGAACTCTTGAACCGCAGGTCATTGTGAATTTTCTCTGATCCTCATTTTGTTCATCGTGATGTTTAACCTAGAATTGATGCTTGTTGCTTATTTGATTGCAGATAGTAGTAAGGTAACAGAGAGGATGTTATTCTAGATAAACTTTTCAATTTTTAAGTCTACTTTATGCACAGATAGGCTAATCGGGACTGGACTTACAATTTAAAAATAGATTCGAATGACTGTGCGATATGTGCCTCCACCGGGGATCGAACCCAAGACCATAATAAGATGACAGCTTTACCATTACACCATCCGAGAGGCCCTCATACTGCTTGGATAGGTTCTTTACTGCATATTTGGTCACATAATAAATGATTTGTTTTTAATAAAAGAAATTTCAATACGCCACAAAAATTGTAGATGAATGTTATGTTTTGCCTGAATAAGGTTGACATGGAGATTGGTGCTTTCTCTCTATCTCTCCTCGCTATGATCGGCTGGCTTCTCTCCTTTCTTTCTTATGCCCCCTTCTCCCTTGTTTTTCTCTTTTTAAATTTAAAAAAAATCTCTGTTCTTCTGGGCAGGTCCGCCTTTAGCAGTGTGCGACTCTTGCTGCCGCTCAGGTCCTTGCAATTCCGATATATGTCTATGGAACGTAAACTTGAATCAGTATTCTAAAAGATTAAAAAGAGGTGGGAAAGAAGATGCACCATCAGGTATACTTTAGAAATATTTTTCGTACCTGCACATAACGTTCAATACTCCACGAATTGGGCGAAAGGAGTTTGTTTCATTCTGTCTGCTTTCTGCTAGCATTATACCCGCTTCCGTGTAGAGAACTAATGCCATGTTAACCCAGAGAAAAAATAAATGTCGCTGACAACCATGAATCTGTAGTGCCTGGCTGCATACAAACACAACAAAGTATGCTTTTCGACTACTCGTAGAGTTAAAACAAGTCCTCAAATAGCAAAATTGTTGTCTAGAAATGCCTTAATGTTGTCTACACGGTATCAGTTTTTGTGGGTGGGATGTGATGACGTCACACACACATATTGGTGCATAGAAAATCGCCACTTACATACGCTATTGGAAAATATCATTTTACTGCGATCAATTGGTAGACGAAGAACAGGAAAATCTTTACCTCATTTGTTTGTCTTTCAAAGCTTTCGAATAAAAAATGTTCGATGCCTTTACTCCAAGGATTTCTCCCAGGTATCCACGGAGTGTGTTGAAGAGAGGATGGATAAACCCCAGAGCCATTTATGTAGGGACTTGTTATGTTTATATATTAAGGCTGGTTTACATTGCTCGAGTGAGCGGCAGAGTTACTGGGACGAGTTACTGGCCTGTCTGCTCGACTCGGCCCTTCTATGGCGAGTAGCTGTTTACACAGTTTCTACTCGGCTCCAGCAAAGTGGGATAGTGGCTGCAGCTGTTTGGTGCTCTTTTCACAGATTGAACACATCGACGTCGTTGTCGATTAAAAAAAAAGTTCTGAAACGGTTTACACACTCTTTTTCACGATAAATGAATACAATAATGCACAAGGACATGTCTGGAAATAAAACTAATTTATTTGATTTTTCTATTTTCGATCATTCTTGGTAAATTCCTTATTTTTAATTTTATTTCTCCTACGCTAAATACATCAAGTCTCATCTCTTCAACTTCATACACCCGTAGTTTATTTTGTTTGTTCCTATAATCGACACAAATTCCATGGACACTCACAGACAAAACACAACACAGACTCTATTCTGTCCTCAGAAAGCGTTTACTCGGTCGAGTCGCTGTCCTCCGTGGACAGCCACTTGACTGTCCTGACTACTGGAGCGAGTACTGGCTCCAGTGCTCTCCCCAGTTGTTTACACGGGGAGAGTAACTCGCTTTACCCTACTAGATCCAGCTACTCTCCCGTCTACTCGACCAATATAAACCAGGCTTTAGAGTAGCACTTCATGAGAAGTGGAAGTTGGCTATATTTTCACTCTTCTTCGTGGATGTAGTTCGCACAGAACCTCGCGTTTCCTAACGGTGACCCAACCTTGTCATTCTTATTTCAATCGCTCTAATACTTATTCTACTGCGTGGTAATTTCTATTCGTTCTTATTCCTTCGAAGTTGTCCTATTCGTGCTCAATCCATCCCTTCGCGCAAATTCAGTAACAGCACTTCGGTTTTATTCTTTCAAATTTGTGTTTATTATAAGAAAACGTAATGCACCTAACCTTTTGTGTCTTCTCTCTTTCTCCCCAACTTATTACACTGGAAAATAATTGTATCCACTTACTGGTACCTTTTAAATAACAAATTAAACATGAATTTCTCCATGTCTAAATTTTGAATCCAGCAGAAAGCAAAGAAATTTCCAGGTTCGACCACCTTACATCCTCAATGTCGCTATTAGCCAAAAGTGGCAGAGAAGGAACATAGAAAAATAAGAAGTCGAAGCGAGATATGAAGTCACCATTATTTTGAAATATGCTCAACGGCAGAGGGAAACCCTTCTTCCGCTTCTAATAACGCTTTCGCTAAGAAGGTTGGATGTGATGACGTCACCAGTGGTCAGAAGTAGCGAGGTACTTGTAGCGTCGCTACTATACCTAGCTACAAAATTTGTAGCTGTAGCTGTAGCGACACTACATTTTGAAAATTGTAGTTGTAGCGGTAGCGAAGCTACAAAATTCCTGTAGTTGTAGCGAAAATTTCGTTACAGCTACTTTTTTCCTCAGCATTTTGAGGTGAATTTTGAATGTGGCAACAGCGTCAGAAAAAATCGACAAAAACCCTTAATTTTGCAGGAGGTTCATAAAGACAGTCTATTACATGGAGATACAGATTATCTAGATTGTATATTATAAGTATTATCTGCTTAATTTATTTAATTAGTATCTGAAGAATATATGAATATATTCCTGCTAACAGTTACTTTTTTTTAGCTGCATCGCTCTTTTGGGGAGAAACATGCCTCGTTTGCTGCACCACGGGAAAAAAATGCCTCGTTTGCATCACCCCCGGAACAAATCCTGTAGATATTCATGGTGTAAGATACACCAAAATGTCATTAATTGCTGTGTAAGACACAACTTGCAGTGCAAAAACGAGCGATAGATTTTTCACTGCACTGACAAGGGAATAGTGCCAGCAATAAATGGCTCAGTACGTTAACAGCATTGATCATAGTCAGTATATAGGATCTCACCAGCAAGAAATTGTTGTTACAAGAATGATAGAGTTTCTGGAATTACAATTATTTTCGCGATAGTATTTGTTCACAAATTTTAAAATTACAAATTACATTTAGAACACTCAGGTTTACACGACAGTTTCCTCAATAATTTTATCATATTGCAAAAAGTATGTACGAGTTATCGACTTTCCTGCAGAAATGACCATTTTCTTTAGTTAATATACATAGTTTTCAAATTTATGTATTTCTCCTACTTTTGCGTCACGTTTCTGTAACTTTTGCTAATCATGACATCATCATCATCATCATTCTTCGCTGTTTCCTGCCTCTGGCTGGGTCGGCATAGAAGTCAAGCCTCTCCATTTTTTCCTGGTCTTTCACAACTCCTCTCTTTCCTAACACTCTCCACTATCTGCTCTTTCCACCGACATCTTGGTCTCCCCCTTGGCCTTATTCCCACTCCTCGTGCATTGTAAGCTCTTACTGGTAGTCTTTCTGCATCCATTCTCTTCATGTGTCCGAACCATCTCATCTGTGCCTGATCTATTCTGTCCTGAAGCTTCACTACACCCACTGTCTGTCGGATCTCATCATTTCTTATTCTATCCCATCTAGTCTTCCTCAAAAGACTCCTTAAAATGTAATCTCCACTGCCTGCATCTTTTCTTTGTCTCTCTATGTCATTGTCCAAGTCTCTGCTCCATACGTAATTATTGGCACATAGTATGTGTTACATATTACCTTCTTGCATTTCATAGGCATATCCCTGTTCCATATTAATCTTCGAACACTTTGATATAGTCCACCACCCATTTGTCCTCTTCTGTTTACCTCCTCTTCTATTCTTCCACTTCTCTCAATCTTGACAATGAGGATGAATGGTTTATTTAATTATTCTCTTATCTATTGTCGCTTTCTGCCACTTTCGGCTAATTGTGAGAACGAGGAAGAATGATGAATGATGAGCAGTGTGGGGAATGGAGGATCTCATCCTCCCAACTTGGCGCCTTTCCTAGTTTTTGTTTTGAGTCCATTTTATGCATAGATAAGCTGATCGAGATTGGATCCGAACCACTATGTGCCTCCGCTGGGTATCAAACCTGGGACCCTTTTGTAGTCAAAGGGCTCCAGGTACTTTTAATTCAAAATGCTGACTTCATATCAGTCTATAAAATATGAAATATTTATTCTCAAGAAAAATATGTTGATGTGAACATAAATACTAATTCATGATGAAAGTTGTGCGAATTACTCACATTTATAATAAAAATATATTAATAACTTACGTTTTGCGAGCAGTTGCGTCCCGAAACGTCGTTGAAGCAATATAGATACCCGCAAAACGTAAGTTATTAATATATTTTTAGAACATAAATACGTAATCCTACCAAATTTTATTTGTGTATAGTTGTAATAATTAATTTGGGTAACACCCTAATTGCAATATTCATATATTCAATTTGAATTGATATGCCACTTGCATAGGTATGGTATTCTCAAAAACTATAGTAAAAATAAGTAACTGAAGTAACACTGCTATCAAAATTATCGAATGGCTGGAATCATGATAATAAATAACAGAATCTATTTATCAATAGATGGGGATTTTTTTAATACCCATATGGTTGTTTTTCATTTTTTTATGCAGAAGTAGCGCAAATAGTAGTGAAGTAGCGAGTAGCGAACAGGAGTAGCGTAGCGAGCTACTTCTTGGTAAATGTAGCTGTAGCTGTAGCGAAGCTACATTTTGGAAGAGTAGCTGTAGTTTTAGCGAAGCTACTTTTAAAATGTAGCGTTATGATCACTGGACGTCACACACACGCACACGCTGATGCATGGATGTAATGATGATGTAAGTTACCACTTACTGTAACCAATTGGCAGACAAAAATAATTTTGCCTATTTTGTCTCTCTAAGACAAAATACATATATATAGCGTTCCTGCTTTTCATATCTCATTCAATTTCATGTAATTCTGCAGTTTTCACCACGACAGACTAACACATTCATACGTTGCCATGGATTGGAACCTTAAACCTCCTGGCGATGTAGCAGCAACGTGCACCATTCCAAGTGTTGTATAAATAATTATGTCTGTAGTTATTGTGTTCGTGTTAGCTCAGGTTCCATCATGACAGAATTATTCTGGTTTGATACAAGACTGGGCCACAGCAAAAGCAATCCTCCCTGTTAAATCAGAAATAGCCTTTTAAGGGATGAAACTCATTTCTGGGATCGAAATGACTATGCAATTCTTGCTGACACCTGTTATTAGCACAATCACAATTGGCGCTAGCTGTAGGGAAGGATGTTTACCTGCATAACGTCAACCGTGAAAGGGTATAAAATACTCGACTTACCACTTCCCACACTCGTAGTTTTCTGTCTAAGGACCCTGTAATATTCAATCAATTCCATTTTTAACTGTTCATGTGTCCAATTTTTCAGTGGACGTCTCTGGATCTTCCCTAGACGTACCATAGAACTGAATAGATTCGAAAGCCCCGGAATGCATGAAGCGTGACTGGGCCATATTTTGTGATCAAACTGGGGCTGTCTGTTCGTCCACTACTCTAGATTTGCTTCTGGTTATGATCATGCGCTTTGGGGGTAGAAAACGAAATTGGGGTTGGTGAGTGTATTCTCGCAAAATCTAAACTTCGAAAATTCTCGTTCCGCTAACCTCTTGATTACATTTGGAGACCGATTCAACTTATCCGGACTCACACTGTGCGATGCATGTTAGACAGAAGTACTATTGCCCTATTGAAAACTAAATGACATACATGGCCCTAACTCTACCACTAGATGTGGCGGCAAGAATTGTATAGATCATTCACATCACCTCCAAAAGCAGGTCTTGCCAACTGCACGAGGTAGAACCTGGGCTACCAATACATAATCCTCCAGACGCTCTGTTTATATATCCTACTTGGCTCTGTAACTACACACATCGACACCTTTCCCAAACACATCCTGTGTTAGGGGACTACTGACTGATGACAAGTTAGAAACGAATAGAACACTCTGAGGACAGAGACAGAACCAAACTGAACCATTACAAGAAGAAACTGAAAGCAGTGATCTAAAGTCCAAAAAATCAGCATGTATAAACCACGCATTGCTGAAATTCTGAGTGATGTACAAACTGAATAATGTAGCACAACGTACTCACGTGAATTCCCACACAGGCGATGCTACCTCAAAAAGCAAAGGTTCCTAACTGAACTATAAAGTCTTCTCATGAGAAACTATCTCCGACCTGTGTATCAACATGTAGTGAAAACGATAAGACATTCTTCCACTTTCACCTCTGTTCTTTTACAACCTATTAATTGCAGATGGCCGCAAGCCTAGTGGGAAATCAGACATAAATGTTCTTGTAGTGGAAACTGAGCTCTTTTGTCTGCCTGCCGGATTTTCTACGCACCCGAGGGAAACAATGAAACCAGCTTTTATTGCCTTCAGTAATGAACCAAGGACAAGGCTCGCCAAGTCTGAAATTCTGCTTATTGACTTGCATACATGTGCTCAAATTGCTAGATTAGATAAAACAAGAGCTTTCTTTATGTATTAGCACTAGAACGTGTCTGAATAGAGGGTAATCGTAAGCGTTGAATGAATGTTTATACGCACATGATTTCAGAAAATAAATTGCACACAAAAGTAACACCTTATCTCTAATATAGTTTCTAGAGTATAATGTTGTTGGTTTTAGTCCATGTTTTCTACTTTACTGTTGAGAATGAATGGTGTGTTTGAGATCATTAGGAATTTGTATGGATTGAGTATTAAGTATATACAATGTCAGGGTGCGAAATCATACACATACGCTAATATATATATATATATGTGTGTGTGTGTGTGTGTACAGGGTGAACAGAAACTTCAGGAGGTGATTCCTGATAAGTAAAGGAACAAAAAAGTTCATATCAACATATGTCCGGAAACGCATATTTACCAAGGTACAAGGGCGGACTGAAAAGTAATGCCTCCTATTTTTTGTGACGGTGTAAAGACATTTTGGATTTTGAGCAACCATGCATTGTACTCTTCAGACTTTCCCCCTTCTCCATTCCAAGTTTCAAACTTCTATCACCAGGGGTTGCTGAACTAGAGCGAGGAAAATGGCACCATGTAACCATAGTATGTTGGTACACCTGAAACTGCGTGTGGTGACAGAGTTTCTAACTGCAGAAAATGTGTCCCCCAATTGACATTCATCAGAGAATGAAGGATTTTTATGGCAATGAATGTGTAACGTCAGTATTGTATGATGTTGGGTTGTTCATGCTCACAATGAAAACCCCTGCTGAGGAACTCTCAACGTGTGTGTGACAAAGAACTTCTTGAGAGTTAAGGTTTCTTGGCAGGGGTTTTCATTGTGAGCAGGAACAGCCCAACATCATACAATACTGACGTTACACATTCATTGCCATAAAATGCCTTCATTATCTGGTGAATTTCAATTGGGGGACACGTTTTCTGCAGTTAGAAACTCGGTCACCACACGCAATTTCAAGTACACCGACATAGTATGGTTACATGTTGCCATTTTCCTCGCTCTAGTTCAGTAACCCCTGGTGATAGAAGTTTGAAACTTGGAATGGAGAAGGGGGAAAGTCTGAAGAGTACAATGCATGGTTGCTCAAAATCCAAAATGTCTTTACACCGTCACAAAAAATAGGAGGCATTACTTTTCAGTCCGCCCTTGTACCTTGGTAAATATGCGTTTCCGGACATATGTTGATATGAACTTTTTTTTGTTCCTTTACCTGTCAGGAATCGCCTCCTGAAGTTTGTCCCTATAGTTTCTGTTCACCCTGTTTATAAAGGAATTCATTTGTTACTTTGACTTGTTATCACATATTTATAAAGTAGAAAACTAATTCCTTTACTATTAAAAATTAATCAATTAGATTATTTATTACTTATTATTTACATTTGTCTTGAATCCTTCTTTACTCTTATCGTACAAATATTGTTATTAGTATAGATCGGATAATGGTCCCTTGAAAATTGAAAAAGAGAGAGACAGAGAACATGCAACACTAAGAAACTCACTACTTTGTGAGTATTTTCGATATTATCCTTAGTAAAGTGTATTTGTAGTTAAAATTAATTGCTTGCCTTTCTTGTTATAACAAAAAGTCCCCTATCCCGGAAATTTTTAGTGAATGGAATTTTTTAGGACAAGGTGATCGGTGGGAATCCCCCTGTACCCTCCCCCCCCCCCAGGAGTTTGCACCCTGTACAGTGGGATCCATGAATCTTACCGTGCAAATTATCCATGACTATTTTCATTAATTTTTGTCTTACATCCTATGTGTTTTAAGCGATGGATTTTTATGTATGCTAGTGCAGAAGTTGGCAACAGCTTGTTTTGAGTTTTCTTTTAATTCTTGAAACTCTTATTGGGTCAAATAAAGTGCAGGAACATGGTGATGGACAATTTGCACGGTAATACTCATGGCTCCCACTGTACAATGCAGCTTCCTGGAAACTGGAAGCAAAAACAACAAAATGTACATGTTTCAGATTGGTTAACGGCACTAGGCTCGTTATTCGAACCTGTGGCCGAATCTTGCCCGATAATAAAGATGATGCAATTATTATTACAATAATTACGAATTAATAAAGTGTAAGTACTTGGTATTTCCATTCTTCACCAAATTTCCCTCCAAGTCATCCTGTCTATCTTTAATGTTTATCGTTAATTCAACACACCCAAAAAGTAAATCCTTTATGTTGTTGTTGTTGTTGGTTGACTGATTGTTAAAATATAGGCAGTCAGCATATAGGCCATTTGTACCAGTCACACAATACGGGGATAAGTCCCCTAACTAAAACAAAACCGAGAACAGGACAACGAGAAAATAAAATTTGTCTTAAAACCTCCATCACTGGATTTCTAAAAGCAATATTGTCATAGACTCCTTACTAACAACTAAATCTATATTGTTTCCAATCACTGGCGTTCGCAGACATTTTTTTCGGAGGGGGGTTTGAATTGCAAAGGCGGATATTACATAGCTGCTCCTGCGGGAAAGGGGGGGCGGTGATACACTGTAACATATTTCGTAATTACCATTCTTAACCTTATTTTTAAAAGTTACTCAAAGACAAAAATGTTAATGTGGGGCTATTTTAAGGGGTTGTAACCTCACCAACATTCCCCTGCGTACGCCAGTGTCTCTCATAAAAATCTCCACCACATCCTAGTTAAAAGCTGAGGCTGTAAAGGGGCACTGAGCATCAGCACATGTAAGGACAAACACAGGGCAACACTACTGGGCCGAGGCGCCAGAGTCTCGTTCGCTTGCCAGTGTGCAGCAACCGGGGTGTACTTTGTGAAACTAAGGTTGACTTGATTTGTGCGCCTTCTCAGAAGATAACAGCTTACACACCAATGTGTAAATATGATAAGTTATTATTGGCACATTGACAGATTTAAGTAAAGACCACTTTTCTCTAAGCAGGTGCAAATTTTAAACAATATTAAAAACATATTAATATTTGTACTGCAGCGATGACAACAGAACAATCGTCAGATTATGCCAGCATACATCATCTATTTTCGATGGCGTAATATAGGATTCAAGAAAAGTGCTGTTTATTTGTTTGTTACCCCCACTTCATTCCTGCTGTTTTTCAGAAGAAAATATAAAGAACAATAGCATGTTGCTGGCATCGTTATCTTGTACATTTTTCTCAAAGAGCTTTCTTACCTCTGTCTTACATTGGGAACTTCCTTCTTTCTGAAAATCTCTCGCTTCTACGAGCGATAAATTTTCTGACACTTTCTCCCGTCACCGAATTTCTACAACCCACAGATAACTGCCAGAGAACTCTTCTTTTATTCGGGTCAATCTCTTTCGCCTGCTGCGATGGGAGCGAGGTTACTTCCCACACTTTATGCTCATTCAGGGGAGAGAACGCGCGCACATGTACAATTTGCTTTCACGCAATATAAACATTATCCTTCCATGCTTATGAGATGTATAAATATTATCAGGCAATTTGTCCATCGCCATTTTCATTCACTTTGTTTTACGTAATCAAAGATTCACGGAATGAAACAAAATGCCAAAGAAGCAATTAAAGAAAACAACCTCTGGACCAGAATCAATAATACAGTTAGTTTCTTAAATGTAAAGGAGATTTCAGACCCAAGCGACACGTGACTGAGGAGGCGGTCCTTCCAGTCACAGACCGTCTGACCGCAACGTAGGAAATCCGGGTTCGATTCCCGATGTAAGTGACCAAAGGTCAGGATAATTTCCAGCCTTGTCCCTGCATAAAGGGGCTCTGGAGTTCGCCTAACTCAAATAAATATATAATAATACCTATGGGGAAAGTAAAAACGTGATATGAAAGTTTTGATTATAAGTATATGCTATAGTAAATGAGCAGCAGAAATTTCCGCAATTAGGAAAAAATGTCAATAATCAACTTCCTTCACATGCTCGAAAAAAAGTTTAAAAGTGATAGAAATATATCTAAGAATAAAGAAACAGCTGTTAGTCCGTACACAAACACAAACTATAACATTCAGCAAATAAATCAAATCGTTCAGAAATTATCAAACCAAGGTCCACAATTTTAAACATACAGTAAAACCTGTGTATCGCGGAACATGATGGTTCCGAGCAAAATTTTCCGTCTTAACAGTTTTCCTTCTTATACAGAGTTGACTTTAAATACAGTATAGAGCGCTGCAGGAAATAACGGAAAGACAGATTTACATTTCGCATTACTTATAATGTAGAGCACTAATGCATGTACGTACATGAATAATAATGCGATACATTCATCAATTTCATCATATCATCACTCATCCCCATCTTCGCAAATTAGCCAAAAGTGGCACAGAAAGCGAAGTAAAATGGACACTCACAAACATCCATGCCAGGATTCGAACCCGGGACCCCTGGCGTCGTAGCGCAATGTGCATAAAGGGAAAGAGAAAGATTGAAAGATGGAATAAGAGAGGTGAAGAAAGATTGAGATAAAAGTGTAGAAAAAGAAACAAAGAGAGATAACAAGAAAAATAGAAAGATGGCGAAAGAACAGAGGAGAAATAGACAAAGAAAGGTGGAGAAAGACGGTAAGAGATGAAAGAAAGAAACGGAATCGTAACAGCTATGAGTATTGTAGCGCATTCTTTCATATCGACAATGTTACCGATAAGCGAGTGGCAACAGAGGCGTGTTCCACTTACAGTATTGCATTGTTTTCTTGCGAGGGAAAAAATAAAGGAAGAAATTTCCGTCTTACTGAGAATAAAAACATCTCGTTGGTCTTTAAATGGTGTTCCGTTTCCTCGGTCCGTTCTGGGGACTTTTTTTCCGTTTTTACAGGTTTCCTTCTTATAGAGGTTCCGGGATATGCAGTTTTTACTGTATTTGGTTTTTGATATCGAGTTATTTCCATCCTAGTCCCCTCTGGCCGCCCTCCGTGGCGGAGTGGTTAGAACAGCGCGCAACGATGCAATAGGTTCCGGGTTCGAATCCCGCCCTGATCGTGAGTGTTCTCTGTGATTGTCCCTTCATCAATTTCATCATACCATCCTCATCTTCGCGAATTATCCAAAAGTGGCAGAAAAGCGAAGTAAAATCAAACATCATCATTCTGTTTATTTTACTACCATTTTCTATCTCTTGGTCTAATCGCGGCGATGACGATGAACAGATGAAATGGATAAACACAATGATACACCCATGCCTTGACAAGGGTTCGAAGCTGGGACCTCTGACTTCGCAGTGCTTGACGCTGTCCACCGCGCCACGGAACTGGCGTTTATTTAAATATATTTAACGTTAAATGAAAGAAACGTACGGTCCAGAAGACAAGAATAAACCTTTGACATGCGTTCTGAGGTTGGCAACGCTGAAGAAGATAGGGAGGCCTCCAATACCCTCTTGAAGTGGCAAGAACCGAATGCACCACCGCGCGGAAAGACTGAGATTTTCATCCCATGCATGGGTAAACAAGAGAAAACGTGCGGAAAGTAATTTTCTTTATGATTATATTATGTAACTATTATCCACTACAAAACAAGTTTAATAATTATCTAAGTGTCGAGAATTGTGCAACTTTGTCACCTAAGGAGCATGGGGAGCCTCTGCAACCTCATTAAACATTTGTGACAAGAATTGGATGGAATGGAAGTAGTGGCGCGGGAACGTTTTTAATTTGGGGGGGTACAAAATACAGCCTCCCATATATATATATAGACCCACACAAACACACTCCACAGGGACCTACCTATACCTAAGTATATAATGTGAAGGCATGAGAAATATTCCATTTTAGAACAGCACACATGAATTTCCGTTTTTTAATGCAAAGTTTGCAGAAATGATTTTTATATCCTTGCTTTTCTTAGAATTTATGGTTATTAACAGATTTTAAGACCAGATAACAATTCCGAAACATATAAATCTCTGGACCTCCTCCTGCGCCCATCTTGAATTTAATGGATCGGAAAATCAAGAGTTCGAAATGTGAAAATTGCGAACAAAGATACATCTATTCATTTTAATGCAGTGTGAGATTAAAGGGGGTAAGGAGGATTCCACCCTCCTCTATCTTGAGCCATCCCAACCAGGAATGATCATCTCTCACCCACTGAATATACAGACCATAGTATTGAATATATCATACTTATATACTTATAGAGTTCCACTTCAGTTCAGCTCATTTTAATTTTAAAGTCCCATAACTACATACGAGCTATAAAAATATCTTTAAGCAATTTATGGCAGATGTGTACCACATCCAATGCCTTTTAGAAGCCATTATTCGGTATTTTCTCAGGTATCTAGAGGGTGTTGTATTGAAAAAATACTGGGTTGAGATGGTTCCCGATCTACTCATTAGAGGTCAAACTTTGGAACATTTGTAAAACATTTGAGAAAGCATTTGTTTGTAACCTAATGACGCTCTTCAAGCACTGAAAGTACTATCATTATACAAATACAAAACCGAAATCCTTGATATCTCGGAGCAAGCAAGGAAAACTATAAGCTCGATAGTTTCTTTTATTTCTTTTCAATCTTTGGTGGACAATGTGAAGAGCCAGCCAAGGTTTATTTTCGTATGTAGTAGTATTAAATGCAGATACATGAGTGTTTTAGGGTGACATGTCAATTTCTCGTTTATGTGAAAAAGTGAACTTTAAGGTAAGCAAAAGCATGTGCGCGTCGCAATTAAAGATTTATACATCTACAAAGAAAAACCAAGACACATTCATTCCCATTTCGCCGGCCTCCGTCGCGGAGCACTTACCATATCAAGCTACGATGCCAGATGTCCCGGGTTCGAATCCCGGCCTGGCAATAGGTATTTTTAGTGTCCCTTCATCAATTTCATAATATCATCACTCATCATCATCTTCGCGATTAGCTAAAGTGGAAGAAATGCGACGTAAAATAAACATTCTCATCGCACTCAAAGACCTTGTGAATCCAATCCAAACTTTACCAGTATCTACAGCTCAATGTGAAAGCAGGTTCAATGCCATAAACCTCGCCTTAAATGATTAGAGAAATCCTTTAGAAGTTTTAAACCTACTTTTCCTTTCCTTAGACTCCCAGTGCATTGCTCTCATGCAGAAAAATTTGCAATAAATTGGACCAAGTCTAAGTATCACAGTGCCCATGACAAGCCAACTGGTAAACCATAGAACCTGCAGTGAGTCTCATTTATCTCGTGCATGTATCTGACTAATGTAATTTTCTTACAGTTTAACTTTAGAGTTTAACTTAAAATGGCGTTTGTGTTACATTCGATATCAAAATTAGATTTTAAGCAATTAATGTCCAATTCTACGTAAACCCAATACAAGGCAAAAATAAATCCTCCCCCCCCGATAAAATTACAAATTGCATCCTGTTTTAATGTCTAGGAAACATTTCATTTCACGTAGGAATGAAATCACAGCCTCATCTCGTCTCCTGTGTGGTTGGTGAGGTCCTTCTCGTTCTTGTTTGTGCTTATTTTTGTTTCGGTTTCCACTAAGGTGTTGTTAAAGCTTATTCTAGATTCACATTATGCTCAGATAGACTAATCGGGACTGAATTTACAGTTTAAAGTGGAATCCAAAGCACTGTGCATGTGGAACCCCTTGATTACAAGGCGAAATATCTCGTCCTCACCCACGAAATGTTTAGTATTAGCAACACGTACGTACATTGTGTCAACACTCAACGTTTTACAACGTATGTATATGTCATTGAAGCAAAAATCTTTCTTAATAACGTTTTTCTTGTTTCGACGCTGCGAACCGTCAAATACGGAATTTTATCCTGAATAGATGAAACCGGGCATCACAGGCTCGCAATTGTCACTAAAGGATTAACTTTGCAATTACGGTAAACAAAATATACGATTTACTTGAAAAAATCAATTTCTTCAAATATGATACCAGAGTTTCAAACGAAATCGTCTCGCTTTGATATTGCAGATATTTATTTCAGTCTCGTCTCGGAATTTGAGAGGAAACAGAGACTTTTTCTTGTCTCAGTACCAAAAATTCTTAATGTATAGGTTTAAGTATAGTTTTCCGAATACTCTCTTACAGAGTTATGAATATTATGGGTGAGGTACAGAGTACATTGTACCCCCCCCCAAATTAGTCTGTCGTTTCTCATCTCGTTTGTGTAAGTATTTCATTTCGAAAAATTGCATTTGAAAGATTCATATACTTTCCTGATGAAGATTTGTATCTTATCTTCGAATCGACGCGACCCCTTCTTTACAAAAGTGTACCCCCTTACGCAAAAGAGAATTCGTCTGGAGCGTGATTTTCTGAGAGTAAACTTTATCTGATTCCATTGTTCTACACGCTTTTTAAACAATTTTCATCTTCTTAAAGAGGTTTCCAAGAACACAGGTCTATGAACTAACTAATAGCAAGCACAATGTAGTAGAATAAGTTTACAATGGTTTGACTTTCTGAGGTAAGAAATATTGCTTTAAGTTATAAACAATATAAATATTTAAATTGAGCGACTTAAAAATGTGTTCTTTTAACAGTAGCACCTTGCGTCTTTCAAATTATCGAAGGGGGGTACAGGGGGTACAATTGAATTTTCGGATTTAGCGGGGTACAGTACCCCCTTAAAAAATTTGGGGGGTACAATGGAATGACGAGGAAAATGACAATTAAGTCAAAATCTTACTTACAAGGCGACTGGAGGATGAATTGGTGGGATTTCACCCCCTCCCCATTGTAAGTTTTTATGCCGATACCGTTGAAGGAAGTCATCAAGCAAAAGAGGTATGCAACGAAGTTGTATTTGCAGATTATTTAATATATTTATATACTCATGGTGTCCGAAAAATTTAGAGACCAACGTTATTAATATTACTTCCTGGTTTTAAATCGCATTTCTCATATTTATTTCACCTTATATTGTACGGTGAAATATTATATTATTATATTATATATAATTGCGGAGGGGGAAGGGTAGGGCAGTTTACTTTCTCTTGGTAGTCTCTTGGTAGACAAGCCTTAGCAGGCCATACTGCAGGGACAAATAAGTGGGGGCGACCGCCTCCCACGGCCCCCGATCACCGACATTTCGTCTATAATAAAGATAACATTTCTGTCTAACAAGTTTTAAAACGAAAATTGTATACTTGTCTGGATATTCATGTGTCACTTTGTGCATGACAACTGTGTTCAAATTTCAAAAATCCCAGTTTAATTTAACCAGTCTCTTTACTGAAATGTGCAATATTTTTCTCGTGTTCACTACATCTAACATATTGAACCAATGTCGCATTCAATTCAACGTATTACAATTATTATTAAATTCAAGACAGTGCTTCACATTTTTATGACTATTATCCCATATTACATCAACTAACTTACTGATATTTCTAAAAGGTGGCCAATGGAAATTGTATCTGCGTAATTTCCAAATGAGGGTTATTCAACATCCAACACGACCTCTTCTGACATGCAGCTAACACAGATTGACTTGTATGTCCTTGCTTCACATCTATCTTCGACACTAATCACAAGTACATATGCAAAACGTCCATTATGTCTATCGGCGGGGAAAAACCCAATGCAAGAGGTTCCCATTGATCCCCTGGTGCGTGCTTAAATTACGGGGACACAACGGACGAAAGTGAAAGTAAATGGTTTGACTGTCGTATCTTGGCAATCAACAGGTCAGAGAAAAACAAGCAAACATCGTGCTTAAGTTTCAATATTTCGTTTTCTTTCTCTGGTTCGTTCGAAAGGGAAAAAATAAGTTTTGTTTACCAATACAGAAACAGCTATCAGTGGAAATGTTACGTTTGGGGCCTATACTAGGCTTCAAAATGAGCTTTAATATTGTGCAGTGATTCCTCTTCTTCTTTTTTCTGACCCTATCAACTGTTAGTCGATTTGAGTCATCTTTCTGAGTTTTTTGCAAAATATATTTAGTTCAATATATATATATATATATATATATATATATATATATATATATATATATATATATATGTTTTTTTTCCATTTTTGTGAAAAATAAGTGCATAGTGAACTAAATATATTTTATATATATATATACTGTTTGTTAGATCGTCAAAATTACATCTTCTTGCATATCCATAAAGAAGCCATATAGTGGGAGGAATGGGATTTGTGAGCAGGGCAATTAGAGATGTAGGAAATGGAACTCCATGGCGACGCAAACCATTATATAATTTATCTCGTTCTCTGTCGAAATTAGGACATTGTAAAGAGATATGTGTGGCATCTTGATTAACTTCTCCACTGGTGCAGTGAGATGCACAAGTATTGCAATTTGTCCATGTCCAGTTTCGTTTATTTTTCTATTCCCTTTATTTTTACGCATTTTGCTTAAATTCTTGAAGTTCTCATCACGTAATATAATGAGAATAAACATGGTGATGGACAATTTTCCTCGTAATATTTATACATTCCACTGCAGTGTTTTGCCAGAGAAATTGCCCATCACCGCGTTCAATGCATAAAGCAGAGGCGTCTCCACCAGGTGGGCAATACCTCTGTAAAATAGTCTTAGCCCACCCTTTTTCCACATAAAATAACCTGTATGAGAAATTTCGAAATCTGGAGGCACATTGCATAGTGGTTCGGACCCTACTCTAAATTGTAGGCCCAGTCCCAATTATCCTATATGTAAAAGCGGACTTAAAACAACAATTCAAAATATAAACAAAAAGCGAGTGAGTGACAGAAAAGAGAGAGAGTGAGAGAAACAAATAAAATAAACCGGAGAGACATAAAATAGAAATAAAGGGAAATAGAGAGAGAGAGGGGGAGAATAAAAGGTAAAGAAATAAAATGAAGAGGGAGGGGGTAAAATAAAATTTTAAAAATAAAAATAGAGTAAAGGGAAAGAGAAAGATTGAAATAATGTGTGTGTGTGTGTGTGTGTGTGTGTGTGTGTGTGTGTGAGAGAGAGAGAGAGAGAGAGAGAGAAATAATATAATTTGTTAAGAGACGAAGAAAAGAGGATTACTTTATATTGAATTATTTGCCAGAAGAAAAGCATTTATTTTTTTTCACTTTCAATGAAAAAAACCCACAAAGAACAGAATAAAATTTTCGCCTGTCGCGTTTCATGGAAGAAACACCTTACCTCCCGCTGGATACGCCAATTATCAACATAAAAAATTCGTCCACTCTTCTGATTTTGATTTCTGTTATTTATCGTCGCTTTTCTGCCACTGTTGGTTAATTGTGACCATGAGGATGAGTGATCATATAAAGAAATTGATGAAGGGTCATTCCCAAAGAACACCCTTGATCCGAAACCAGGGACCCACGGTGTCTTAGCGCACTGTGCTGACCACTCCGCCACGGAGGTTGGCAGCAGGTAAATCCTCCATGACTATTACCAGTTTGTTTTACGCAATGTGAGTTTGAAGATTTGACATAAAACGAAACACTCGACAACTTCTGCATTCTTTAAAATATAGGATGTATATGCAGGTATCCATAGCGGAGTGGTCAGCAAAACGTGCTTCGAAGCGTAAGGTTTCAAGTTTGAATCCTGATCAATCCCTTGTCCCATTATCATTTCACCATTTTCCTTCTCGCAATTAATCCAAGACAAACACAACATCCCTTTGAGATTCAAAGCCTGACAAGTGCCTTTTTGAAGGCTGACACGTGGTCAACGCGTCGAGTCCCATCGTCGCAATTTTCTGCCTTTCGAGACCGGAGACTGCGTCTTCTTTACATATTTACACGATGCTAACACCGAAACCTATTGAGTTCCAAGCGAGAATCGAACCCGGGACCGCACGCACCAAAGTCGAGAGAGTTAACCATTTGGATACGCGGGAGCACAAAATATTCACTATATAATGCATATATGTGTGTGTTTCTTTAGTGTGCAAGGCACTTTCTGCTCCTCCCCCCAAATTATTCAAGAGGAGCAGATATTATATGCATTTAGAATTTTAGATACATAAAATATTGCTTGTGCCAAACTTGTGCCCCAAAATTTGGTGGGAAGATTGGCGCTACTGGTTCTTATCTAAGCTAATAAATTTGTAAATATTGATAAAACAAAACTTATAATATTTGTACACATACCGTACCGTAGCATGAAAACTGAACAAAAGCGATTATGTTGTCTTGGAGTGCGAACGCGCGAAGCTGTCTTTGCCCCAGGTGGCAGAGAGTCTAATTTTGCTGCTGGTGGGGAAATACTGTTGGTAAGAATAAAATACGACATGTAATGTCATGTTACACACTGGAAAGAAAGTTAATTCTTAGGTTAAAAATAAGTAAAGAAAAAAAGACGGTTTTACTTATGGCATTTTCATAACTGGGTAAATCCCAAGTTTATCAGGTCATATTGCATAAACCAAAGACTATTTCCGAACCACATGATACTAAGAGGGGGGCATAAGGCACGGCACAGACTCTTCAGGCATTCCATTCTGTGAATCGCTGTGGAAATTATGTCAGACAGCGTCATTGAATTGTGATGTCGATCGGATCGCACCCGTCCATTGGCCCCAACCCATAATTACGCAAGGGTTATTTAGCCAGCTTTGTGTCCGGATTGCCGGGGGAAGCCGGAGCTTTTGTGAAAGTGCTTTTGGGATTTTGGCTCGCACTTGATTCAACATCCTGGAGCGGCCTATCACTAAACCCACGGGAGAACCGATGGAAGGGGAGTTTCTCTATATATTCAGGTCAGGCGAACAAGACGAGCAGTCAGTGTCTCAGTGAAAGCGAAAGAAGAAAGGTGAGGCATCTTTAACGGACTGCAGCTTCACACACAATGGTGAGTGTTGAGTTCTTTATTCTTGCCACGAATATTTTTTTTTCTTTGTTCTTCGTTGCAAGAAAATCAACACAGTGCTGTTCTGTTGCAGAAAGTGATATTTCGATGGACTCTATGACTTGAGCAATGCGTCCGATAGTGCACCGAAATTCAGTGGAATGAAATTTATCTGAAATTAAACAGTGATTTGTTTCACTCGTGACGAGTTGTGCTACGATCTTAGTTTCTGGATGTTGTGGGTTCGATTCTTCTTCTTGTCAGTGACTCTCCCCTTCATAGACTGCAAATTTCTGCTATAAATATTAAGCATCCCCTGTATGTTTAGCATGCCGTAAGTCGTACAGGAATGAGACTTTTAGGCTCTATACATTCTCGATGTGATCGAAAGGGAAATAGTGTGGTCGCAATAAGTCTACATCTAAATGAAAACTTGAGTGCATCTAGGAGAAAATTGAACGAACAAACGTCAGAGAATCACACAAATGCCGCATAGAATCAAACCCCACGTTACTAGCGTGTATGTCAAAGAACTTAGTCTTGTAATTGTTCGATTCTCAATGTACTTAACCTTTCAGAGGTTCGTAGCATAGTTAAAACTGTACATCCTGTCCTGAGTAGCTTCTGTGCAGAATGTGAATTTAGATAAATCTTAGCGAAATGAGAAGCATTAACCTCTTATGTAAGTTGTTCAGTTGTTTGTTGGCCTTGCTGTTTTTAACTTTCTCTGAGGTTACACATATCTCTAATCATATATCTCCAAAGGTAAAGTACTGACGATTTATTGATTTGCTTTATTTTACTTCGCTTTTGTGTCACTTTGGCTAATTTGCGAAGATGGAGATGAATAACGATATGATGAACTCTCACAAACATCCATGCCCAGGCCGAGATTCGAACCCGGAACCCCTAGCGTCGTAGCGCCATGTGCTAACGACTCCGTAAAGTACTAAAGAGTTTCGTGATATATAGACTACTCCGGTGTTGCAAATCTAACCAATACAGCGGATCTGCAGTTAAACTACAATGGGTTAAATAATCAGACAATGGCTAATAGTCAATTTGCATAGCTACATTAAAAAAAAATCCTTCTAGAGTACACTCTTATGCTTTATTAATATGAAATGTGCGAAGTTGTAATATTCAGGTTTTGAATGAAAGAGAAGAAATGATAACCGTTAGCAAATAAATCTCTCCGAATCTGCACCCTTGTAGATAGGCAACCCAAACTACACTGTTGATTTCCACAACCTTAATGTATTACTATTATTATTATTATGGCGTGATCACATTCAGCGATACTATTAAATTGGTTACCAAAATCACACCACCTTATGTCACGCTTCCATTATATGTAATTCGATGCCACCAATTCATACCACAACCTATCACAGCGTTTCTATTTCGCTTTTCATCAGCTGGTATTGTTACCGCTAAAGAAAGAATGTGACGGAGCCAAGACGGGACTCGGAACAGTCCAATCTCATCTCGAGAATGAAGTAGCGTGTTTCGTTCTCGATCTCTTAATAAATAATAATAATAATAAATAATTATTTAAAACAAACAGAAACGTAGAGTTTTGCATATTACAAACAACTATATCTATAAAAAAAACGAACATCCCTACCTTGGCATGTCTAAATACGAGTAAGTCGAATAGAAAATCAAGGCCTCCATGATGGCGTAGTGGTAACGTCGTTGCCTTGTAATCCAGGAATCCCAGGTTCAGTACCCGATGGAGGCACACAAGTTAGGATCCTACTTTAAACTGTAGACCCGGACCCGATCAGCCTATCTGCACATAAATTGGATTTCTTCTATCTACAAAGCACTCTGTTACACTCTGCCTAAAAAATCATGAATACGACAATTAAAAAATTATAATGAGCTCCAAACATGCAAGGACCGTTTAAGAAACAAACGAAATGCTTTCATGAATTAATCACAATAATTTATAGGAGTGAGTGTCACGTGCCAGTGAGCAGTCTGTAAAGGGAGAAATTTTAATTGTATTTATAAAATTGTGCAGTCACGGACACTTGTGGGTTGTAATGATTCAATTGAAAGTAAGTGGAGTTTCTACAATCCAGAAGTGTCCATGACTGTACATATATAGCAAATGTAAAAAACGTTAAGTTCATTACAAGCTGTTAAAGTCACTTATAACTATTGCAGACACCAACAAAAATACAGTTTCAAAAGTAAAAGCTATTCTTCAATGTACTTCCTTGAGACCCAAATTTACATACTCTTGATTGAGATTGCTGGATTATATTAACATGCGGATAAGTTGTTCTCCCAGGTTTTGCAGAATGAATTTTCATTACGTTCGTGTTCTATGAAAGCAGAGTGTAAGTAAAGGCCCTCTCTTGCAATTCATTTTCGAGAAAAAATAATTCACTATTCTTTCCTATTTGTAATTTCATTCAACCTGATTTCTAGATATTTAACCTCTGATCCCTAGAAAATTACTGTGTGAACTTATGGCAAGATGTGGCCACTTAACTACCCCTCCCCCAGAATAATAAAATGTTACTTACTTATTCTTCTAGTTTTCCTTTTATCTCTAAATCTTTTCGAGTTTTCTCTTCTATTCTTGACGATCTTCTTTTCTATATTTCTCTTACGTTTCCTGTATCAATTCCTTCTTTATTATCTCCCTCTCTCTCTCTCTCTCTCTCTCTCTCTCTCTCTCTCTCTCTCTCTCTCTCTCTCTCTGAATCTTTTCTGAATTTCTCTTCCTTTATTTCTATCTCCCTTCTCTCTCTCCTTGCTCATCTATCTCTCCCCTCTCTCTTTTAATTGTCTTCCTTTATATCTTTCTCCGGACTTTCATATCTATTCTTCGAAAGGTTTCTTTTCTTCTGATGTCACGTAAAACATAACGTCAATACATCCACTAATGGATACAACTTTTGAATGTTGACTCTCCTTAGAAAACTTTCCGTGGGTACCTACATCTATATTAATGTTTCATTTCGTGTGTACTATATTACCAATTCAAATATACCTCTTGGTCAAATAACAGCCAGAATAAGCTAATAACATCCGTGCTAAGAGCAATGAACCTCATTAATTCACTTAAGAAGGCGAAAACGGAAAAGCATGAACGTCTTGTATCCATTTACCAGCTAAAAAGTTGCACGTCAAAGACACTTTCACTTCGTGGGATGGTGTTTATTGACGCAAGAGAAGGATGGGCAAGTGGGAAACATCCTTCTTTTGTTTTTTCTCTTTTTAAACCTCGTTTTCAATTTTTTCATGATTCACTTGTAAACAACTGACTGTACAATGTGTTTACGCTTGTTCTGTGGCAATCATGGCCGACTAAGTCGATGTAGTTGCACAACAGTCTTGGGTGGTATGTAAGAAAGAAAACATGCAATTAATTACATATTTGACAGCCACTTTCTATATTGTTTAATACCGGGAATGAAACTTAGCATTACTGCTTGAATTGATATGAATGTTCATTGGACACTTTCACTTGTTTTGACTTCAATAATACATTGAACTGAAACAGGATATAAGAGGTAAAAGAGGAATTACTTCTTAAAAACGATAAACGATTACATTCTACCACGAAGACAGATTACATAAGTAATTACATAACATGTTTTATAGTTGCCAATTTATACATTACGATTACCGAAATTGAACCCGATGCGGTTGAGTCCTGATAATATTCTACTATCCAATGAAAATGGAGTAATACTAAGAAATGCGTTGAAAATTTTGAAAAGAAAATGTACATTTTAATAAATTCATGTTGTGTAAATACATAATTATTGTACAGTGCGTTCGTTTTGGCTCTGGGCCGAGATAGCGCGTGACATGGTGCAGATGTCCCGTAAGGACTCGCTTATTTACGTACATATCTTTAGCATGTAGACAATTATATTTATATTGCATAACAAATAATAACCTGTGTTATAAGAGTTGCTCAAAGTTGTTCACGCGCTATTTCGGCCCAGAGCCAAAACGAACGCACTGTAGATTAAAATTTAATATAAAACTTTTTATATCACTATATGAATTCAAGAGAACACACAAACATGCAGATTTATTAAGAAAGACTTATAATATGTGTAAAAAGTAATTATTTTGAGATAAGAAGTTCGTGATTTCCTGTTCCATGAAACGTTATTATTCGCCTATAATAATTTTTGAAGTCCGGTAAATTATTAAAAATAAATCGATGTTCATCGCTTCTGGTGACTATTTATTTTGTATTATTCGGTGTTTTCTTGCCTCCTATTTTGAGAGTTTTTAGTTGCTATCGATCTTCACTCTGGTTTATGAACCTTATCCTCGCCTAATAACGGATGGTATAAGTAATATATGCCACTGAAAAGTATCACATTGGTGATACCTATACCAAATTTATTGAAATATTTTGATAAAACTTAGTCAGTAATTAAGTTGTGAAAATTCTTTAATTGCATAATGATGAAACATTTTTGTATTCTTAAGCGTGGGGAATTTATTCTAAAATAACAGGCAAATTATTGGGTGGACTGGAGCCCCATAGGCCCATATGAGTTGGCGCCACTTCACGTGACATGGGACAGAGCGCATTCAATACGGCCTAGTATACAAATTTAATTATGAAAATAAAAGTACAATATTTGACGTGTTAAGATTTCCAGTAAATGCAAATAATCTATGGAAGAAATAAATTTTAAAACAGGACATCCCGTTTCAGCGCACGATACCCACGTTTCAAACTAGTAGAAATCGTTGTTTGAAAGCCGGGAATTTTTAACGCAATACTTGGAAAAGGCTTCTCCCGGAAGTTCAATGCGTGAATTCCTATGGCATCGGTTGAGGGAACTGAAGCATATCCAGTTATTCATCAAGTACAAATAGTTTCTTATCCGTATGCAGTGGCGTGCCCAGGATTTTCGAAAAAGGAGTTACGTATAGTTGTCAGTCCTCATTTCGCCATCTTTTCCTGTCTTTGACGTTCCTATATATATGGACTGGTTAAAGTTACAGTGGTGTAAGTCACTTCGAAAAAAAAATGAGTTAGACACAGAAACCAGATCTATATAAGTCAATCTGATAACAGAAAATGTGAAGTCAATCAGAGATTCATTCAACTGTCAACAGATGACAGTTTAAGGTCTAGTGATAAAGGAAACAGCTGCTGTGTTGATCAGCAAACTGCTGTGAGTCAGACTTATTTTGTTTTTTAAGAAAGTGACTTACACCACTGTAACTTTAACCTGTCCATATATGTATACACACTGACCCCTTCCCTCTTGGGCACGTGGGGGCCTCCCTGATGGTTCAGTGGTAGCGCCGTCGCCTTGTAATCAAGGGGTTCTCGGGTTCGATACCCGGTGGAGGCATAAAGTGAACTTAACACACAAACTCATTCAATCAATCTTGGGCACGCCACTATCCGTATTCTATGGTTCACATTGATCGTTAAAATGAATCAAATAGCGTCCAAAACGGCAGAAATGAGTTCTGCGCTGCAAAACAACCAGCGTAATCTAGCTGTTCTCCTACGGCGTTATATGAAGTGTATGATCTACATTTACAATTTCAATGAGACTTCATTTGTCACTGTTATTCTTTATCTGTATACTCTTAACACAAGTAGATATATTTCTCAATATGCCTAATTTTGCATGAACAGACAGGTTGTAATGAACTTGTGTAGGAAATTACACGCTCACACTTTCAGTTTCACATTCCCCAAAATTTCCAATAACCTACAACTTCAATTTTGACAATATTAGTTAAATAACTAAAGAAAATAACAAATAGACTATAAACAAAGTTAAATTCGTAATTATGTCAACTCAAATATCTTTTACTCTATTATTGATTCTTTTAGGAACATTTTTCTAAGGAATTGAAATCCAATCAAGCCCAGAATAGTGAAAAATTTCCAAGTATTGAAGTTAATATTATGAAATTATCCTTCAGCCTTGTATTCAAGGGGTCCCGGGTTCGATACCCGGTGGAGGTTCATAGTGATGCGGATCCCACTTTAAACTGTAGGTCCAGTCCCGATTAGCTTTACTGTGCATAAAGTGGACTTAAAACACCAAATCAATCAATTCAATCAATCAACCATCATCCTGTGTCTTCTAGCCGACCTCCGTGGCGGAGTGGTTAGCACGGCGTGCTACGACATCTGTGGACCTGGCCTGGGCATGGGTGGGTGTTCTTTGTGAGTGTCCCTTCAACAATTTCATCATATTTTCACTCATCCACATCTTCGCGATTAGTCAAAAGTGGCAGAAAAGCGAAGTAAAATAAACCAAATGAATAAAAAATCTACTCGACTTCAACACTTCCAGATATTTCAAGAAAATCCGCCAACGACTTCTTGCGTAATCCTGCTGTACAGAAACCAGAATGAAAACAAATCCTCCTTCCTTCGCTAAGTAGAAAACAAAAGGAAGAGAAGATTGAGGACAAATCATTTTATGTTCTGTGTCATCTTATGGAAACAACGACACACGTGATAAACAGTACAATGCAATCTTACATCGGGATTTTTACAATAACTTGTTGGAAAGAATTGAGAAAGGAAAGACAAAAGGTAAATTTCTTTCAGTGCAGTGTGGAGATGAGAAGATAAGGAACGACGCTCAACTCAATGCAACCGAGCCACCGATTGTGAGAGAAGGAAACAGGCTTCTTCAACAGTCGCGCTTGAGTTGTTACAAACTTGCCGTGGAATCTGGTGCCCGGGACGTGCAAGGGGCGAGGGCGGGGAGACAGAGCTGTATATCTAGCAGATCACTCGAAGGTGAAAGGAAGACCCATCGACCTACTTTTGCCCTCAGGGGTGGTGCACTTTCACGGCCATCGCCAACACTGCTCGACCGTGATTCCACACTGTTGTTCTCCGATGGGAAAGTTCCTCTGGCTGTGATGGTTTCGCCGCAAACGAACAAGAGTCGTTCCTTTTACTACTTCGCGAGTCGTTCTGAGTGAGTGCTGTACGGGACAATGAACACATCATACATAAGAGCGCTACTATAAAGAAAACGAAACATTAGCATGAATGTGTTTATGGTTGACGTTGACGATCTGAATCATAAAAGAACCCGATGTTTCTCATCTTGTGATAGCATAGAACAACGTAACATTAAAAAGCATAGCTTAAAATAACCGATAATAAAAATTTCAACATTAAACTATCATTGTTTTTCCAATTCAAGAAACGTATTAGCTTTTAATGTACTTTTAAAGCTTCTTTAATGTTATAAGAAGTTATACATCCTCTTTTCACAGTTCTGCAAATTGCAGAAAGTAACAAATCACTATTGCTTGTGATTTGTCAAGATGTCATACTTTTTACTAATCTTCTTTTATGATTCCATGGGGATAAGTTCGAAAGTTTATTTTTTAAGTGAGAAAATTGTCATGTATCGTTGAGGCAGGAAGCACATCTTACTACTAGATATTATCTGCGTTCCATTATAACTTGGAATAATGGATTGATCACTATGTATGAAATATAGTACAGCGGAGTCACTGTTAATTTTGATGCTGATATGCTAATAATTTCACATTATTTTCAAAGTCAAGTTGCGTAAACTCTAACCATGTATTTAATCAAAATGGTTAATTTGAGTTCGCAAGTTTGGAATACATTAATATTTCTCTTTGCCAATTTATAAACTTTTTTTTTAAATATTGACATTCTGCTCGATATTTCCCCCCGTTAATAGCCCGAAACTATTGATATTAGTGTTAATAATCGTGAACTTGTTTAAGGAGCGCGTCTTCATTAACATTTCTTCCTCTTCCCACGGAATAAGATATTGAGCCTGTCTCCAATTTTCGTGTAACGCAATTTGGAAATAAATGTTAAAATGAGATGCATCCACGAAGTTACTTTTCATCCCTTCGTTAAAATTTCTTGGCGTTATAGATAGAAGCAACCAGAGAGGATGTTAATTGCATATCTACTCTTATCTAATGAGCGATCCAATACTACAGATATGCCCTTTTCATAAAGACACTGCGAACTGTGATTCCAGGAGTGATCGTGTATTGGAGACAGACGCAAGGAAACAAACAAATAATGTTTACAAACAATAACAACTTTTCCTTTCGGCGCACTTGGACTTGTGAATGTAAACAGAGAACTCAAGGGATGTAACAAGTGAAAGACAGGAGAAAGTTTATACTTTTGTCCAGGAAATCAAGAGCGAATTGTGCACCTTTTGAGGAATATTATGCGCTCTTCAGTGACAACTAACCGGAACACTTATAAAATATATAAACTTGATGGAACGGAAAGACGAAAGCACTTTCGACTATCTGGATTCAGTTTTGTGCTGGAATCCTTTTCCGATGGAACAAAAAGGGTTCTAAATACACGCTAAAAGCGTGAGAATGTTTTAAGCGTTTCTAAGGGAAAGGAAAAGTGATTTTCCTCTTCAAATAGTTTGAACATGGAAAGTCCATTACCTACTTTGAAATAACTGAAGAGGTTGACTTCTTGTTATCACCCAGGCTTCCTTCCTATTCTTCAGCAAGCTTAACAAACATTTTAAAATAAACTTTCCGAAGAAAAAAAGAGTAACAAATTACCATCGCAATGAAGTTAAGTATTTTCAAGACTTCACAAATGCTTGGTGTTCAGCATCTAAGAGAACTGGATTGCCCAACCGTAATTTCCAAGCTGACCACGCATGTACTTGGCACACATATCGCCCGCTGGATGCGAGTTTCTTTGTTTCGAATAAGGAGAGAAAACTGATTGCAGTTGCTATTCATTCGGTCACACGAAAATGCTTCATGTATGCATAATCATGGGAAAATCTTAAAACTGTTTATAATTATACAGCCTTTAATTCTCACAACATAATTATTCTTTGTTCCATAAGTAACTTGTACATTAAATGTATAAACCGTGCCATTTGCTTCCTTATAAACGACTTCAGAGTTTACACTTATTAACCAGTTGTTTTCATGTTCCATAGACAATTTGCCCAGGAGATTGGGCAGGGGAAAGCGGAAATGAAAAAAAAAAAAGTGGTTGTCGAAATTCCATGTCGACCGCAAAGATAATAGACAAATTGTATCATCATGTTCATTCTCTTGGTTTTAACCAATTCAAGGTAAGAGAATACAGGGTGAGTCGAAAGTCACGTTGCATAGGGACTTATAGTATAGTATATCTTCAATGTGTCCACCTTGAACATCAATGTATTTGTGCACGCGACGTTTCCAGTTCTACAGAACCTTTTGCAGAACGTCCGACATAATCATGTCTTCACATTACACAATGCGTTCCTTCAGATGATGGATATTCTGAATCTTAACTGGGTAGACGAGCACCTTTAAATGACCCCAAAGGGAAAAATCCATTGGTCTGGAGACCACTCAACGGGACCACGGCGACCATGCACCAGGAAACTGGACATTCAACCATTAACGAGACACAGAAAACTTCCTATGTAACCTGACTTTTGACACCCTGTAGAAACAAAAGCAAATTAAAATATCAGTGTTAACTTTACCGTTGGCTTTACATTTATAAACAAAAAATGTGTTGTACTTCTGTGAATACAGCAACGATACCAAGGGAAATGTGTAGTTCACTAATACATTTATATGTAAATGGATCACCCACAAGCGAATCAGAGGTATGATGTTGCCGTACAAAGATCAGAAGTTCACACCTAAAAACACACTTTTTCATTGATAACGCAACAGCAAGCTTGGATCCGTTGTAACAATGACAAACAGCACACTTCCGTGTTTTATTGACTGTCGGGTCTTTTCACCGGTCATGAGTCATTCACGACACATGACAGTGACCGACCATTGCGTGTTACAAGGTAAACACAGAGTACGGGACAATGTCATGCAAACAGTTGTCATATTCTTCTCAATGAAATAAAAAAAAAGACATTAAACAACAACATAGTGAATGGCATATTTGTCTCGCTTCGAATAAACGTTTCAACAAAACGCAAATTTTGCGTAACGATTTTTCCGGTTTAGTCTGTTGCGTCACGTTGGAAAGTAGGTGATCAGGAGCAAACTTGGGAAATCATGGACGATAGATTGTACATTTATCTGATCTTTTATCAAAATCTAGAAAAGTTTTTCACACTAGTTGTTTTAAGCAGCTCATTGCACATTACTTGCCAGAGAACTATGATAATACACATATATTACAACAAGCCACACAAAACACAATTCTTCAGCAGTGCATGGCATAGTAAAATGCAGTCAGTAGTTACCGTAACATAATTCAGGGGCGTGTCCACCGAGTTAATGGGGACTATAACATCCTCTTTGGCCCAGATTTTTCAAATACAGAAAATGCCAAATACAGGACTGGCTGATAAAAGACCAACTGTTACGAAATGTTTGTGAACATTGCTGCATGCATTATTAATGTGTTCGGTTCTCGGCTTCACCCAGCCTCTTTTCAATAAATATCTGGGATAATCTTGGCCGAAAAGTCGCACTGATCCATTTTTGTCTCTAGGTGACCACTGATTGCTTCCTGTTTCATCAAAATCCTCTCGCAACTAAAACTTGAACCTTTCACCTTGTGGCATTCTTATTTTATCAAATATTAAATAGACAAACAAAAAGAGAATCCGAGAAACACACGTATTCATGAAGTAAGTACTGGACCGCACATGTTCAATGATTTAAAGAGATTCCGGTAGATGTCTCTACTGAAAAAGTAATCCACAGTGCCAATGTGATGCCATTTTTCATGTAGAATTACATAACTTGACTACCATATAGGTCTTTTAGATAGCTAATTTCTATGAACGATAATTATCATTAATAGTTCCCGGAAAGGAAATAAACTCCGTATTAATAACAAAATGTTATGAACGATATGACTCATAGATGAAAGCGAGAGAGAGAGAGAGAGGCGGGGGGCGCTACAAAACGAGGGGTAAGGAAAAGTGAAATTTCCCTTGAAGAGGTTGGAGGGCTTGGCAAGTCAAAAGAAAAAGAAATCTGATTATAGCCGATACGTGGGTTGGAATTGCAGTGTCCAAATGAGGAGAGAAAAGAGTAGCCGAGGCATGGCGACCACTGCCGCTCCACCCTACCACCCACTGTCAAGGTGATGAACTGGAATTGGGTCACTGATCCTCCCCTTGATCGTCACACCCTGCCTACCACAAAGATTATTGGGCAAATGCAAGCCGGAACCGTGTTTGTCACGTACTGTTTCCAACAAAACTTTTTTACCTTGCCTTTCCAAACTTTTTTTAGGAAGGAAGAGAAGGTAGCTACGAAACGAAAGGGAGAGGACAATTGTTTTGTTTGAGGGGAAAATCCCAAGCCTACGACCATTTTCCAGGTGCCTATTTTATTGCCCTCTTCGCGTGAAGGATCTTTTATGGATACCTTGAATAGAATTTTAGGAGGGGAAAAGGTGTTGTAGGCTTTGAACGATCCTTAACAACAACGACTTCTCTTTTTGCGTTTCAACTCACTTTCTATAACAGATTCTATACAATCTTATACGCTCTTTGCCACTCGTAACTATATCTGCTAGCACCAGGGAGGAGGGGCAACGACATTACAGTGCGATATTATTTCGTAAATTAGAATTCGGCTTTTGCAATATCTAGGGTTACCAGATCGCTACAAGGGAAATGTAGGACACAATGTCCCAAAATGTAGGACACAAAATATTCACAATAAATAAAACACATTTCCAGAACATCTTAAAAAGTAATTTAAAATTTACACTTTTCAGCTTTAAAGAAAAATATAATTTCTTAATGTAACATTTCCAAACTTCTAATCAATAATACACTCTTACTACTCGTTTTAACTGATACTTCTCAGATGAGCCAATTTTTATCAAAATTTCAGGTTGTTTTTTTTCATGAGAAACTGAACTGTCAAAACTCTCTGAAATTATACTGAAACCCAGTACCAAACTTTACAGACTTTTTGAAAAAAAAAAATCTCTAATGACTGTTGTGTTGGTAATGAATGTACTGGAATGGCGAACAAATATTGAAATGGTTTCAGAAGTTTCATCTGGAGTAGTTTCTAGTTCAATAACTTTGTTTTCTCTACCCCCTGCTTTACAATCAAAATATTGAATAAGAATGGGAAACGCCTTGTTTCATCAGCTTTAATCCCAATGCAAGAAATTCCACTCAGGCACTGAACAGTGACATCAGAACGTGGCTCCAAAACTTTGTTCATTAATTGCTTCAGCTTTTGTTCGCAAATTTCACTATTGAGTTGTGAGTGAAGTCCATAGACTTGCAACTTGCATGATTTTTCTTTGTTTAACTCAAACACCTATTTCCCTAAATAATATTATGTGAAGCTCAAAATGTAGGACATTTATGATATTTTTCAAATTCCCCCCGGACGCCGGACGTAAGGCTTAAATGTAGGACGTGTCCGGGAAAACCCGGACGTCTGGTAACCCTAGCAATAGTATCCTCTGTTGAATGTAGAACTCTAATGTCCAAAAATAGCACCTAGAATAACGTAATTAAACATGGATCTTCTTTTTTTGATTATTTACAGATTAAAGGCCTGTGCCTTCTGCTCCTGATTGGGGGCGCTTTGTCGGAAGCTGAACCCAAACCTGAGGCAACATGGAAGTGGAGTTCGCAATCACGTGAATCAGGCCAAAGTTCTAATCCAAGTTTCCAACCGCAGAGTTCAAAGAACAGTGATACGTTCACAGTTTCCAATGGTGAGTTTTGCCCGCAATATTAGTTTCTTCTTTGTTACAGTTATATTGTAGGGTGAGTGCTTGTGTTGTCAAAATCATATCTTAGTTCTCCAAAGCACTTACCCACCGCAATGGGAGATAAATGCAAGCGATGCAATTCGAACAATTAATTTTGTGTTGTGGGTTGCCTGACTTTAAGACGTTTCGATGGTTGATTCACATTCGAACTTCACCTCTTTTCTTATTGCTTATATCCAGTGTAATGTTTTAAATATTCCAGTGACTTCATCATCTCTCAACCTAGTCGCACTTGGTCAAAAGTGGCAGGAAAAACAACGTGAAAGAATGAAGCAAACAAAACATTTCAAAATACGACTACATGGTATGATATATTTCTGGAGGGTTTTCGGACTAGACTTCAGTTGTCCACAAAATACCTAGACAACATTTTGAGATCAAAATTACCAAAGTTAATGTACTTGTGTGTTTCTTTTTTAGTCTCTTTTATCACTTGCTATTCCATCCTACTAAGTATTTACCAAACTTCTGTCTTTATATATTGCAACCAGAAGGAGGTATAGATAAAGCAGCATATGGTTAGAAATACAATAAACTCAAGAAAATAAAGACAGATAATGACCGAACTTGCACGTGAGTGAATGAAATATTTTAAACTTTTCATTTCTCTCTATTTCAGGGGTACGTGTTAACAACGGCACATCCAGGGAGCAGGTTGTGGACTCCATCCTCGTAAGCGGACGTCAAGGACGGGCTTTAGACGGTTACCATGAGGTCTATAATGATCCAAATGTGAAGAACGCACTCGCAGTGGGCAACGACACACAGGCTCGTTACTTTATCAGAGATCGTCTCTGCTCATTGGGCCTTGTGTCGGTAAGTTTATGCAAATATATGCTATTTATGTCCGATAGAGGCAAATATTTTAACAATATAATATCATTATCATTGTATTCATCAAGCTTTAATATAGAATTTACATTTATATTTGTTTAGGGGTGTAAAAGTTTCATACTGAGAATGTGAAATTCAAACATTTTCACATAAAATTAATTATGAATAATACTGAAAAATATGAGAGAACAAATGCCTTCGCTTCATTAATATACAAACAGTAACTGTTGAATTTCTTTCACATTTTCATACACCAGGGAGCATGAGGAAAGATCCCTACAATTACAACCTATATGGATGCTGTGAAGGAGAGGGTGAAGGGATCAGTCACAAGCCTCCATCCCTGGAAATTTACAATGTTCTTTTGATAATAGAAAAAGAAACGTATATTTATGAAAATCGGTAAAATAAATAACCAACCTTGGTTTAAACATGGGGGCTTCTTTGTAAGTGTTCTTTCATCAGCTCCTCAATATTCAAACTTATCGCCACAACTAGATGTTTCTCAAGAAGGACATAATGAATAAGAATAAAAGTTAACATTAGTTTAACAAAATTATTAATTATATTATTATTACTATTAACATCGCTGCTAATACTACTTAATAAAATTTCTCAACAACCTTACTTGTTAATTTGATACATTACCTGCTCTAAATTGTATAAATTATAAAGAATCATTTCCTTGAATCCATGAAATAACATAAAGGTCACTATCATATTCTGGATCTTACCATTGTGACTTAGGTATTTTTGTACTTTATAGTTGTATGAACTACCAACAGTGAATTTTTGATAGCAATTGAAAAATAAAGAAGATTGTATGTCCCCACAATATTTCAATATATATCAAAATAAATGTATCTCATACGTAGTGAATCTGGTATTCAATTACATCCTAAGTAAGAAGTTAAAAAGGTCCAGTTTTGGAATGTACCAAATTATTTTACTCAAGCTTTTGCCACATCATGTGGCTTCTTCAGGAGTTAAGACAAGAATCAATGTGGCTGCCAGATTATTAGATTTTGTTGAATAATTATTTGTTATGCCTTGTCCTATGACTTTCTAATTGGTTTAGTTTATGTAACTGTACCATTACTTTTCTTTCAGTGTGATGATGCGGATCCAAAACATTTGTACCCTCATGACTTAATCTACGCCCAGCCAGTTGCCATAAAACCTGTTGGCAGACCCCTCCCAGCCATTCCCGTAAAGGGACCACCAAAACCTGGTTTTGGTCCACCACCACCTGGTTTTGGTCCTCCACCACCTGGTTTTGGCCCACCAAGGCCACCACCATTTTATGGACCAAGCAAACCCCTACCTCCCCCAATCTACGGTCGTCCGCCAAAACCACTTCCATCATATGAGTCTCCATACCCTATTGAACCACCATTTCTTTCTGAACCTGACTTCATCCAACCATTGAAAACTCCATTGGATGGGCCTGGGCCAGATGGTTCTGTGGTACAGCATGTGCATCATCATTATCATCATGATAAGGATCTTGCCGGACCACCATCACTTGGGCATTATCCTTCCAATGCCCCGTTCTACAAGAAGGAATTGAACCTAAAGCCATCGGGTAACACAAAGGTAGTGAACAACAGGCCATACGCGGACCGGTATTCAGTTTATGAAACTCCCAGAGCCGACGATTGTTTCTGTGTGCCTTTTGATCAGTGTGCACCGCAGAATGTGATCGGTCGCAAAGAAGATGGCCTCTTTATTGATCCCAGACATGCTAAATCTGGAGCCAATATCGAGGCGACAGACTTTAACGAAACAACTGCTGCTGAATCACGGCAAGTCAAGAGATTGGCTGAGCCCAATGAAGAAACTGCTGTAGAAGAAGAAGCACCTGACACTGATGAAGAAGCGTCTTCACCAGAAGAAACACACACGCGGAAGAAGAGAGAAGAAGCAAGAGACAAAACTGCAGAAGGGGTAAGTACTTTGTATTGCAAAGTATAATCCTACTTTCACAGCTTTTAGAATGTAAACAATGCACTGTTGTTAGATTTGTATGCTTTGATTAGTAGCTTGTGAAATAATATACGTTGTTTAATACCTTTCCATAGTCACCATAATAGCTCTGAAATGCTTGCGTGTTATGGTTGGCACAAAAGTATCTTGTCTTGAAAGCATGTTAAGAGATTCAATAAGTTGGCGTGATAACTCAGCAACAAGAGTAACCTATTCAGAGTGGAGTTTAAAATTTCCGGGCATCATTATTTTACATCTTCTTTCATGGTAAGCACAGGATTTGTCAGGTACCTTCGAATTATTGGAGGGAGGACATTAGTGGCAGATTCACAAATGATTCTTGGTTGGGATAAAATTTACTCACACACCTCATTGAGCTCGGAATCTGTTCTAAACTGAATTTCCATTACTCCATAGGTATATATCAGGATGTCTACCACAATAACAAATCCAAAATTCATAACTTTGTCTTGACCATTTTTTAACATTTATTATACGACATCTATTTAGGTAAAATTGGAAATTAGAAATTAAGAAAATATCCATCTTATCTTTCCACCATTCATCTTCACCTTCGTGACTAGCCAAAGGGACAGAAACGTGAAGTAAAATAAACACAGTCAATCAATCAGTCATTGTGATAGCAAAAATTCTTGACCACAAGTATAATTTCTTGACTTTTTGACCTACTTTTTAATTTATTTACTTTTTCTTAACTGGTAGACACCGTGTACATAAAACTACATCGAGTATTATATGCAGGAATCGAGTTAGCTTCCATGGTCTATAGATTAGCATATCACACTGCGAAAATCGAACACTAAGTCTGAATCCTGGGTAAGGAATTCCATTAAATGTTTGTTTTTCACATTATTATAATTGATCCCTCATGAAAGAACCTGTGACATAAAACAAGAATGTAATCTTGAGGATCACATCATCAGTGTTAAGTGCAAAAAATGTGACATTTGAGTTGCAAATTGTAGGTCGCAAAAAAGTCTGGTCTGGGATGTTGGGAGGAGTGATCATTCTCATTGACCTCCACAAGGATCTGTACCTGGAGCACATGATGAACAATAAGGCAATATGATATCATTCTCACACACATATTTCGTCGTCGCCTTGTCGTAATCAATGGGTCCCAGGCTCGATACCCAGTGGAGGCACATAGTGGTTCAGATGCTACTTTAAACTGTATGTCCAGTCCTGATTTGCCTTACTGTGCATAAAGTAGACTTAAAACACCAACTCAATCAATCACACACATATTCCATTACAATAGATTATTGGAGGGGGGGGGGATACACCCTACTTATCCACTCATTTCTGATACCTGCCGTGCTAAGAGGGGTGTAATTCGGAGCTAGTGTCTTCTATTTGCCACCAGTATGTAATTTTATTTTATGCATTACCAATATATATTACTGATTTTATCACTGAACTGTGGTATAGAATCGCACATGCACTTCTTTGTGTCTTTAATGTGATTTTTGGCTTCAAATTACATGGATACATCATCTGTTAGACTATTGCACCAATCACAAGCCACAAGAAATAGCCCCTCAGTGAACAAAAAAAAAAAAAGAAGTAAAAGTTCACAGGGATCTGGTAAATATGTACATTTATTTTATATCCATCAGTATTAAAACAAGTGAGGGATGAGAAGCTTGCAAAATTACAATTGGGGAGGCCAAGGATGTCCATAGAAGGCAAACATTGATAATCAATAATGGCAGTTGAAGAGCAAGAAATAAAGTACATATCTTCAGATACTTCAAAATTATAGGCAAATCGACTCACCATGTGAACTCCATCCATACCCCACCCTGCTGCACCTTGAATATGTGCCACAGATAAGCATGGTCCCTTGTGAGAAATCACTAATGTACTAAATTATATAAAAGATATTTGACAAATAATAACCCCCCCCTCAAATGTAGGATTCTCACCTTTTCCACTGATGAGAACAATTGTAGATAAACACAAACTTTCTAATATTATGCTTGATGCAGCATTTACAAAATGTATACAAAATAATTATAAACAAGTATAATCAATTACTTAATCATATACTACCTATGCTTAACTAACAAATTGCCTTGAAAAAAGTTATAGAAACTGTAAATAAAGAACATAAACTAACACACTCATCAATGTATGATAAAATTAGTAGTTACAATAATAATACTTCAAATAACATCCATGCTTTTAAAATAAACTTTAGGACTATAAATTCGAAATTCAGAATGAATACAATTTTTTAACAAGGTCAATGTACATATTATAGTTTGTTCATATGTAAATAAAATGTTATTTAAATATCATATGTTTTCTGAAACAATTTGTTGCTTTTTATTGAAAATGAATTAGACACGAAAAATCAACAGATATCCAGAAATTTTTACCACCTCTACTTTCTCAAAATTTAGAACAAAAAGGAATTGGGTTAAAACAGAGAATTAAAATTGTTGTGGCTGAATATCAAACCATCTATCAGCCAAGTAATGAAATATATTTCTTTTCTCTAACTTTTAGGTCCAAAATAATAAGAATGAATGAATTCTTTCCTCTTATTAAACATTGTATTTCACTTGTAACAACATATGCAATAATATGTATTGTATAAACAACTGGGCATAATAATATCTTAGACATAATAATTTTGTAAATACACATGGTAGTATAGTTGGGTGAAATATGTGAAATGTTGGGTTAAAAAGGTTTCAAACTTGAGTCTTAGCAAAGAAAAAAATCTGGTAAAAATCAGAGGTGAAATGGAACAACCTCGATTGCTGACAACTCTGTTTATTCTTTCTTTCTTTTTTAAACCTAATTCTTTGTTGTTTTGCTATAGAGAAGACATTTTGAAGTGAAATTTCAAGGATATATATATATATATATATATATATATATATATATATATATATATATATATATATATATATATTCACCTTGCTGATAATTTGGAACCTGATATTAATTTTGCTTTGTCAATTATTGTACGTACATAAATTTATCAAATAATATGCTTTAACTTACATAATATTGAAATCCAGACAACTGTAAATAGGTGGAAATTTCCATCAAATAGCTATTCAAATACTAATCCCCATTTTTACTCTTGCAGAGATTTTTGGGAAATTCAAAGATTAAGCCTACATTTGGTGTATCATTTGGTCTTCCTGGAGGTGTCTCTCACCCCATTAACCCTTATGGACAATATCCCATTGTAAACCCTTACCAAGGTGGTGGCCTGAATCTCGGACCTGTGAATGTCAACCCTTTGATCTCGGTGCAAGTATCTGAAGACAAATATGGTGACAAAGTTGTGAAACCGTTTGTTAATCTTCACATCACACCTAACGGACATCATGGGCTTGTCCATAAACTTGGTGCAATTCTTGGGGGGTATGCACATGGCTACCCTCACGGTTATTACCCATACAAGCCGTATCCGAAACCACCTCTGTACGGACCACCTTATTATCCTGACCAATCGTACAATCACCACAGGCCTGGTCACAATTACAATGCAGGGTACGGTTATTACGATCCATATAAACCACCCCATGGAAGTTACGTACAGTACGATGGCATTGGAGGTCATGGAAATTATGACACACTTTATCCATATAGACGAAACCTTGATGTTAACAGATCGAACACTAGCTCCTTTCCCCAGACTTCCGCAAGAAGCAAAGTAAAGTTTCCAACAAAGAGAGAGTCATCTCGAGTAACAAGAGATACACATAGCAGCACAAATGTGAAAGAGGTAAGAACTGCCTTGCGTAACAGATGAATGAATCTGTGTGTGTAGTCTATTGGAAGCTGGCAGTAGTGACTATAACAAGATTGACTAAAAGAACAGACTAGAGAAAACAAATCAGCATCAACTGAAACACTGATGTCGATCAAGGAAAGCACTTATAGACATGACATTCACGACTGCTGATTGACATAGTTCTTTTGCCATCGTTTCTCAAAGCAATTCAACAGTTTAAAAGAAAAAGCCCATTTCACCAGGTAGGCTCAAGAAAAATAATGATTAAATATTTAGGTTCGAAACAGATTTATCACATGTACGCTTTTTAAAAAAATAGAGAAATCATTTCACAACAGTTCTCTTAAAAAAAAAACAGATATACAACTGACAACAGAATCAACTTTTTTATTAATGAAAGAGAAACATTCCTATGCAAGTAGGAACAGGTCAGAAGGATAGAAATGAGAACCACTAGTAAACTAATTATCTGCATTGAGTAGACTACTCGGAGAAAAACTACTATTAAAATCCAAAATATGAACTTAGATTGCCATCACAGAATGTCAGAAAGTGAAGAGACAGATTAACCAAGATTACCAGAATGCCAATCAATTTGAAAAAAATGAAATTGATGAATAGAGATGATAGACACAATGATAAAGAAGGAGATAGTCATGACACTACAGAGAAAGGCAGCTGCTAATAAAAAGATTTGCTTGGTACAGAAAAAAACAGCAGCAAGTGTTAAAGTGTTTGAAGATGGCATTAAACATTTTGAGCTACTGAATTTTAAGTTTTGTCTGGTTTAATATCGTAGTTCATTTGATGATCAGCAAGATTTTTTCTACAAACTTTAGCATCAAATTAAATGTGAAAGTACCAAAATATTTAAAAATTGAAAAGTAAAATGAGAACATACCAAACTTTGTGGAATTTTGAGACCAGTTCTTATACGGTACAGGTCAGTTCATTGATTCCCATCAATTATCTTGTTTTCTAGACTAATGAGCCCATATTGTTCTGAAGTTGGAAAATTACACGATACTGAAGTTAGGATCTCCCACTCTTAAGAGCAAAACACTAATCACTGCACTGTACAGGAAACCAATTACTAAAGACTATTATGGTACAAATAATACCCAGGAATATCATGCAGGAAGGAGGGGAGAGGGGATATGATCATAAGTGGAGTTAGGATATAGTTTTAGCCAGCACTTGGAAGTGGAAAATTTTAGGTAGGGGGATATTTGGTCAACACTTGCCTGACTTTTGTATTTTTTAGGAAAGATGAGCCAAAGGAGAAGGGGTTACAACCCCCACCACCTCTCCTTATCATCATTATATATATATATATATATATATATATATATATATATATATATATATATATATATATATATATAATATTAACATATTCTGCTCAGATTATGGATATATTTTTGTGTAGGAAACTTCCCCATCTCCCATGTCATCCTTATCAGTACAATTACTAGAGCCAATAATACAGAATTCTTATGAAGTTATAAAAGAGCGTGATTCAACATATATAATTTATTAAAATGTACCATCAAGTTGACTACATGACATGAAAAGCACTGTTTAGACATTTACTAATGACTTCGAATAGAAATATCCTAAATTCTTAAATCTTTTTATTTATGCTAGATTATTGTGTATTGAGGTTTTGCTAGACAGGTATTAAAAACAACAATTCATTAAACAATATTGCTTTGGTAAATCTGTTATTCTATAATATATTTTCTAAGAAAAATTCTACAATGTGTTATTCACCGTGTGTGATGACTGTAATATTTACTTTCAAGAATACACATAAGATTGCATCATATCTTTGAAGTGCCTTGTTCTATCAACATAAAATTTTTAAGTACTTAAATTCAAGAAATTAGCAATTCAAGACAGGAGAATTGTCTGAACCTAGTGTAAAAAAAGCATAGTATTTATAAAGTACATATAAGAATCAATAAAAGTCATACCAAGAGTAAGTTTTCCTATTAAAAAAACGAAGTTGTAAACGATTTCACACCAACATAGGCAAGCATCTAAATTCATCCATGCATATTGCATTTTTTCATGACACTACATCTTGTTTCTTCATATGGCTGCAGATCAACTGGGGTAACTACATTCCTCCTTTACAAATACAGAGCACACACTGAATGCAAGTGTAAAATCAACGTTTTATACACTAACCCACAACAGTGATATATGTTATATATTACAATATACATTATATTATACAGTGGAACCTCGATTTTATGTTTTTTTCAGGGGACCAAGATGAAAAACTTAATATGCAAGAAAATATAAAACCTGGGAAATATTTTTGACATTTTGCTCTATTGGGATCATGAAGAATAAATATATATTGCAGGAAAAAATACATAATATAAACTTTTAGGGGGCAGAAAAACAGATTGTAGAATACAGGATGTTCGGGAAAACAAGGATGTATCTCAAGTGACAACTCCATGTTAGGAAGCAACATGCATGTGGACCTGCCTTGTATAAATACCCTTACCTGAGAAAATTTTCCCTTGCAGGAGAGAGTGTTGGCTCCCTTGATTCACAAAAATGCAATAATGGAACTTACTTTTGGGATGATACTCATAAATCAGCAGCAGCTTGCATTATATTTCATGCATTTACTTTCCATTATTTGCAGCGTCAAGCAGTATTTGGCATACCCGGAGGTCAATTAGGCCAGGGACCTCTTCTAGGCCAGGGACCTTTTCCAGGACAGGGATCTCTTCTAGGCCAAGGACCTCTTCTAGGAAATAATGCATTCCCACCAAGCAGGTGTGGACCTCGCCAGGTTTGTTGCAGAAGTCCTCTCAGACCTCAAGCCCAGAAGCCTATATATGGACAATGTGGAAAGCGTCATGCACAAGGAATAAACGGCAGAATAAAAAATCAGGGCTATTTGGATGGAGATAGTGAATTCGGTAAGTAGATGCTGAAACTCTCTCTCTATTTTGGTTATTTTATGCAATTTTTGTGCCTCTTGGATTAACCACAACAATGAGGATAGATGATAAACACAATGACACATCTATGCATTGCCTACAATTCAAAATTAGTTATCCTCGCTTCACAGTGTGACACAATAAAAAAAGTAAAGTGCTCCCCTGTGCTTTGCACCATGCCATGAAGGCATATAGGGGGTGTGGAGTTAGGGCCCCACACTTTCTTGATCATGGTCGAAGGTGGGGGAGAGATGTGATCAGCACCACGCCCCTGGCTGCCTTTACCCCCCCAGAGTTACCTCCAGATACCCACTTTATATGATGCTGGGTGGGCACCTGAGCCGTTTGAACAGGCGGGAAAAAATTCTGGTTCTCTCCCGCTTGGGATTGAACCTGGGTCTCTCGCATGGTAGTCAATTATGAATTGTTCTAGAAATTAAATGCAATTATTATGAGTGTTCGAAGTTTTAAAGATCAACATTAGGTTTGTAATTATTCATATTGGCATTAGTGTACATTGGATTGCATACGCACATCTTTTATCATGTTATCAGAATGTAATAATTAGACACAAAAGGCTCAAAGAATTCCACTTTCTGTCTGCATATATGTCTTGAATGATCAAAAGAGTTTCCAAATACTTAATATGAACATGTATTTCTTTCATAGCTTACTTTATACCCTTAATGACAAGATGATGCAATATTATTTTGGGAACTCAAATGCAATTTTCATCAACAACAATAACTTTTCTTCCCTTTTTTATGTTTATTTTCAGGCAAAGTTGGACCCAGGCTTTTATGATTATCTCTTCTACTTATTTTTGTAATGAATTATGATTATCTAATTTACCTGGTGTCTAATTAGTTACCAATTTCTTTCAGGCGAATATCCTTGGCAAGTTGCAATTCTGAAGAAAGACGCTTACGAGAGTGTGTACGTATGTGGAGGTACACTGATTGATTCCATACATATCATAACTGCAGCACATTGCATTAAAAAGTAAGTACTTTTATGTAGTAACAATGTAAAAAATTAGTGGGGAGGCAAAGAGGTCAGGGTGTATTTTCTGGGGAACAGGCACATTTATTACATGCCTAAATATCACCCCCCTAAAAAATCACATTTGGGCTAAAGAATATTTATTTATGTAGTTTTTCTGTTTGGTTGGGCAAGAAAGTGGACTCATCAACTGACACATGTTTCATTTTTAAACTTTTATAAATTGTGTAGAACTTTGATGGATACTGAAGATCTTTAGAGAATATGATAACATTTTTTTAATTAATCTCTTGTCTCTTTGAATAACATAGTATGGAGTAAAAGAAAATAATTCTTAATAAAACAAATACATAAGAAACTGCAGCATCATGATTCTGTCTATATGGCAGCTAGGTTTTTCTGCCAAGCACCATAGGTTGTTTTACATTTGATCTATCTGTGAAATGATGTTTATCATTGTTCTAATAGAAAGGGAATACAAATTAGAGAGTTATGAATAACCAGATTGAAGTTCTAAAATATATATCATACAGTATTTCTCACAGATGTGTTTTTATTTTTGGTAAAAAAATACTGAAATTTACAATTATCATGTGATAAAATCAAATCTTGATCTGAGATTTACAAAGCACGCACCAATGATAATTTGAGATACATGGGGATTAAAAACAGTGATCTTCATAACCAAGAGCAAGATTCATTAAATGTAAATATTCACACAAAATTTATGCTTAATTTAACACTCAATTTTTGGAGATTCCTCTAAAGAGGTTAATACTTTGACTGAAGTAGCATGAACACAGATCAAAATTCATGGGAAAACCATGAATTTTGATCTGTGTTCACCCTACTTCAGTCAAAATATTAACCTATTCACTATATTTTAAGTTAGCATTGCATATCTTGGAAGATAAGGTGTATTTTCAATACATAAAGAGAAAACTTATGACAAATTTATTACTTTTCAGCTCTAATGGTTTCGACCTTCGTGCACGACTTGGTGAATGGGATGTCAACAATGATGTTGAGTTTTATCCATTTATCGAGAGAGATATTGTTGCAGTACATGTACACCCGGAGTTTTATGCAGGCACACTTTACAATGACATTGCTGTACTTAAAATGGACAAACCTGTGGACTTTTCACGCAGGTATGTAATAAGTTCAAACTAAAATTAGTCCCATGTTTCTTTTCATTAAATGAAATAATCATTCATTACAGTTCACAATTATCATCTGATGAAGAATACAACTTCACCCAAGAGTTTGAATAATTATGTATGAAATAAATTTTGGAAAATTTAGGGACGATGAGTTTGTGTATTTTGTTCTGACTTCCAGGATTTTTAATAAATAAAAATTATGGAGCTATGTTTGCAATACATCTAAGGTAATATAACTATTGGAATTATATCGGAGGGAGGAGGGGAATTTAGAACACATTTGGTTATAAAATAATAGGGATGTAAACCACTGGAGAAAGGTCAGTTTAACTGTTTTTATAACACATGATTGAAAAGTTTATTTTTATGCCCTAAATTTAATTAATTTTTAAAACTTTCTTCCAGCCCACACATAAGCCCAGCTTGCCTACCAGATGTGTACCATGATTTCACTGGCACTCGTTGCTGGACCACTGGATGGGGAAAAGATGCATTTGGTGACCGTGGAAAGTATCAGAACATTCTCAAGGTAGGTTTAGTAACTATTCTCTCACAATACTCAATAATGCTATGAGCTTTTGAAATAGGAAGAGGGGAATTGATAAAATAAGATACAAAATGGAAATAATTGAGGCATTTAAGTCATTCTTGTAAGTTGATAAATCTTATCATCAGATACTTACATAATTCTTCATTATGAAATTCAGATGCTTTCAATAAAAAGAAATGACACAGAAAAAAACAAATTTAGTTTAAAAGTAGACACAAATTCACGACTTGTCATTTACCTACACTTAAAAAAATCTACACTTAATGACACCAGAATAACCTAAAATGAATTCATAACTTAAAAGTAGAAAATAAATATTCCTCTTTAATTACACCTAGGTACATTATTGTATTATCTTTGCCAGAAAAGTTCCAGGACTGATATAAGAAAAAATACATTCAACTCACCAACTAATCGTCTTTGATCCTGCCAAAGTAGTCCACTCCGTTATCTATACACAGCTGCCAGCATTTATGGAGGTCTCGGAAGCAAGCAGAGAATGCCTCTTTTGGGATGATTCTCAGCACAGCTGTCACAGCATTTTGGATTGCTGGAATATCTTGATGTCCCTTCCCTTTCAGTGGCCTTTTTAACGGGAAAACAGAAAGAATTGCATGGTGACAGATTGGGTGAATATGATGTGGAAGACCACGGATACAATAATTCTTGAAGCTTTCCTGGCACAAATGATGAAGAGGTTTTCTCAGGATATTAACCAGGTGATTTCCGGATAGACTTCCGAGCTTTCAAGAGCTAACGTCACTCTCATCTTCAGAGATTGAAGTGCAGAGATATGTCAGGATAAGGTTATATGTATTGGTGTGGGAGGGGTTCGGTGTAGGTGGCGGGCCAATCACCATCCAGTGCAACGGTCAACTGTGCTCTCTACATTGTATCACCTGGCCATCTCCTTCAGCAACACAGAGCACCTTCAAGATGAAATAAGACACCTGCGCACAGCTTTCAGACAGAATGGATACCGAAGGAATCAGCCACAAGACAATAGAGCGAGTCATGCACAACAAGAACAACAAACAAACCTGGACCACCCTGACAACCAAGAGGATAAGATGATGGCCAACATCCCATACACTGGAAACTTCTCTGCAGTTATCAGCTGCATACGTTCAAAGCACAACATTAAGACGATCCACGAACCACCACCGAAAGTCAGAAGCTGAATTTGAAATCCTAAAGACGACCTAGGACAGACACACCTGGGGTTTACCATATCATCTGTTCCTGCAGTAAAGCCTACATTGGACAAACGGGGGACATTCGAACAACATTGCAAAGAACACACCAGCTACATCAAGAATTTTCATCCTGAGAAATCAGGGTTAGCAGAACATTCTATCCAGGAGGGTCATAGAATTGACTTCACAACCATCAATAAGTCATCCAATTACTGGGACCAAATCATTAAAGAAGCAAAATAGCTATCCATGAAGAAAAGGAAAACCTCAACAGGGACATGGGACTGAAACTTTGCCCAGCCTGGCTAGTGATAGTAGACTAAGACGACGTAAGTCGGAGAGACAGCAGTAAAATTTGATGATACACATCCCAATTAATTTTCAGTACAACTAAATGAGCCACCATAACGAACAGTGTTTGCTAAGTGCAGCCCTGTCACTGGTGGTGCCTATATGGAAACATTTCCAAGGACAGTATATCACAACATATATCAGGTGAATAAGTAACACCAAATTTGTGTGATTCAATATCACAGTTTGAGAATTAAAAAATCAGCTCTCGAACTTTTCTGACAAAGGTTACTAACAACTTAAGCATGCAATAAATTCAGCATTGTTTGACATATGTAATCAATTCTATTTTAGGAAGTAGATGTTCCAGTAGTGTCACACTTCCAATGCCAGGCTCAAATGCAACAAACTCGACTTGGCTACGGCTTTAAGCTCCATCCAGGCTTCATCTGTGCAGGTGGAGAAGAAGGGAAAGATGCTTGCAAGGTACGTTTCATTTGATCTTTGTTATTTAGTCTCTTTTTCCTAATCACAAAAATGAGGATGATATAATTAAGGAATACTCGCAAAGAAAAACCATGTCCAGGCCAGCATTCAAACCTAGGACCCCTGGCATCATAGCATGCTGTGCCAACGACCGTACCAGAGTTTGGCATTGTTAAAGTACGTTACATTCATACAAAATATATTTCACTCCTTGCGCTATGACCTCATTAACTGGCATTCCTATGCACTGAAGGATTAGTGTCGCAACAATATATGCATTCCATCTGCCAGTCTTCTAGCAAGATAAAGTAATACTACTACAATTATTGAAGTTCAAAATGTGCAATCTTCATAAAGCTTGTTACAAATACAACTAAATACAAAAGGATTGAGGGTATTGATTAATGTTTGAATTTTTGCTTAAGTCCACTTTATGCACAGATAGGCTAATTAGGACTGGACCTACAGTTTATAGTGGTGTCTGAACCAGTATGTGCCTCCACCAGGTATCGAACTAGGACCCCTTGCTTACAAGGCAACAGCATTACCACTACACCATCGAGGAGGCCATCGTGAATAAAGTGAAACAGTCCTCGTAGTACAAAATATGCAAATATAGAACATCAAATGCAAATTCTTTATTAGAACATGTTATAAGAATATCTATAAACAAAGCTGATCAAGTAGGATAAAAGTGCCAATGTTGAATTATATCATGAAAACACCAATAAATGATGGATAAAAGCAATCAGAGGAGAATAAATCTACCAAGGATACACTTTTGCCAGCAAAAAACTATTGTAATCACTATATTCTGTGAATAAAAGGCATGCTTATGTACCTCCTCCCATATTCACTGAGAACATTTGATCAGCTTTTTATGGATTGAAAACCAGTCGGGCATTATTCCACATACATTGTTCAATTACACACAATCACATGGAGAGAATTTGGAGTTGTAATTCACGTACTCTCCAAAAGAACAAAGTAATCTACAAGAAATGCTGTTACATTGGCCTAACAATTACTTTGCAATTGCCTAATAATTCTTTTGTCCATCTTCTCAAACAAAAATACTGAAATTGTCATTGTGATTTGCTTTGCTTTAAAGCTTACCTTCCCTTATTTCTTCAAGATGATTAAAAAAGAAGTTGCAAATACAGAGGAACTTAATGGTTTAATGGAAGGTGAACACATTTCAAATACTAATGATAAGACATGGAAGTAATTTTTATGAAATTTATTAGTGTTTAAATTACTTGTAAGGGTTTGCATCTTATGCATTTACTATCAGTGACAAAAATATTGAGCCCTCTGTTTATGTGCTTGTCAAATTGTACTCCATGGGAGGAAAAAGTCAAATATACCTCATTGGAAAGCTACAAGTGTCTACTTTTAGAAAAAACAAGACAAATTGATTTTAGCTCTGTGTGTTCTTTACTCAAACAAAAATGTTCATAAAAGTGTAGTTTTTCATGTGTTTTATGTAAGTCGAATTCAATCGTGTGTAGCTTCTTGAAAACCAGTCGTAAAAATATGAAATTTCTTGTGATTGAAGCTTGTTTATGTGTAAATATCTCGGCCATATATAATGTTGCTATCATTTGTGAAACAGCCAATATTAATGGTTAATAACAGTGTTGCAATCTCGGTAATGGTCAGCCTAATGGCGATGCAAAGCATATCTAAATAATGAGAATGGAATAAAAATCAAATTTTTATGGCTTATCTTTTCCTCGCACGTTTTTAGTCTCCTTGCTGCACTTTGTTGCCACACGCCGCCGGCAGCCCTTTTAACTTTGCGTTCAGCCAGCAGCTTTGACACGGAAAGTAAGCCGAAAGTTTTGGTTACAAAGCGAATTGTTGTGTACAGAGGATTGTTCAGATGCTGTAATTGACGAATGCAGATTTTCGATTATCCCTCTTCTGTTCCTACCATATAGCCTGAACTCGCACACATACATAAGACCCCTTACATGCACTTTTTCTTGCTGTTTTCCTTTGTTATGAAGTTGCTGTTGCTGTACATCGCAGGCACGTTATTTTTATACAGAGGAGACTGCGAAGTCAACAGTCCCGGGTTCGAATATTTGGTAAGATATTTCATTGCCTTCATCAAATCAAGCTCATCATAGCACTTACTCTTTTTAAAAGAGTGATATAAAATGATACGGAGAATAAAGATTGGATAAAAGCTATAAAATATAACAATAAATAAAGTATACAAAGAAAATGTATTTCATTCATAATATGATAAATTATTTATTCATTATTTTACACTGCCACAATGTTTTGGATCGGACCAACGGAACACACTTCCAGTATTCCCACAGTGTAGGCCGTGTAGCTGCAGCGAAGCGGTAACACTGTGCAAGTAACCTGCAGCCTGTGGAGTCTTGAGATGGCCGCATCTCGCCATACGTCATCCATGCGTTTACCATATTAGGAGTGGTCAATAATAATTTATATCTGTGGTCATACTTGAGATACACATGTTAAACTTCTGGATTTGGATCAAATTTGTCATATAAACAGCTTTTTACAATTTAATTGAATTTGCAATTACGCATTTCAAGATTGCACGTTTGCCTAAAATTTCAATTTTTCAAGCATCTAGTGAAGATCTGCATTTGACTTCTTCCACAGAGATGCAAAAATAATCCATCCTCACATACAAAAAAACTCAATATTATATCAATTCTGGATTATGAACTGTATGATGTTAAGTTCCCAGTTCTTGTAACTGGTAGAAAAAACTACAATTTTTAGTGAATTTTTCATTATAATACGAAAATGCAACGAAGAATAATTTTTAGATGACGCTTATTAAAAAATAGATACTTGAAGCTTTCCAATGAGGTATAGTATTTGACTTTTTTTCCACCCACGGAGTACAATTTTACAAGCACGCAAACAGAGGGCTCAATATTTTTGTCACGGATAGTAGGTTACTCTTGAAAGGCATTACATTGTTTACATTTTCGTATTTCAGGGTGATGGTGGTGGACCAATGGTTTGTGAAGCTGGAGGAATATGGCAAATTGTTGGTGTAGTTAGCTGGGGAATTGGGTGTGGTCAGTACGGAGTGCCAGGCGTTTACGTAAAAGTTGCCCACTATGTTGACTGGATTCGACAAATCACGGGTTACTGAAAAAAAAAGAAGTGACAAATGTGCTTCCCAAAACCACAGCAGTATTTCTTCCATGATAGATGCTTGCAAAAGGAAGCCGAAATAATCCAAAGACATGTATGAGAATGATAATGTAATGAATTTGTGTGTGTAAAGTGATGAACTGTTATTTATTTGTACATCTTTGCTACTACAAGCAGTACAAAGTAACTCTCTCTTTTGCAAGATGCAATGTATTTTGTCCAATTTTTCTTTATCCAGATGTGTTTTGTTAATTTTCACTTGTGTAGTGTTATTTTAAAAGCATGATCTTAAGATCTTGAGCACTGTTTTACAAGTAGATGTAATTACATCACAGTACTCAAAGATAGGATATTAACCTTGTTTGACTTTTATTATTTATATAATACTCAAACTTTATATAGTTTTGAACTTTGGGATTCATCAACAGGCTATTGCTTTGCTTTATTCACATCAAACAGTATAGACACAACAGTTATCAACTACTACCTTCAACAATTGAATCTTGTTTGTAGTAATAAATATTATTTTATTTATGTATTATTACATAGCAAAGCAATATCCAGTTCTGTATCCTGGAGTATATGGTAATGCATATTACATGCCTTTTATGTAACTGCAATAAATGTAGATGTAATGTAAAGCACTGAACTGCTTACAAGGCAATAAAGTACTATAAAAATATATTTATTTAAAAAAAATGATTGCTTGATTGAATTAATTTTTTTTTGAGTCTGCACCTATGGCCATTTGGCATCTTTCAAAGTATAAGCGGAAAAATCCCCTTATCTAAAATCCTTACCTTGAAGTTAAAAAGGGGGTTTAAAGAAAGAGCCCCTTGAAAAAGGTTAAAATTGCAAGTTGCACAGGACAAATACAACACATTAAAAAGGCAAAAAAAAAAAAAAAACTATCTCAAACAGTTTTGCATAACCAGTCACCTACCTGTTTATACAGGGTCCGGCAGAGGAGTTAGACAGTTTTGAAATGTGAATAACACACTTAATTTTCAAAGGTACAGAAATGTATTACTACAGAAAAATAGGTTATTGTATGCCATTTTTATTTACCACGACAGTTCTTGTAAAAAGAAAATGATGCCTTCAATTTACTTCTATACACATTCGAAGGCCTTTTTCCTTTCCTTTTAAATGACCTACGTAAGATCTTGAGTCAGTGCTTCGTCCGTTTGAACAATTGAAATAAATTCAAATCAACAATCGATGATCCGGTGAGAAGTTGGTGGCCTGCTTAACTGTTTCTCCCCAAATTTCAATGGAAAAAAAATTAAAATCTGGCGTTCGCCCTCTTCTCCCGCTATTTTGGTGAAAGGGTGCAAACTTTTGCATTATTTTCAAAGAATAGACCTTTTGCAACAAAGTGAAACTTGTTTCATGGTCTTGTCTTTGCTCTCATAGAAAGTTTAGAATGATGCAATATTTGCAACAATGCAATGTCAAAAATATCCCGTTGGGTTACATATGTGAGCAAACAGTACGAAAAAGAGAGATGGTAAATAATGTTGCAGAGCAAAATAACTATTATTATGTAATATATGTACTCACCACCTAGTCGCCCACGTGAAAAGCCTCGAAGCAAGGGTATAGACACAGTGCAACTTTGCAAACTCTGCACTCATAGGATGTTCTCTTAGTTTTCTTGTTTTGGTAACAAACCTTGCACCTTTTGCGAGACGTAGTCAATATAGGCCAATGCCTGTTAGCCGAAGCTTCTCTTCTCACCAACTCGAGAGGTGGTGCAAGATCGGCACCAGGCAAAGGCCTAGAAAGACCAGCCTGCTCTGCTTTCCCCCATTTAGCCAGGTCCTCGATCAAACTTATCCGGAAATCACGATGTGAGTGATTTCGGGAGAATTGTTTGAGGAGGATGTGAGCGTTCAGGATGGACTGGTTTACAAGATAGAAGAAGAGTTTGTTCGTCCACTTGATTGTCCGTCTGCCAGTCAGATAGGTACATGTCATCCTGTCAGTTTTGTACACGTAACCCATATGTCTATTATAGTCAAGTATAATTTGAGGTTTCAATGCGTTACCGTGGTCGTCACCCAAGTTTCCTTGTGGTAATTCGTCAGCACAGGACGTCACGTTTGTTGCGCCACCAAACAGCTGTCAAGTCTCCCTTCGTACGTACGTCCAGGTCACCACCTATTGTCTTGAAGTCAATGGGCATGGAACGCCAATTCTTATTGACAGTCCTACAACATCGCACGTGCTTTGTTGCGAGATCATCAAAAAGGTCGGGGGAGGTGTCGGCATCCTCTGGTCCTACAGTCTCATCTTCGTCATCCGTGTTGTCTAGGAAATCACATATCTCCCTCTCGCTCATTCACTTTTTTCTAGACATGTTTGATCCAAGACCTGAATAAACAGAAGAAAGTTGATTTGCAGAACAAAAGATGCAAGGACTTACCAAAATAAAAACAAGCACAATCAGCCAAAGTGCAATGAACCACGAACCACAGAGCACACAGACACACAAGTTTCAACTGCTGCTAAAGAATCGTTTCTGACCTGCCTCAATGTGTGCGACTCACAAAGATTCTATTGGGTACGTGGGAGGGGAAGGGGAGGCAGGCAGAATTTCATCAACAAAGACAGCAGAGCGCCACATTACCTTTCCAGAATCAGGGTGGCTACAAACAAGCAGAAATGAAATTCCCTGACTTTTCCAGGACAAAATTTACATTTTCCCCTGACAATTACAAACTAAACTAAATCGATGTTTTTGCAAATAGAAATAATAAACTCATACAGATCCACGTATGGTTTTGTTAAGTACCAATATTATCTTCTATGAAATTGACTTAATTTTTCTATTCTCTATGATTTGAATTCAAACTGCAAAATAGTGAATTTGGAAAATTATTACAATTCACAAGCTAGGGAAGGATTACGGAATTTTGTCATACGCAGTAAGTTTAAAATAAAATACTTCATTATTTTTAAAGTTACGACTAAATGAGATTAGATTGAAGAGTGATTGACTAAGAAATACATTTTGTAATTTATCAGTCTCCTTATACATTCTCGGTATTATATGTTGATATTTCCACTGAGGTTTGGAACCCTCTGCTTGCAAGAACCATGAGTGCGGACACATTTCTCAATACATAAAGCTACTTCTCTCTTCTCTGTAAAGCAAACAACTTAACTCTTGCATATAAGTGAAACAATTGAATCAAACAAAATAAAGTGTCATATTTCCTTACATTATCAATGGGATTTCTGCTTCAGTACAGTATATCCAAGTGAATTACTGTGAAACTGACAACATGCAGTTATACCATTAATGCTGACGAAAAGGGTATGTACAGGGTAGCTACGAATTTTTGATTATGAAATTCCCTGACTTTTCCAGGTTTTCCAGACCAGAAATTAAATTTTTCCAGACATGTTTGTCGTCATGACTTTTGCTTTTGAACCTCATGTTTTTCAATTAAATATGCAGGCACGTTATTTATTATGAATATGAATATACACAGTTATTAGCTGAAAATTTACTAAGTGATTAATACAATGCTATTCAATGAAAAAATAAATAACTATTTTACTTCCCCACTTTCACTAAGTCATTACAATTAAGGTGGTGTAAACAAAATCAACAAAAAATGTGGCATATATCAAAGCTTTACAATATAACCTGTATACAACCTCAATTATATCAATTCAAATGAGAAACAACATAAAATTAGGTCATGTACCTTTAGAATAGTAAATAGAAAATATGCAATAAGTTTAATGATTATATTTTTAATTTATTGAAAATAGTACATATTTCGGAAATTCAGAAAGTGAATGGGGCCGATGACCAACCATACACCTAAAAAAATATATATGCTACGCAGACCATACTTTGGAATCAAATATCTCCATTATTTGAGTTTTCCACGTGCTGGAACCAATTTTATATTATGGAAAACATCGAAATCTGTCTATTACAACCTTTGTCAGAGAAGTTCCAGGACTGAGCTCGTAAAAAATAATTTATTCAACTTAGGAACTAATGGTCCTAGGTTTTGTCAAAATAGTCCCCTTGGCTATCTATACACAGATGCCACCGTTTCTGGAGGTCATGGAAGCAAGCAGGGAAAGCTTGATCTAGGATACTTCTCAGCACATCTGTCACAAAACCGTTTGGATTGCTACCAATATCTTAATGACGTTTCCCTTTCAGCGGTGTTTGCACATTGGGAGACAACAAACAATCAAACGGTAACTGGTCGGGTAAATATGGGGGATGTGGTAGAGCAGAGATACGATGCTTGGCCAGATATTTCTCCTCTGATAAAGCAGTATGTGGCCTTGCATTGTCGTACAATAAGAACCACTGCCCAGATGCCCACAAATCTGGACGGCGCCGCAGAATTGCTTGACACAAATGTTTCAGGACGTCAATATAAAGGTTTTTGTTTATCGTTTATCCTTCAGGCAGATATTAATGGTGCACCAAACCTTTAGCACGAAAAAATGGGATTAACATTGTCTTTGAATCATCTTGCACTGAATCTCTGCCCTTCCGAAACCTTTTGTGACATTCAAAGATACGGCTTTTCGATCATGCCTTGTCACCAAATGCTGTATCATATTCCATGTTTCACTAGGGGTTTCCAAGCTTATCAAAAACTTAATGTTAACTCTCTGCTCGGAATGCACGTCCATCACGACACTTGTGTAACTTCCAACTAAATGCGCCAACAGTGGACTACTAAGCACGGCCCTGCCACCTAGTGTGTTTACATGGAAACACTTTTAAGGCCATTTCTATTCAGAACACATATCAGGTGCATTTCTTGTGTTTGAATATTACAGGCAAAGAATAAAAAAATCAGTCCTGGAACTTTTCTGACAAAGGATGTAAAAAGGTAATAGTTCCAAATGTTTTATGATTTTTTTCAAATTTTCCTAGCAGGAAGACTTCATAGAATTTTGGCAATCATTGTGACACGAAATTTGAACTTTCCTTAAAATAATGGGCACTGTTTGGATTTGAAAAAAGTTATGTTGAAAAAAAAAACCTTCAAAATGACCTTACGCAAGCATACACGCTTCCCACGGACAAGGTATTCTCCGGTTGACAAGCTACAGTCGACAGTAAGTATCGTAAACTAGTGGGAATGAATGTAGAAATAAATCGGAACCTTAGTAGAGTGATTATTTTCTTGTAGTTTACGGTTATTGCAAGCATAAGAGAGTGCATTCAGGGTCTTTATTTTAATTCTAAGACAACCAAACCTGACCTTCCTAACCTAACCACAAAAGCATATATTGACAAAATCTTTATTAATGGCTAAAAATCTGCAGTATGTGTTAACAGACATAAATCAAAATCGAACCATGTAAAATTTGCATTTGTAGCATGATGAAATCGTAATAAAACAAACGGAAGTTGGCCCATTTTCACCACTTTTCAGCATAATTTCATTATACACGCAAAAAATACGTAATATTAGTTTCAGCATCGAACCAACATTCCTAACCTAACAACAATGTGTGACCAGCGTACATTTAATTCCTCTATTTCGCAACAGTTTTTAAAAAACAAATTCGTTCTACATGCACAAAACACGTGCATATTCGAATAATGACATCACAGATATTGCATAAAATCACTAATTTCTCGGGTGTAACACATCTCTGCAATGTAAAAACTACGACAACGAGCAAATGAACTATACCCCGCGACAGGTTAAGTTTGCAGCAACTTTTCGCATATATGGACCAAAACGTGCGCGCAGAATATAGTTCCGCTGCAATACTGCTGATTTTCTCACTGTATGAGATATGAACAGCTCGACGGTTGAGGCAAGACTGGCACGGAAGATTCTCAGCGCCGTTCTCGCGCGGATTAATACATAAAACCTGCTGTAAACTTAACCTGTCGTGGAGCTTAGTTGATCAGGTTGCTTCTGAACGGGTTGCAAACGAAGGACTCAAATTCAAAGAATGGGTTCACGGGGGGAACGAAGTACTTAGTCCCTTTGTGTTTACTCCGCATCCGCACCCGTCCAGTGTGACGTCAACCACAGCCAGTTACGTGAAATTCGGCTCTTCAAGGCAGAAAGTATTACATTGTCTTTGGTTCAAGGAGTATACAGTTATTGCAGATCCAAAACTTATGAACTGTTCGAAAACCAACTTACTCCGCTTCACGTATCAAAAGAGAACGAGTTCCGAACGGGTGTGTTCTTGAAGAAAGGAAATTTCCTCACCTCACACAAAGCTAAAGCAACATTTTTTTCAGCAAGAAATTGTGAGGATGGCTGGTCCGCAGGTTTCGTCTTGAGTCGCTGGTTTTCTAAGGAAAAAATCTTACTCCTCTCCAAATTCCGGTCTTGAACAGGTTCACAAGAACAAGTCGCAAAATGAACGGACGGTCGTAACGAATCCAAGAACCTAGATCCGAGAATGAATAAACATAGAATCGAAATGCAAAGGAACCATAATTTTGTACGTAACAGACTAGAAGTCATAATGACAAGAAGAGCAAGTTTCTGAACTGAATCTGACTGGAATCACAAGAACCGTATTCGAAAGTGGAAATGAACCGTTCGTTCATTTTGTAACTGGTTCTCCTGCAACTCCAAAATGTGCGTAAATTCCAGAAAATATGCAAATTTCCCTGACCAACCAAATTCCCTGACTTTTCCCTGTTTTCCAGGTTTTCCAGTCGCGTAGCAACCCTGATGTAGGTATTAGAAATTTAACGCAAGGAATTTATAGAATTGCATTGTATAGGTACCTGATTTAGCTAACCACACATTAAAACAGGAACACACTAATAATAAAAGCTTCCGAAAGTTCATATACGAGTGGAATCCTGAAAAAAGCTCCAATGGTGCCTACACGCAGCACTAGTGGTCGGAGAGCGACACACACACACATGCAGGCAGGAAGAAGTAGCATGTATACCCAACGGCAAAAGAAATGTTATGCGCAAATTGTCCATCACCATTTTCCTCCAGTTTGTTTTCCACAATATGATGATCGTGAACTGAAATAAAAACTACAATAAGCAGAGCAAAACATGCTCTTCGCATGAACGAAATTCCATTTCTTAAAACAACAAAGGATGTAGAATAAAAATTAAATTAAATTAGTGATGGACAATTTGCCCACTATTATTTCTGACGTTGACTGTACCTGTAATCTAGTACAGTTCCAATGCAGCCGTTTTACGACAGTTCTAGGTTAAAGATTGCAGCTCTCATACAGTCTCCCACCGACTGCGATGTAGCCTACATTGCATGCTCAGAATTTGACACACAGCCACCAGCAATCGTGTGAGTTGTGCAGACCGGACGTCGTGAGTGATAGTATGGTCAGACGATGGTGCAGACAATTCACGGAGGGCCAACCCCATACAGCTGAGTACACACGGGCCCTTTGCATCACTTCAGGTCAGAGATCTTGGACCACTCCCTGTACAGCCCTGGCCTTGAATGTACCATCTCTTTGTTTAACTGAAGAGGATTCTGGCAGGGCAAGGATTTGACAGCTACACTGCAGTAGGTAGCTCCAGTCTTTGCTGTAGACACATATACCATGGGCATACAAAATTTAGTGCCATGCTATGACAAATGCCAGAACAACGGTGTTGATTATGCCGAAAATTAGGTTAGGACTCACTGTTACTAATGCAATAAATTACAACTGATATTCTTGTTTTATTTATGCCTAATCGATAGGGACCTTGTTTTTTTGTTATTTTTTTTTCAAATTGGTGTATTTTCTTATTTTTTATTTTTTACTATACGGTCTTATTTTCCCCAAAATTCACATTTTCATTTTAGCGCATTTTCTGGCAAATATCTGAAATTATACCTTCATGGTGTTTTTAAACTACTGTTTCAAATTGTAAGTCACAAGGCTTATGCCTCTTCGCGAGTGTTTGATATCTTGAAAGTTATTTTCCATACCCCTTTTTTAATTTTAAGGTAAGGATTTTAGATAATGGAATTTTCCCCATATATACTGAAGAGTGCATAATGACCATAAGTGGTGATGCACCCAAAAAATTAAAATCAATCAATCTTTTTTGACAGATACCGATATATTATGGCAACAAAAATTGGCATTATCTTTTTTGACTTGTTAGTGTTACATTTCCCAAAATTCGCGTTTTTGTTTTAGAACATTTATCTGCCAAATATACCGAAACTTAATACTCCATTGTGCTTTAAACTATTATTTTAATTTGTAGGTCACATGGTCTACGTATTTTCGTGACAGTTTGATAGGTTGGAACAGATTTTTGAGGAAGTAAAAGTAAAGTGCTCCCCTGCACTTTTCCATGAAGGTGTATAGGGGTGTGGAGTTAGGGCCCCACACTTTCTTGATCACGGCTGAAGGTAGGGGTGATGTGATCAGCACCACGCTCCTGGCTACTTTTATCCCTCAAAGTTTCCTCAAGGTACTAGCTTCATATGATGCTGGGTGGGTGCCGGAGCAGTTTGAATAGGTGGAAAACATCCCGGTTCTCCCCCGCAGGGGATTGACCACAGGTCTCTCGCATAGTAGTCAGATGCACTAAGGACTGAGCTCCATTATTACTCGCTCGACAAATGCCGATGGTGCACACTTAGCTTGGTAATTCAAAACATATCTCGTGCGACAAATATGAAGATGTGGCTCCCGTGTGACGGTAGATACGCACTCGATCTCCTGTTAAAACCCTGCCACTTTGCTCTGTGATGCAAATGGTTTTGATAGAAGTTGAAAAAATCGTGGGAAATACATGATTTAATGTGGCTTTCGGAATTATTCCATGTACGTATAACTCTATAGTTTACTCTTGAGTAAAATGTTGGAAAACTTGCATGTTCTATGTACACAAACATGGCCTAGAAAAGACAAGAATGTTGGATTTCATGGAATTTTTCGTTGTTTTAGGACATTTCTTTAAAAAAAATCGCTAAAAACGCCAACAATTCGCATTATTTCGAACGGGCGAAAAATGTGTCCAGACATCACTGCACATTCCTACACATAACTTCGCAGCAATTACCATTTTTCACAGTCTTGTCCATACTAATTGGAAATTACTTTCTGGCCACCCCTCATATAAATCAGTAGATGGAAAGTGAAAATTTAACAGGGCTGGCAGAGAAAAGTCAATTCTTGAAGAAAGTGATTGCTTTTATGATTGAATGATTCGAGTAAATATGATATTAAAATATTTACGTATTTATTATTAGTATTTTATTTCATAATATTGGACATTAACCTTACTCAGTGAGAGATTAATGACCATCTCTCACCAGCTTAAACAAACAGGACAGAGAGTGGCGTTAATTTCATTGCAATATATTGTGTTGCAGTAAATTTGAGGTTGGGAGCATGCACTTGCCAATTTTTATAAGGTTCACTAATGCAGATTTATGTTTCATTTTTTCGTGATAGTATTCAATATATATCCAGTTTGGTTGGATTCTTCTTGATATCTAAGAATAGTGCAATGCCATTGTAAATGTATATTAACTTGTGCGAAACCAGTAATACGTCAGGATGATGAAAGAAAACCTTTGTAAGCACTGCTACATTAAATAAGGTGAAGTGAGCCAGAAGAGCAATAAAATTCCAGCAGCATATTTGCAGTCTAAAGCTCTTCTAGTTTATGCATTCGATTTTTGTTGGATGTTGCAGTCCATGCAATTTCTGTCGCATATTGTAGTGACATACTTTGTCGGGTGGCGATATTCGACAAAAATCGTATGTATCAATGGAACCTTTTTGTTTCCATGTTCCTTCAGTTTGCTCAACAAAATGCCTTACTACGACGTCAAACAACTATCGGACGGCGCCACCCACTCGTATCCCCTCCATCTGTTGACAAGTCCCCTTACTACTCGAATACGACAAGAAAAAATGATAATTCAATGCATTTTCCATGTAATATTTAGTTGCTTAACCTTTACTCCCCCGATGATACCATATGGTATCACCAGAGTAAGGTCGTACTCGCCCGATTATACCATATGGTATCATGGTGCTCATTATGAAATGAATGTGCTTTTTGGACCTTCATACTCTTATGTTTGGGTGGAAACTCTGAAACAGGTCTGGAGCAAGCCTGGGAAATTCATATTGATGTCTAACCTCTCCGCCCTCTCCGCAACATATCCATGCCAAATTTCCAAACAGATATTCACATTTTGGCTCATTATTCAACTTGAATGGCACCCAAGAACATGAAACATGTTTCATTCTCTTTGGAAAAGTCCATTCTTTGAAGAGAATACTAAGGTTTGCACCTTCTCTCAAAATAGCGGGAGAAGAGGGGGCAAACTCCAGATTTTTGGTTGTTTTTTTTTTCATTGAAATTGGTCCACGTTGGTCCATGAGTGTGCCATCGGGCGACTCGGGCTATATTGTGGATCGAACACTCATAGACCATTGGGAAAGTAAAGGTTAAAGTTCACAAGTGGAGCTGGGGAATACTAAAATAAGTGACACTCAGTTTTCTGAATCAAAAATAGTAGATTATCTCCTTGCACCATCTGTAATATTACACCACCTGTTGACCTCTCCATTAGTAAGCCAACAAAGCCAATATTTCAGCTTCTAACAATGTGTGAGGGTATCAAAGATGACATAACCTACCCGACTTCAAGATATCCATGGAGTATGGTTGCAACATTTGAAAAGTAACCTGCATCAAAAGCTTTAGTCTTTTGATCTTACATATTTAGGAGTATATTTTCTGGAATCAAGAAATCCTTAACAGAAATATATTTTGGCAAAGCTTGAAATAAGCCCACTTTATGCATAAAGACATAATTGGGACTGAACCTACAGTTTATAGAGAGATCTAAACCACTGAAGTATGCTCTAAATGGGAGTCAAACTCTAGATTTGTTGATTAGAAGGTTACAGGTACAATCCATTCCATATTGGATTTGATTTGATTTTTGTTGATTAGCGTCACTTTTGTGCCACTCTTGGCTAATTGCAACGAGGAGGACGAGTGATGATATGATGAACACTCACAAAGAAGAACCATTCCCAGGCTGGGATTCAAACCCTCGACCACTGGCATCGTAGCATGCTGTGCTAAACTTGTCATATTGGATATTGGGAGGCAGTATGTGTTCTCTGGGTGTGAAAAAGTATAGTTGAAGGCATTTTGCCCATAATATTTTAATACAAATGGACGTTTTGTGTTCATTTAGCACATTTAGTATAAATGAAGTCAAAAAACACAAAAAGGACAATTAATCATCCCGTTACTTACACTGTACATTTACACAATGTCGAACATTTACATATGAATGACAACATGTGAAGTCGAACATTTATCAATAATTTATTCACGTAGAAATGCATGCACTCATGCTTTTGTCTCGTACAACCTTCATCTTGTCAACAACAGGTCAGTTAATAGTTTCTCAATCTTGACAATTTATTTAAATACTTTTTTGTTGTTTACAAAACAATTTACATGGGCAAGTGTGGGGATGTTTGTTAACTTCGCTCCCCCTAAAACAGGATATCTATACAGAAAAAAATATTATGCCACTGCTGAAAATTTGTACCATTCTTAATATGCAAGTTTCCACAAAAGAAACTTTTTTTCTTTCATTCTTTTCTTAATATTCTAAAGTGCAACGTTACATTACATGAATGAGTTTACAAAAAGAAATGCTGGTTAAGTGGGAGCTAAACTTGATGTGACTGTAAATTCACACTTCCTAAGCACTGTATTGCTAAACAGCTATCAACATTAGAACACAGATGTAAGTTACACATTAAACTAAGTGGCGTAACCTTAAAAACAGCTTACCATAGCAGGCATTAATGTTTCTTCACTTCAATACATTATATACACACAACACTCTTTAAATCAAAACTGTCTTCAAAAACATAAACCGTCAACATGCATGTAATTAAATTAATTAATTACTTTTGCACTTCACAACTGATTAATGACCTTCGTTCGCACAAGGAATGTTCTTCTCTTTTTCTTGTTTTTTAAAAACAACATGCCTCACAGAACTAGTGAATGATATTTTTTTTGGATGATTTTTCTGCACAATGAGGGATAGTTTTACCACGATTGCACAAAGCACGGAAAACACGACATATTGCAACAGCCAGATATATCTAACCCTATTCCATTTTTACAGTAAAGGAAAAAAAAATGTGTTTGTGGAATGAAGAAGCCTTAAACCATTGTTGATTTACAACAATGGTTACCATTAGGATAATTTTCTCAACTTCCAGTTCTTGAAGTGGTCAAAAGAACTATCCACAAGCATTTCTCGCAGAGTATGTACAAAAGAAGTAAATCATGCTAATGTAAAACACTGGTCCGTCTCCAGATCAAATCAAGGAACTGCACAAAAATTCACAAACGGATGCCTGCGAAACCATTCTTTTGTTTTACTTGTCACATAACTTTTCTCTCACTGCCTTTATCTTCTGCACAAAAAAGCCTTCCAAGGATTCTGCACACTTAAAGAATGGCGATTCACGTGGATTGTAATATCGACAATTGTCAAAAATCTTTGTCATGTCGCCAATAAATTCACTCAATCTCTTGTATGACTTTTCATTTATGCGAAGTTCAATTGTCTGAAGATCTGTGTGAAAAGAAAAAAAGGGGCTTTAAACTTCAATCTGGTCATATAAAATAAAGGAAAGAATTTATGCTAATTTAAAACACTAGTTGAAGCAACTGCACAAAAATCCACAAATGAATGACTGTAAAAACCTTTCTTTTTACTTGTTTCATTGATGATTTCATCACAAGTGCATTACGTTAGTTATTTTATCAATGGAATCAGAGATGGATCCATCACATCTAATCACCTCTTGACTTTCACGTACACTTTGAAACAAAACTTTGATGATAAAAGAAATGGCAGTAAGGTAACAGGTGACGACATCAAAATTATGCTTTCATCACTGAAACCTGATCCAATTTCAAATGTGCTGAATTTAAGCAATAAAACAGTATCAGTCTGATATAAAATGACAAATCTGTGAGAAGAACTTAAAACGATTATTCAATTTCTTAAAATAATTGTCCACATGACTGGGTTTTCATCTTGGAAAAGAAAGTGCATATTTGAAAAAAAAAATATTTAAAGAAATGAATTTAACCTGTGTAAATCACAGGCTACTATCATTATTATTACAGATCAATAATTACTCTAAATTTAATCAATGTGCTATTTGACATCGTGTGCAGATATTCACTATTTGTTCATGAGCCAGTCTTGCTGTTAGTGATGATTCCTTCACCTCCTAATATACTGTATATGTGACACTGAGGAGTATAGTAAAGTTGAATATTAAAAATTTATTTTCAAAAATCAAGGTTCACAAATTATACCTTTACACTGATAAAGGCAAGAGCAAAAATGGTAGAATGGGTAACAAATTTAAGGTTATTTAATCCGATCTGAGATGTTATTAACAGTTTATCCAAGAAACTGACGTTTTTACAAAAATAAGTGATTTACTTTTGAATAATTTATATATAATTTTAAAGTTAATACAAATAATAATTACAAACCACGATATATGACAAATTTTTCTGAAAATGTGAGAGAAATTATTTTTTCTTTTTGCACTTAAGCCCTCCCTATTCATTAGCTTTTATTAGCAAAATGATCTTATGCCACTAATAACTATCCAATGTTTCTTACACATGCAAAGATCGCAACTTTTTAAATGCATACCCATGCTGGTACTCAGCTAAGCACTTACCCATTGGCTCCTTTATGACCTTGTAGTAATCTGGAGCTTCTGTGGGATCCACAGGTTCCATAAATGGCCATGCACTTTTATGGGTCTAGGAAAAAATGAAACGTATTAATTCACAATTATATTTCTTAATAACTACGCAAGAGTTAATAACAGGTAATGGTAATATATGAAGCAAACAAACACAACATGAAAATATATCAATTTTTTTGAGTTACATTGCATAAAGCAACTGAAGAAGGCAATTTTCACTTTCGTAACTTCAAAAATCTTTCAACGACACACTTCATTATGCACAACTTTGTAACTCCAAAGCTTTGTTATCAATACATGCCACCAAAGCAAACTAATATACTTATTTAGGTATTATTCAAGCACATTTGGTGGTATACATACACAGAATAAATTACACAATTCCCTGACTAATGTGTTCATTTGGAGAATTCTGATAAATGGGGTTGTCACTCACACAAAAATGCACACAAACAGAAGCATTTTTATGCTTTTCCATTCTGAGTGTAAACAAACATTATCCTTGCAACAGTAAAAGCATTTTTATGTACGTTCACATGCAGGTTAACTTTCAACTGTTCTTTTAAGTCCACTTTATACACAGAAAAGCTAATCGAGACTGGATCTACAGTTTAAAATGGGAACTGAACCACTGAGACATGTGCCTCCACTGGGTATCAAACCTGGAACCCCTTGATTACAAGACGACAACTGGTTAACTATAACCCAGTATTTTTTTGCAATTTGCTTCTGAGTAGAGGCACACTGCACAGTGGTTCAGATTCCACTTTAAACTGTAAGCCCAGTCCCAATTAGTCCATATGAGCATGAAAATGACTTAAAACAAACCTTTGTAACTTTATTCCTGAATAGGGGTACAAGATTTTATTTACTCATTCTAAGTATTTTAGATTACTAGAGGCTTGCATATTTCGTTTTTGACGAAAACACGAAATATGAAATAACACATTCTAATGTTAATTTTCATGTTTATGAAAGGTGTGAGGTGCATTTTCCTACCCTGTTTTGTCACGAAATGATGCTAAATGAACTGCAACAATGCGAAATACACTCTTAAACACGAAATTTCCCTTTTATATATCGACGCGACAGTTTCTGAAGTCTGAAGTATCCTGTGAGTTATGCAATTCATGGAACATTGATTAATTCTGCTGTAAATATTTGAGAAGCAAAAATGGACCCCTTTATAAAGGAATAAATTTAATATTCTGGTAATGATTTAATGTGCTATTACAAGGGATATGTTTATTTTGTGTAATAGTGCAGTTTATAAATCAAATTTGGGATTATATTCACATTTCTTTAAAACCAAAATGTCATTTTATATGGTGCTTTTTCACCACTATCACAGCAAAATTTAATTTTATTTACTGCTTTTGAACCCGAAATTGACTGTTTTTGCACCGAAATTTTGCTTTTTTATTTGCTAAAAATATGTGCCTCTATAGATTACATTTCCAGGGTATTCTTTAATGATTTAACCTTTTGAGACCCAAGGCCATTTTCACTGTTAAGCCTCTCGGTCCCAAGCCGATTTTGAGCAAAATGCAGAGTTTCAATTAAATGAGTGTAGATTGGAGACTAATTGCTAGGGGCATGCATATTTTGTTTTTGACGAAAAAACGAAATTTGAAAAAACACATTGTAGTGTTAATTTTTCATGTTTTTGAAAGGTGTGAGGTGCATTTTGTGACCATATTTTGTCACGAAATAATGCGAAATGAACTGCAAAAAGCGAAATTAACTCTTAAACACGAAATTCAGGGTTTATTCACCAACGCGACACCTTCTGAGGTCTGAATTATCCTGAGAGTTATGCAATTCCCGGAAAATTGATTAATTCTGCTGTTAATATTGGAGAAGCAAAAATGGACTCCTTTACACAGAAATAAACTTAATACGCTGATAACTACATAAATGTGCTATTAGAAGTGAAATGTTAATTCTGTGGAATAAGTGTAGTTTTTAAATCAAATTTAGAATTATTTTCACAATTTTAAAACCAATATGTCTTTTTATAAACCACTTTTCATCCATTTTTTCACCGCTATAACACTGATATTTTATTTTATTTACCGCTTTTGAACCCGAAATTGACTCAGTTTTTGTACCAAAATTTTGCTTTTTTATTTACCAACAATATGTGCCTCTACTAATTGCCCTAGAGAGATGAGTGATATTGTACGCGGAATGAACCAGAGATTCAGACTATATGAAATTTATGCAAATTCGGCGTATATGTGGCAGGGGGGGAGGGGGCTAACTCAAAATTCCAAAATTTCGGAAAAAAAATTTTGGTCCCTCCCCCTCCCTTTAAGGAAAAAGTACATGACAGTGTCGACATGCACATGGAAATGATCGCTGACATGTAAGGAACACAAAAATATTTGCTTACTTTTGGGTATCTCGATCGAGATACTTGGGACTCAAAAGGTTAATATACCAATAGGTAAATGTTTAGTCTTCATCAAAACCTTAAGTTTACAGGCACCCGTATCTAAAGTTCTTTGATATAGTCATCTGGCAAATTTGGATTGTCCCCAGTGGCAGTGGTACGAAGAAGTACGGCATCATAGGATGGGTTCATTCAGAAAGACAAACTGATCAGTGCAGTACGTACATCTTTTAAATGTGTCTACTTATTGAGTTTGCTAGCAACATTGTTAACATGAGGTGTGTATGAGTGTATTTGACATTGTGTTGTTGTTTTCAAGAAATGAATATAGCATGTAAATTAACTTGTATTTTTTGTAGGCATGGGCCAATATTAAATTATTGCCAATACTAATAAAATATTACATAAAACTCAAAAATGTTCCTTGAAGAACATGAATGGTTTATCAAGCCTCTTAATTAATGAATATAATCAGATGGTTGCAATCGTTCCCATGTTGAAAGAGATTTAGATATTTAAAAAAATAAAGGACTTGAATTTTATGCTTACATCCATAAAAATAACAAAATGGTAGAATTTTGTACTAAATTATACTTATGGATATATCAGTTTGGTAAAATGATTGGTGATTTGAAAGATTCACTGATACTTCTATATTAGCTGATACTGATAAAGAGTACTGATTAATATGTCCTATTCTTAATTATTGTGAAACTTCATTTCCCTTTCACATTACAGGATTTCTTTCTCAAAAATTACAATGATGTAACAAGTCCATTTTAGGTTCATTTCCATGAATTTTAAGCAGTGTATCATGGGAATTTAAAATTTTTCAAATGAAGCAACTCAACTTGTAAGCTCTTACCTGCAACTGCTTGATTAACTTTCTTAAACTTTCATAATCTCTTGCATTAAGGTTCTTCATGTTTGCATAATTAATAGAGGAATCCTTCTGGCAGTTTGGACATATGTATTCATCAATGCTATCAGCTTCAGATTGCAATATCCCAACACATCGGCCATGAAACCAATCCTGACACCTATCACAGCATATGTAAAACCTGAAAATAAAACATGGAAATTAATGTCTGAAAACTTGACCATATTCATACAATATAACACCTACATACATTATGAATGACCTGGTACCAATGCCGATAGTTGAACAATGTACCTATTTGACTAGGCCTATACATTTAATTTCTTTTTCTATTACTGCGTCGAGAATGAATAATGAACTGGCAAGTTGATGATGGGACAAAGACAATGATCTATCTGTGCCTTAGTCAAAAGTTCAAATTTACGACTTCTGGCTTCATAGCATGTTATGGGGACCAATTACACCATGGAGGCCACGTAAGTAATTTAACACATTTTATTTTAAAATACTGACAAAAAAATATAATGTGAATTGCAAACTTTGCAGAATTCCCGGAATGTGTAAGGTATCAGCTGATATTGATGCTTGAATTCCAATAAATACTGATACCATTGAATTGGCTGTCAATTACGAGGTGCATTTCAAAAGAAAGAGCAGATTGATTACATCAAACAAGGAAAGTATGTAGTGTAGCACCACCACTGTATTAGCGTCGTAAACACGTACATATCCAATTAATTCTTCAACATAGTCACCATTATTTTCCAAACAACTTTGGTACTGTGGAATACGCTTTTTTATAACCTCTGCATAGAAGTTCGTCGCCTATGAGTTCAGCCAATCCCAACACTGCCTTTTGAACATCACGGTTTCTTCAAATTGTTTAGGTGAGTCACACTTTTTGAGGTGTAGGTAGATGTGATAGTCACTAGGTGCAAGGTCTGGACTGTATGGAGAGTGATCAAAAAGCTCGCATCTGAATCTCGGTATCATCTGGAGGGTGAGGGCAACAATGTGTTGTCTAGAGTTGATGTGGATAACAAAAGTTCCTGAGTGCCACATTATACATCGCCGATTTTGTATGGCACATCTTAGTTTTGATAGTATTTCACAGTACGCCTGCAATGATGTGATTGTTTTTCGCAGCTCCATGAAATCCACCAAAGCACATCTTGTTGGTCCCAGAAAACAGCTGCCATGGTTTTTCCTGCAGATGGAGTTTGCATGAACTTTTCGCCTTTGGTGGGTGTGAATGCAAGACACCAGTCATGCTTTTCTACACTCATTACACTTGGAACCTCCATTGTACACAATTCTCGGTGAATTTTACCACCATTATGACCTTTGGTGTTAAGAAATCGAATCACACCTCTCAACTGGCGGGTTTGTGTAATTACGCAGCTCTAACTCACAGAATAACCAACAGCTGACTAGCAGAAATATTATCGCTGGGTCGCCATTGGACCAGTTGATGATATTGCACAGGCGCGATTCAATCACTGTTGCCGGTCACTTTTTATAAATAGTCGGCCATTTTTTTTTAAATTGCACCGCGTATTTAAAAATCTATTATGTTTGTTTACCCTACAATGGAAGAATGCAATATGGTATCAAAAATTTTTCAAAATTCATCATTATAAAAAAGTGTGTTTATTTTTACTATACAGTTATGACTCAATGTTTTACAGGGAATGAAGATAAAAAAACTTTTAAACAACATGGTTTTTATTGGGACCATGATGATTAAATGTATGATGAACGAAAATGTTAAATCCAAGAATGTATAATAAAATTTGGTAACTGGAATAATAAAAAAATAAAACCAACTAAAGACGACATAATATATAAAACACACTTACTGAGATTCATCATATGGCTGCTTGCATAAGCAGTACAACTCCTGAGAATCGCGAGCGTGCCTGCACTCATTGCATACAAATTCTGTCAAGGACTTGCTCATCTCCTCCGTAATGCCCACACAATCACCATGGAACCAGTTATTGCATAGATCACATCCAACGTAAAACCTGAAAAGCAAGGTAACATATAACAGATGGTAATGCAATATTAAAGATATGGGAACTACACTCATGTGCATAAGTTAGGGATAATTTGGTTGAAGGTATTTATCACAGGGGGAAAATGGAGAACCACCCATATATGGATTGAAGGTTGAATTGCAAATGGTATCAGACTGAAAGGAGTGTGAGAAAAGGTACAGAGTGGGCAACAGGGACGAAAATGCAAAGGGGTGTGAAAATCAGGAAATGTACCTATGTGTTAGTCCAGGATACAGGGACATCAATAGTGTGTGTGATCTCACCGCACTGCAAGACATGAACCACAATGTGAGTGCATGCTGAGGATGAGGTTATCAAGAAGTGGCTGGGGTATGGCTTGCCATTCTTGAACCAGTTCCTCCCTGAGGTCGCCAAGGGACCTTGGAGCCATTTGACGATGTGCAATTTGCCTGCCAAGCATGTCCCATGCATGCTCTATTGGGTTCAAGTCTTGTGAGCGACTGGGCCAATCGAATCGTCTGATGTCTTGAGTGGGGATGAGCATAATCATCCATCAGAATGAATTCAGGGCACATTGCACTCCAAAACAGACAACCATACTGATCCAGGATGTCATCCAGATACACTGCACCTCTGATGGTACCCCGTGGGAAGACATGCGGAGGCATGCGAGACCCCAGGATAATCCCACCCCACACCATGATTCCGCCACCCCTGTAATGGTCCAGTTCAGTAATGTTAGCTGGACCGAACAGTGTTTCGGATTCTCTCCAGATGAAGACATGTCGTGAATCACTGGTAAGACAGAACCTGGATTCATCTGTGAACAAGACATGACTCCATTGCTCCTGGGTCCATGAGTGACGTTCCCTGGACCAATTCAAACTGACTCTTCTTTGCAGTGGGTTCAAAGAAACACACCTTGCTGGTCTTCTGGCATACAGGTGTCCCTCAGCGAACAGTCTGTACACTGTAAACCTTGAAATGGTGTCCCTTTGGCAGCTGCAAGATCTCTACCGAGATCCGAGGCGGTGCTGTGTCTATTGTGCCTGGCTGTTAGGCGTAAGAAACTGTTTTCTTGTACGGTGGTACTCCTTGGCTGGCCTCTGCCAAACCTCCGAGTGATGTTTTCACCCTGTTGGAATAGTCGCCAGACCCTTGAGACCTCTGGGGGACAACCAGTTCATGGAACACTTCCATCTGCATCTGACCCTTCTCCAGTCGTCAGACGATTCTTCCACGCATGAAATCATCCATATGGTGTGTCTGTGCCATTCTCCTACACATGCACTGACAATCTGGCCAACAACACTGTGTGTCTACGCTGTCTGTGATGTATCGAACACAACTACTGGCGTGTTGAAACAGCACTCGGCACATTCCAGATTGCAACGGGTGTATACAGTGTCACCAAGCGGTAACTTCGGGAATCATGTGTGGCACACAGTCAAGGACTCGTACTCGGAAACACTACATGCATTTACCACTGTTTCTCAACATGTTTGCACATGAGTGTACATTTAGTGATTGCACACATCTATGCTGGCACTTCTGTTGGTAGATTTTCATTAGAGAACTATGTTGGTTAATTATGGCAGTGAAGAAAATTGGTTCCAAATTAAATTATTTTAGATATTCTTTGAGCATTTTGATTATTTGCTAAAACGTGGAGATTTATTTGTTTTAATACAACTGATGTACACATACAAAAATTTTGCCAACAGATAACCTACAGTGTACTAATTTAATATAAGTAATAAAATATTTGGTCCAGACACTGAATGATATATAATCATATCATTATAATCAATGTATGCAATTAATGGGTTTATCTTTAGTAATACAAAAACATTTACAAATTTAAAAACAAAGTAATGAGGTTACTTAAGTAATTTTCATAGCAGTAAAGTTATCGCAAAATTAACTGACATGCTGATGTACCACTATATGCTTAATTAACATGAATATGAAGTAACTTGAAACATGGTATTGTACAAAAACTTAATTCTCTAAATGACAGTATACATAATTTATGCTAAACCAAATCATGGGTAATTGTCGTAATTCACCACATTATCAAGTGGTACACAATGATGGGGCATGTTTCTCTAGGTCTGGCAGACTGAGAGTGTGTTTGGAGTAGCAGCATCAGAAATAATGAATTAACGTAAAATATTACACAAAAAATACAATACCAATTTACATACTTTGTCTCATCGTAAGGTGTCCTGCAAACACAGTAGAGCTTCTCCTTCTTCCTACCACCTCCTCCTCCAGTTCGTGGCTTCTTTGGCTTCGCTGCAATCTTGGAAGCTGTGGGCGGACTCAAGTCTCTCGAGGCATCAATAGGAACTGCAGCAGATTTGCGCTTCTGGCTTCCTTTCACCTCCTCCTGCTTACTACGCTCAGCCTTAGTTCTTGCGGCCAGCTCTACAGCAACATCTTTCTGCAATTGGATAAAAACATCTGTAAGAATTGTTTATTTTCTGGTGAAAGGGGGGAGAAAGATCAATTGTTAAAATGGGGCTTCCCCTCCCAAAACAAATTCCCAGACTTTTCCTAGTAATTTTTAAGTAACTTTTCAGACTGCTCTCTAATGATATGCATACAAATAAATGTGTTATCAGTTTCTAAGCAAAAGCCATGTAATTTCCCTAAATGTTTTGAGGTTTTCCAGTGGAAACACTGTAAATGCTGATAGGCCTGCTGATAGTTAAGTACACTAATACATGGTAGAAGACTACAGTGTGTGTGTGTGTGTGCCAGTTTGTGATTGGTGGAGATCAGAATGTTTAAGCCATACTTTGAATGCACATTCCAAAAAAAGCAGCTATTTACGTGAACATGTGAGAATTTGGGAGAACAATTCCATATCAGTGCAGAAACCATTTGACAACAGCTCAACCAGCTTGGAAAAATGGTATAAGGTGTGTCAATGGGTCCCACATGCGTTGACTGGAGCTCATCTGGAGAAGGATCCCTTTCTGGACAGAGTGATGACATGGGTTTTTTACGAAACTTTATGGTGACATCTTCCTTGGTTGGCATCACATGAATCAGTTCGAAAACAACAGAACCTACCACTTCATCAAAAGGTTACACCCTGCATTTGGTAGACTGGCCATGGTATTTTGCATCATGAATTGCTGCCACCACTTGGCCAATCAATGCAATTGTGTACTCTCAGTTCTTTCGTTCATGCTCTGCAGAGGACAGTGGGACCCATGGTCTTCCAGAACATTGAGACCAGTCAATGATAATAGGGACTATGTTTAACCTGCCAGGTTCATTTCAGGTGAAAAATGCATACCTGAATCTCAATTTGCAGCTCCTTTTCCAAGAGAGCCCTCTTTTTGAGAATGTCCTTCTTGAGAAGCTCCTTGTGCCGGAAGAGGAGCACCTGAAGCTTCGTCTGCATCTGTTGTCTCCTACGCTCCTCCTGCGTCTCCCTCCACTTCCCAGTTCGAGAGCGAGGCTTCTCTTCATCACGCCTGAAATATCATGTCACATAAAACATTAGAACATGTTAACATGATTAAAAAAGAAAGGTTTTAAAAATAATAATGGGAGACAGATTTAAATGTATGGGAGGCTTCATTTTTGTGGAAGAACACTGGAAGAAATTAAATAATGAGAATGGCAATATAGACTCACTATGGAGTTCCCCCTTTCACAAGTGGGGTAAACATTTGAAATTTAATCCTAAAGAAAAGATCAAGAATCTTTGTACAAGGCTGTATCAAAAACTAAGGTAAATTTGTCTGTAAAACCCAGAGTTTTTTTGTGTAGCTAATTAATTTTTTTGTATGTGTCAGATGATGCAAGTCTGACGGCAATTACAGTCTTCTACGTCAACCCGTCTGGTACCTAGAGCAATTCAAAGATGGCGCAACGACTTGAACATTACTCCAAGGAGGAGGTGCGCAGTGTTATTTGTTTTTTTATGGGTCAAGGGAAGGAAACCATCTGAAATTCATCGAGAATTGTTGGAGGACTATGGAGAGAGTGTTATGTCACAGAAACAAGTGTATGTGTGGTGTAATTCATTTGCAAGTGGTAGGAGTAGTGTGACAGATGATGACAGAAGTGGCAGACCAGCAACGTCCATAACCGACAGAAATGTGCGAGACGTGGATGCGATGATTCGTGAAGACAGAAGAGTCAGGTTGCATGACATTGATGATGCATTGAACATCTCATATGGTTCAGTGAGGAGTATCATCCATGACCAACTTGGCTTCAGGAAAGTGTGTGTGCGCTGGGTGCCCAAAAATCTGAGTGAGGACCAAAAACATCACCGAATGGGCATTTCCCTGACCCACCTCACACGATATACCCACGAAGGCAGTGGTTCCTAAGTCCTATGTCAAATTTACTACAGTTTCATTTTTTTTCTATGCACGTTTTTCAATAAATCGAAAATTCACCTTACTTTTTGATACACCCTAGTAGAAAGGAGGACGACTGTGAATTATCTGATGATATTTGGGATCTATAATTAAAATTTTACAACAACTTCAATAAATAATAATAATAAATTGCTTGTTTCACAGTTGAATTGTTATGTTCAAACAATGTTATAACATTCACAAGATTCATTGTATAACTGCTTCTTTATGCATCCATTGAATTGTTATAACTGTACCATAATTCAAACTAAAAATAAATGTATTATGAAGGAAACATGTGTTCTCCTGAAACATAACAGCAAAAATTGGGTTTATGTGCTTGTAAGTACCGTGAACTGTGAGAGAAATAAATATTTCATATCTGTATATTTATTTTTTAATGTACTTTACCTAATTTACTTGCAACAATGCCAATTAAGTGAATTGATGAACGATGATACATCCTTCAATTTACGGTGTGCTACAGAAAGAAACTCCTCCACCATGAAGGCTGACACACTTAATACCTTTAAGCTAAAATATACACTTAATATTTTTATGCTAAAATATCTGATGGAATTCTTGAATATTTTAAAGCAAAGTTCTGGTAAATTGATACAAATATCATAGTGGAATCAATATTTTGAACCTGTAATACCCTGAGTGAAGCTTATTTCAAGATGGGACAGATTAATCGGTACTCTATCGATATAGGCATATCAGTGTATCGGTAAAATTACAGACCTGTTATATCTATAAATTATGCAATTTTGTTATAATTTTTAAGGATAATCTCCACGCAATACTTTTACAAAAAGTAAATGTCTAAATATGGAACTTCTTTTACACTGCAGTCACCTCAAAACACACATTTATTAAGGAGTTCAATTAACCATTCAGGTTCTTCAAGGATCTTTTGGAATTTTATATTGGAGTGGTAGAATATTGGTTATCGGTATTGGTAAAATTTATATCGGTACTTTATCGATATCAGCCTAAATTTTATATTGACCTATCTCTAGTATTTTATATGTTGATCTTGTATCTCCTGAGCCCTGTTGATGCTTGGCAATATAATGGTCAATGTTAATGTTATCAGAAAGTACCCACTGAAAATTTAACACATTTACTGCACAAACAGCTCATCCTATGATGCAACCCCTACTTAAAACAACTCATACTAACTGATACAGCTCTAGAGTGATAAGCTTTCGCACTAGAATCAGTTTCAACTCATCCCAATCGTAACACGTAATACATTAACGATTACTTACTTATTATCCTTGGGATCTGATTTTTGGACTTTCCTCTTGGGTTGCTCCCACTCGTCATCAGGCAAACCAAAACGTTTCTTAGCCTGCCCCTTTGGTGGGGAAACTTCATCAGCTGCCTTCTTATCAGGCTTTATTTGATCCTCCTGGTAGCGCTGATACTCCAGGATTCGATCCTCTATGTCTGGATTAAGGCCTTCCTGTTTTAGAGCATTCTTGATGGCTGCAACAAAAATTCACGGTGATACTAAATGCAAATTTTATTCAGAATCAACTTCTCCTTGTGGCGATGTTTCGTACTGGTTTCCACGGAAATTTTTCAACCCGGCAGTACCAAGATATATATAACCTGGAGCCTGGGTTTTATATTCTCATGGAACCAAAATGGATTGCATGAAGATAACATAAGACACGTAACACACATATGTGAGCGAGAGTGAGAGAGGAAAGAGAGGATGTCAGTGTGTGTGTGTGTGTGTGTGTGTGTTTGTATATATTGTAGTACAAGCTTGGAGAAGTTCTTGGGAACCAGGATGGCACATCGTCACAATTAAAATCAATTTCATATGTATTAACATTTACTGCATTATGTTTTGTAATTTTATACTGCCAAACTTGTGATTAATAAATTACCTGAAAAGCAAAGTGAAAATATGGTAATTAAAACATACAACGGTATTGAAACGAGACCAAGGTAATGTGATTTCAAATATACTGGGAACAGTGTTTTAGGTTCAGATGCTCTTATAATAATAATAATAATAATAATTATTATTATTATTAAAAAAGAAGAGAACCTAGAAACATAATAATTCTTAATATATTGTTGCCATATTAAAGATGGTCTGTACACCTAGTTTAGCTCATACCTTTTTTTTCTTTTCTTCTTTTTCCATAAATGAGTAAAAATATTATGTAGTGTACATAATAGGACTGAGCTGATACCAATGCACTGGTATTGGTCAGTACTAGTGGTATTGGTATTGGAAAGTATTGGTTTTTATTTACAGATACCTGCTTATATTTTTCCTGCATTATGATCATTTACGGGGTCTGCAAAAATGCCATGCGACCTTTCACTGAGATTAATTATCCTGGAAGTTATTTAAAAAAAATCAAAGTTTGCATTGATTTTGCACCAATATTACATTACTAGGTGATCTTACTCAGACCAGAGGGTGTGGTTGCACTCATGGCTTATATAAGCCTTCTCCCATTATGGATGATTGCAGCCTGGCGGGAGGACCATCCATAACTTTCATCTGGACTTGGCAACTATCAAGGTCGAACTTGTACTTCCGTTTCCGCCATCTTTATTTCCTCTACAGCTGAAGATGCAGCTCATAGCCCCCAAAATTTAAATTCTTCCAGTGTCTGGCGAGTGTTTTTGAAACAACACCCTTTAAGCCACCATAGCAATGTGACTTGCAAAGAGTACTGTGTGTAAACATACATAACACAATGGCAAACTTTTGGTTTATTATTCAATCTGTGCCTGTTTATTTAGTGATGTATCTTTGGTTCTGGGCAATGGTAAACATAAATCCTTTTCAGTTCTCGACATTAGAAGATAATTTAGTGAACACACATTTCTGAACTCTCAAGGTAACTTAAGAAAACATCGAACACAACAATACTTAATAATAAACTACACTAATCTCAACACATAAATGTAACACCGGCAGCTCCAGGGGGGGGGGGGGGGTACGATGGTACGGCCATTACCCCCTGTTGTTTCAAGGATGCCTGGGCGATATGAAGGCACAACGTAGCCAGATTTTAGTTACTGAATGCATCCTTTGGGGTAAACTTGTTCCTGTTCTTGCGCAATGCTATGCGACTTCCACGTTGCAAAGTTCCGACTGAAACACTTTGGAGATATGTAAGAGGAAAAAAAATGCTAAAACATTGTTCCTTTTGTTTCTTATTTATTTTGCTTGCTGCTTCAATCAACTGTCAACAATCACGCGGAACTTGTCCTTTAACGTCAACAATGCCTTATAAGATCCATTCTCGCTTCTACGAATTAAATTGTCTGTGTTTCTTTTTCAGTTCACTGCTTCAGAATGGGGTAGGCAGCTTTTCAAAAGGCTACTGGACATTTTTGAACATTTTAATAATCTGCAACAATAAGCGGCACGATAAACATTATTTAAAAAATAGTTCGTAGTATTGCTTCCCTTCGGATACTCAGTTGTGGTCTGGTAGTGAGTGATTCGCATGGTCTTAACAATTTGCATATTTCTGAATTTCTCTTTCTGGTTTTCTGTTTAAGCATCCACTGAAAATGAGTACAACAAAGAAAAGAACTGTCAGGGGCAGAAAATAGGAACAGGCAGAGAGAACGGGAAAAGGCTCTCTTGCGCCAGTCTACTTTCATGAATAATTTTCTGAAACGTTCGAAATCAGGTGAGTTATTGAAATCATTGAAAAACGACCTACTTCTAGCAAATTATTTTTGTGCACTTTTCCCGAACAGTATCATTGTGAAAAAAAATCTGCGATTAGTTTCGAAACTAGACATATTGACAATTGAATTTTGGATAACATTAGTTATGTCAGGTTTAGTGTTGTTTTTGTCTTTGCTTCTCTCTTGGCTTTTTCTTTTGAAATCACAATAAAATATAGCTGCAAGAATTGGACATTTCTTGGTAAACTACGTATAGTATTAGTAGAGGCACATATTTTTGGTAAATAAAAAAGCAAAATTTCGATACAAAAACTGAGTCAATTTCGGGTTCAAAAGCAGCAAATAAGATAAAATATCGGTGTTATAGTGGTGAAAAACTGCATAAATAGCACATTTATGTAGTTATCAGAGTATTAAGTTTATTTCTGTGTAAAGGAGTCTATTTTTGCTTCTCCAATATTAACAGTAGAATTAATCATTTTCCGGGAATTGCATAACTCTCAGGGTAATTCAGACCTCGGAAGGTGTCAAGTCGGTGAATAAACACTAAATTTCGTGTTTAAGAGTTAATTTCGCTTTTTGCAGTTCATTTTGCATTATTTCGTGACAAAACATGGTCACAAAATGCATCTCACACCTTTCAAAAACATGAAAAATTAACACTACAATGTATTTTTTCAAATTTAGTTTTTTCGTAAAAAACTAAATATGCATGCCCCTAAGTATTAGGTATGGCTAACAACAACAAAACGAAACGTGAGTTAACCAACCTTTCGTCCGTGAAGTTAAGTTATTGAGACACAATGAGAACACGTAACATTTTTCCCCCTGAGAAAAAAAACACAATGAGAACACGTAACATTTTGCCCCTGGATAAAAAAAAGTTAACCAAATCATAAGTTTTGGGCGAGTATTTGAGTGAACTAGCTGTATCTAATTCTATAGTTTAAACCATTTCGCATACTTCTGGTCGTCTTAATGATTCTAAAAGCAAGAAACGAATTATCTTTTATCGTCCCCCAAAGAAAATTGAATATTAGGATTAGACATGTAATTATACTGTTAGGAACTCTGAAGTTCCTTCTATTTTTTTTCATTTTGGTATGTATACTTAGAACCAAAAATCTTAATTTTCAGGGTTAACACGTTAGTTAATGGGGAAGATATTTGCAAAAATTATTATGCATTTCTTTCATTTTTCTTCTCAGAGGCAACAGGTTGTGTGTTTTGATTGTCTCTCAATAACATAAGGTTTAATAAATGATATTGTACGCACATTTTGTATACTGTTTAACCAGACACAAATGATTTGTGATAATATGTGTTATGTGAGAAAAATCGAGGCGCAAGACCTTGACTTGGAATTCAGCATCTAAAACTTGTGCAGAAATGTTAATATTTCGCATTCGTAGGCTTCTTTTGTAAACTCAACTGTTAACCTTGGTATTTTTAACATGCACAAACATTTCAGTACAAACAGAGGAAAATTAAATAACCCTTAAGGCACCAGCGCTACAAGAGAAAGGTAGATTTCGTTTGCTTAGAGTGTAAGGTGGATGATAATATTTTGTAAAGGAGAACAGAAATCAATGATCGATCATAAGTTAACTTTCGTCTCTCGGAACACACATTGAAAAAATATTGTATGTCAGTAGCAGCTTCTTCCTATTTGCATGTGCACACCCAAATAAATCTGTAATGAAATTAATTTTTATTATACTTATTCACTGGACACTATCTCCTTCAAAACATCAAACGTTCTGAAGCCCAATACCCTGTCGGCTTCACATTACCAGTGCCTGCCGCTGAGATACGTTCGCTTGGAACACAAGTCGCCTGGTGCTCGTCTGCCGCTGTTTGCAGCACGCAAGAAAAGAGAATTGACTCGATCTTCTAGATCGCGGTATTATGGGCTCCACGCACACTGCTAACGTTGTGTTCACGATACAGCAGTGTTGCAATCCCGTTCCATTCGAGATCGTGTAGCGGAGTAGAGGCAACCCACACATCGTTGTAAATCGAGGGAAATTCTATGATATCTTCGCCACACTGTTCCGACAATGATAGGCCAAGAAAGAAGGGAGGACTGAAGGGGTGGGGTGGGGGGCAACTGAAAGCGAAACGTGTGCTTTAAACAATGTCTTGCATTGTCTTTGCTTAGTGCAGCTTGGTCAAAATAAACTGCCCTTGTGGCGCTTTAGTCGAATTATCAACCCACGCAGGGGAACTGTGAATCAGTCAGCTGTGCCTGCTCGTGCGTTGCAAAATTGTTGCACTATCAAAAGCTCGTTCCTATTTCAGTTTGCTTTCATAATGAAAGGAAAAACTGTACATAGCGAAAACAGAGACGTAATATTTAATGTTGTTGAATTTTTGGAAGTTAGCCACAAAGCATGCAGCGACTGCAGTCATAATATGGATACAGCGGGAGGGAAAGGAAAAGTTTGAAGTACGAAGAGGGCAGTGTGGAGTGGACAGAGTAAGTTCTGCTATTTTCTTTAATAATTATTACTCTCTTGATTTTGCTTGCTTCTGTCGGTCATTAGAAGTAAACAACTGCTAGATAGATTACAACTGATTTTTTGCATGTGGTCGTTGGATCGTCTACCTTGTTTGCAGGAGTGGATCAAGATAAAATTTCCACCCGGGCAAAGTGAAATTTTGGCGCCCCCTACTTTCCACCTTCTACCAATATAAATCATAACCATGTTATATATTTACGGTTTTAATGACGAAAAGTAAAAGCCATATTTTAAAAATACTTTAATACTGTTGAAGAACACTTTTATTGTAGGTATGTGTTTAATTAATACATACATAATGACATCAAAACAACAAAAATCTCTTAGCTTAAATTGCTTCATGATTTTGCAATCTTATTAAGTTATTCAGCAGTAACTTCAATTAATTCTTGTCAACAATAAATCCAACTCTTTTTAAAACAAATAGCCACGGACACGGTCGAGGCACATAGTGGTTCGGATTCCACTTTAAACTGTAGGTCGTCCCTATTTGCTTTTCTGTGCATAAAGTGCAGCTAAAAAATAAATTCAAACAAAGAAACAAATAGCCACGGTTAGGATTTGCCTCTAATCAAGGAGGATCCTCGGTTTGGCAGCCCTACGAGGTCGGCGCCCCGGATAATCACCTGGCTCTTCTTGTTTGATGTATGTAAATGTTATTATGCTTGTTCACTATTATCAGTGGAGCGAAGGAGAAAATTTTTACTAATTATTTAATAATATTAAATATTGTAGATCGGTATTTCTATGCTTATAGTGATTTTGTCAGGTTATCGAATGTTGAATTATATATACACCCAATAACATCACTCTTCTCGTGATCGACGGAAAATTCACCGAAGTATTTCCAATTTATATATATTAATATTTTTTGATACTTTTCATGAAATAAAACTCTCCCATAGCCTCATTTTCAGTAAAAGGTGGTCTTCACTTGGGTTGCCAATACATTTAGCATCATTATGTACGCAAAAACGTGTGCGAGTATTTGGGAGGGTTGATAACACTTCTTCTGGACACGAGTCTGAAGTGCACACCCATAAAATCAGACCACGTGCCGCCACTGTTGTATGTAATACCTCGTATCATGTACTAGGTTTTATTATAACAAATACAAAATACATTAACAATATAGAGGCATTAATTATATTATTTAATTATTAAATATTAAGAATTAAATGTTAATAGTTTCGTTAGAAGCATATAGAAATATACCTGTATAATATGGGATCCTTTCTACTAGAGCTGTATATTACAAAAAGTTCTTAGGTTAATTATACTGTATCGTTAAACTTATAAAAAAAATTGTCAAACTACTACACGTAAAGTTGCTAGAAAAAAATTCTACTAGAAGAAAAATCCACGAGCAAATTTTATTGTACAAAATTATCAATGGATGAACGGAAAAGCAGGAAATTTTGATTTTATTGAAATTCAATGTGAACAAAAATAGGTTACGCACTTGCTTTTGCAGTAAATTGTACATTTGTCACGTCAATTGGTAAAGGAAACTGGGTAATCGATTTTCATTCTGTATAAGTACAGGGGGAAGCACTATTTTGCTTATCGTACCCCTTGTTCGCGAATCCTGAAACCGCCAGTGAAATGTAACAATTAAATCCTCTTAAAACATATACAAAAAGCATGTCACCATTAGCAATCTAGTACTGTACATGATGGGAATTTCTTAAAAAATTTTGAATAAAAAATAAAACAAATTAAGAAACAGTCTCCTTAACATAAAAAAAAACTACGCACTTCAATGTTCCCCTCGTTCCACCTTACAGGGTGGTCAGAAAGTTGCGCCCACTACCATACTACAGACACAAGCTCATATCTATTTTGGCATTATGAAGTACAACTTCAGTCTTCGTTACTATTTGTACATCCATTACTATTGGCCTAAATTTTGGTTGCATAGTTTGTCTAGTAGCACAGAAGAATTCAAGTATAATTGCAGGTTTTCAATTTTCTTAAAAACATTTTTTGATATTCCAAGGCTGAAAAGATGTTGCATATGTTGGCATATTCTTTGATGATTGCAAACAGTGGCATAAGACAATCGCAAAGAACGAGGTAGAAGAGTTTGTCTTCATTTTAAAGTACAGAAACATCTGTGTGTATGGCAAAAGAGATTAATTGGAACTGGGCCTACACATTAAAGAACAACTGAAATGTATCCTTGCTACAAAATGAACCCAGGAACCTTTGATAACATAACCATGTGATACTGGAAAAGATAGTGTCTTTATTTTGAATGGGAATGGAAAGATATAAGTGTAATGGTCAGGCCCGTAGTCAGGCAGAAGCGAGGGGGGCTCAGCCCTTCCTGGCACTGCTGTCAGCTCCCTTGACATTAGGTAAAAACAATTTTTGTATAATTTATTTGAAGTGAAAAGTGAAAATGCAGACAGCAGCTTTCACTTTCATTCATTTTGTTTACGAGCCGAAGTCTAAGCCTCGCGACAGGTTAAGTTTGCAGCAGGTTTTATGTATTAATCCACGCTAGAACGGCGCTCAGCATCTCCTGTGCCAGTCTTGTCTCAACCGCCGAGCTGTTCATATCATAGACAGTGAGAAAATCGGCAGTATTGCAGCGGAACTAAATTCTGCGTGCACGTTTGTGTCTATATATGAGAAAAGTTGCTGCAAACTTAACCTGTCGCGGGGCTTAGGTAGAAGATTCTCTAGACTTTAGAAAGTTCTTTTTTTGAGGGAACTTCTGTACCTTCGCTGCCCCTTCCACATCTGCGTCTTATGTCAAAAACTACCAATTTCTGGGAACGAAGAGGAGTTTTATTGCTTCACGCAGGGGCGAAATGTACTGAAGGCAGTATGATTGAATATTGTGTATTCTTTTCTTGTATGATATAAATATCTGTATCATCAAAAGTAGTATGAAGTGTGTAGTAAGGGATGATGTCAGTAGAAGTAAATTAACACTTCAAGAGATGTTTTAGAAGATATAGAAAAAAAAACTGTAGTATTTGCATATTTCTAAATTTTACGTTTTACATTAACTTGATGACCCCCCCCCCCCACACACATTACCTTCATTTAATACTGTTAAACTTTTGAAAATGGAGTTTGTCTACAACCCCTCACGATAACATGTGAGCCCCCCTGGAGATCAATTCTAGCTACGGGCCTGGTACCGGTAATGGTACTTTTCTGGAGTGCATGTATCTTGCAGGGTTCGAAAATGACACACAACACGTTACAGAAACTAAATATCATAAAAAGTATGAAATTTTCATTAATATTTCGTGAAAATGGTGTATTTCCAGCTCAGTAAATTTCAGATCTTCCTTGCAATGTTTCAAAACCAGGACATATTCAGGAATTAAAAAAGGGTAACAGCGAAATTGGGATCAAGCTGGGTGTCATAAATATTTTATGTGAGCATATACATTCTTCCGTTTACTCTCAACAAAAGCCATCTGCGCACTTTCTGACCACTCTGTAATCAAAATTGAACTTTTTCTGACAACCCTGGTAAGATTTTTACTTACTTTGCTGAATGTAATCTGGAGTTAGGACAAATTTATTTGGTGACTTGTCTGGTGATTTAGTACCAACACCAGCCACCCTTACACCTACCGGCATGTCACTAGTGACAGCCAGGAACTGATTTTGGGGCTGCTCTGTACAGGATTCGGAGCTGTCAGTGCTTGCTAGATTGCTAGGTGAGGCAGAATTGGTTAAGATTGCTTGTTCACCTTGATTTTGCTGCTGATTGTTCAAAACTTGACTATTAAGAAGACTTTGTTGTTGTCCAGATACTCCCAATGATATCTGTAAAAGAAAGCAATTTTACATGAGATGGTGCTGAATCTAAATGACAAATCCATAATATTACAATACATACTATTGGCATTTTAACTGCAATACTAATAAGTTTGTCACAGATAAAGTCAAAGGTCACATGGTATTATGTGATAAGAGATGGGACCGATTAATTGGCATGCTATCGGTATCGGTTGATATATGCATACCGTTGTATCAGTTTATCTGTAAAGATACCAGTATTTTACCAATCTGACATATCTATAAAGATCTTAAATTTAGTGCGATTTTTTTATAACTTATGGATATAAATGTATAACCTCCATTCCCTACTTTTTTAAAAAGCAAATGTCTGAATATGTAGCTTCTTTTGCATTGATGTTGTAACATACATTTATTAAAAAGGTCAATGGAACATTTGAAACTTTATATTGGATTGGTAGAATATCGGTTATCATAATTGGTCATAATTTCAGATCGGTCCATCCCAATTATGTTGTAATGTGACAAAGCATAAAATTTACTATTTCTGATAATTACAGATAAATTTAGAACCAATTACAATGCAGATGCAGATACTTACCATTTCAAATAATATAAATATTTCCTGAGAAACTATATTGGTACAGAGGCTGTTATCATATGTACAAGGTAGGAATAAAGTGAGATAGCTTTGAAAGTATGACAAGAAAATTAACATCAAGCTCAAAATCATTAGGTTATGTCTGTACAGTGACAGACACTTCTGGGTTGTAATGATCCCTTTGCAAGTCAATGCAGAAGTGTCTGTAACTGTACAACATTCTACCCATTAAATGTTAAAATTAAGTTTTCCATACAACTTCTGCAATAAATATCTTCTATTTAATATCAGTATTCTATTTTGAAGTGGTTAAGGGTATTTTATCTTGGTCTATTGATAAAACCAAGAAAACAAACTACTCAAAATGTGTAAGATGAAAGCTTGAAGTATACAGTACTTCTATTCTGGTTATTTTACATATATGTCACTAATAGTGATAAGGATGAATGGACAAACACAATGCCTTACTCAGGGTTTGAATGTGGGACCTCTGGCTTTATAGCACATTATGCTGACCACACCACCCCAGAGACTGGCTGAGGCATACTCACCGGGGTTGATGAAGGTGGGGCCACATGCTGAACCACAACCTTCGGCTGGGGCTTAGTTGGACTAGTAGCTGTCACAGGTACTGGTTGGTTGGTGGTGGACACTGCTGTAGGGGAAGAAACAGTTGATGCACCGCTCGACACTGGAGAAACAGCTTGCTGGCCTGGAGGTTGAACTGCCAAGTAGATTTTTGTAGGTCCCAATGAACCAGGCTTCAAGGACTGAGCTGTAACATACACCCAGAATATTTAGTGCTAGTCACCTTTTACCTTGTTAAAAATGCACAAGATATTATTATTTCGACAACCTCACACACACACACACACTTCTGGGTTGTAATGATTCCATTGAAAGTCAATGGGGATATTACAACCTAGAAGTGCATGAGACTGTACTAAAGTTGGATCATTTTTTTTACCCACTCAACACTTGATATAATGAACAGGAAGTAATTTTAGGCGCACACACACACACACACAGAAATAATAGCAAATTGTTTCACTGCATCTCAGAATATTGAGAAAATACGATTGATCTAAAATATGGCCTCTAAGTAATGTGAGGCAATATGGGAAGAATAGCTTTGATGTTGGGAATATTAATAACAATGGCATGTTTCATAGTGGCATATGCTGAGCTCAAGACCAGGGCTATCTCCTGTGAAGTTGTGAAGTTGTTTGACCAAGTGGGGGCAATTCCTCATTCAAGTTTTTGAAATTTTTATTACATAGAAATCTAATCGTTAAAAACAAATGAACATAAACTATTTCAGGTTTACTTATAAAAAGTAGCATCATACATATGCAATATTTACATTCTTCTTACCTTAAATCATTGACTTGAACATAAACTCCATTGTTCTCTCCATGTGTGTGAATTTCTGGGTCACTTTTTCACAATGATTCTTCAGATGAGGTTGCTTTTTTAACTAAACACTACATACAAATTTATTTCAAGTCTATCCTCGTAAAGGATTGCAAGAGAATGGTGTCTATTCCAAGAGTTCATGGATTATATCCATTTGATCTTACTCTACCGCACCTACACAGCACAGACGGAACAACACATGAACTAGTCACTTCAAAGATTTTAAAAATTTCTCTCCATCCAGTTTTTTAGTACTCAAGAAGACACTTCAACTTTTCTTATCATACAAGGATGTTTGTTTTACTGGCTGTGAAGGACAGGCTCAAAGGCACGGAGCGAGGGGTCCTTCAAGGCCAATTACCAAAAACTGAGAGTGGAAGGTCAGACTTATCTGGCAACAAAAGCGGAGTTGTAAGAGGCGGCGGCAGGAACAATTTACCAACTTCATTGCAAAATTGCCAAATCTGGTACATTAAGTGCTACAGCTGGCTGTCATTCACGTAATCAAATTAAAGTCTTTAAAATGTTTCCTTATGCAGACTTTTACATGAATATTTTGTCAACATGGAAAATAAGCTCTGCCATCAATTAAGCATGTTTACATTTTTACACACATTTCATTCGGTGGAATTTGAGTTTTAATGGATTTTGCATTCCAATTGTTGGCAACACTGAGGGGATCTCCGGAATAAACTAAAGACTTCTTTGTCCAGTGCTTGGGCTAGAAGCCATCACAATACGTCACAGATGGTTGGGGAAGAATCTTCAAGAAGAAGCCTGGTGATAGTTTAAAGAAAAGGTGACCATTCACAAGTGCTTTTTTTACACGTCATTATGCGAGAGTGAAGGATCAGCCACATTTGATAGTCGATTATGTCCTGTATTTTTGTTTTGGCTTCGGTAATAGCCTAGAATATATGTGCCTGATACATATATTTATCTACTACAGCATCTTTCTCCTCCTAATTATGAAATGACAATATTATTGAAAAAAAATACACATGTACCTGACAAATTCTGACATTGTTAAAACAGCTTCAGAAGTAAAATAGGTAAAGTTCCCAATGTAATTTGCACCATGCCATGAGGCATATACAGGGAGAAGGGGGTAGAGCTCGACACATCGATCTCAGCCATGTTGGAGATGATGTAATCAGCAGCAAGATTGGGTGAGTGCCAGAGCCACTTAATTCAGGGACAAGGAAAGAAAAATTCCAACCTTAGATCACCCATGTGGCAGTCAGATGTCTAACTCTTCAGAAATGGTAAAAGAGAAATTGGTTAAAAATCAGGTTAAGAAATTGGTTTAAAAAGTAGTAAATGGTTAAAAAGAAACCAGGTATAGAAGAAGTAGTCATTGGTTACATGGTTGCTCGCTTAACTTCTGTAGAAGTAAACATGTTTCAAAAAGCTGAGGTCACAAATTCTCAGATACATCTGCATCTGCTTCATTCAAGATGTTTTCGTAAAAACATACTTGATGTTGCCAAGGGTTACAGAAGTATAGTACGACACACACGTGAAAAAATCTAGTACACACAGTGGAACCCCGATTTTACGTTTCCGGATTTTACATTTTCCCGCATTATACATTAAATCTTGATGGTCCCAACACAGCAAAATGTTACATAAAACTATCCTCGATTTAAATCTACCATTTTGCATCCCCTGAAAAACGTAAAATCGAGACTCCACTGTAAATAACATGTGTTCTCTTGGGTTTGAGGAATAGGTAAACGGTTAACAATAATGAGGTTCTTACCTTTCAATAACTGCTGTTTCACCTGCTGTTGTACTGCTGCAAGTTGTTGAGGCGTAAGGTCGGTTCCTTGGAGACCCTGAAGGACTATCCGAGGTCCCTGGGATGTTTGGATCACCTGGGCCGTTGCCCTCTGCATCACTGTTCCTGGAGGATGAGCAGCCTGCTGCTGTTGTGGAGACACAGGGGACTGAACTGTCGCTGGAGATTTCACTGGTGACTGTGCCTGGATCTGATTCTGGTAAAGAAAGTGAACAATTAATATAAATTCTTCACAATTTTGCACATCACTAAGGCAAGGAATTTAATGAACTAACAATTGCTAAAAATGCAGAATAAAAATGCATTTATGACCTAAAAACATTCAAAAAAGAGCCCCAAAATTAAAAAAAAGGAACAATATATTTTTAAAACTTTCCTTATTATTAACATCTTAACAAGCAACAAGTTAATTTTAGAGAGCAATGTAATGGATGACAGTGCAAAATGTTTAAATGTATTACAGCCCCTGTATGAAACAACCCTGTTTTCATTATTAAGTTTATTTTACTTCGGTCTTCTGCCACTTTTGGCTAAACCCAAAGATAAGGATGAGTGATGAAAATGATGAAGGGATGTGCAAAAAGAACACCCATGTCAAGACTGTGATTCGAACGCAGGATCCTTAGTGTCATAGCATGCTGTGCTACTTACTCCCCACGGAGGTAGGCAAATATATTGCAATTAAAAAAAAAGTATTGTAGTGAACACTAAGTGGACATTCTCAAATAAAAACGTTTGTCTACTGTCTGCTAGTAAAGACTTGTACACTTCTGTCACAGAAAGTGGCACACTTGTTTGAGTTGCAGTCCTGCTTCGGGTCTGGCAGTACAGCCGAAGTGTGTGTTCGAAAACCAGCAGTGTTGCTTACTATCAAACATTTTAACCACATGCAGGGAATTTTGTGTCTCTCAGACTCAAAGAAAAGGGCTAACGGAAAGATTGCAGCGTAAATATTAATTAACTGGACTGTCCACGTCTACATTGAAAGTAATGTAAATGTGAAAAATTCGGGAGAAATATATTGTAAAAAAATGCATTTTTGACGTTCGTGAACAAGTGGTTATCACAATGTGTTAGAATGCGGGGGCCCCAGGCTCAAATTTGGCCTGAGCATGGGTGGTGTTCTTTTTGAGTCTCTCATCATCGTTGAGAGTAGCCGAAACACACACACACACACACACAAAAAAAAACAGAATTTGAATAAGCGAGGTGGAAATAGTGCTGTTGTAATTCCTGAAAATGATGAAAAAAAAAAAACAACTTATTTTTTCCTTCAGAAAAAGTGTTATCCCAGCCTGGGAGAAGGCTTGAAGAATATGTATATAAACTCCTTCCCCATCTACTTTGGCAAACATAATCACATAGTCGGCACTGAATATGCATTGGGAAAAAATAATAGATATCCGAAGCAAGAAGAGTTTATGTCACAGCCAGGGAGGCACCCCTCCCCCACAAACACACACACATCAGTCATCCAGGCTTTTAACAATAAGTCAATGGTTGTCCTCTCATTTAACTTTAACAGTAAATTGACTTTTTGTAAAATGAAAATTGTCGGACTTTCCTTTTTTACACGTGCACGTTGGTTTCGTAATGGAGCAAAAAAATAGAATTGTGACACGTAAAATATATTATAATATTATTTTTAAACTATTTATTTAAAAAAGAAGAGTCATTATTCTGGAATCTACGGAGAAATTCATTCAGCCGGTATTGATTTTACGAGTCACAATTCTATTTTTTTGCTCCATTACGAAACCAACGTGCAAGTGTAAAAAAGGAAAGCCCGACAATTTTCATTTTACAAAAAATTCATTTACTGTTAAAGTTAAATGAGAGGACAACCATTGACTTATTGTTAATAGCCTGGATGACTGATGTGTGTTTGTTTGTGGGGGAGGGGTACCTCCTCTAATGAGCCTCCCTAGCACATTATTGCAATGCGCAACCCTGGGAACTGATCACAGATTTATTAACTAACGCCATCCAGGAAGAGTAGAATCAAACAATTTGTCAAATAATTCAGAACATAGTATTTTAGATAATTTAATCATTTGTCCCGCACTATGGGTGTGCAGTCTAAGACATCATGCTTTGGGCTCTGGCTACGAGACGTGTGCAGGTTCGAATGATTGAGTTGGTCTTTTTAAGTCCACTTTATGCACAGTAAGGCTAATCGGGACTGGACCTACAGTTTAAAGTGGGATCCGAACCACTTGTGCCTCCACCGGGTATCGAAACTGCGACCTCGTGACTACAAAGTGACGACGATACCACTACGCCATCGGGGAGGCCCTCGTGCGGGTTCGAGTCTCCTGGGGGCCTTCCCGATGGCGCAGTGGTAGCGTTGTCGTTTTGCAATCAAGGGGTCCCGGGTTCGATACCCGGTGGAGGCACAAGTGGTTCGGATCCCACTTTAAACTGTAGGTCCAGTCCCGATTAGCCTTAATGTGCATAAAGTGGACTTAAAACAACAAATCAATCAATCAATCGAGTCTCCTGGGGGAAACGTAACAGACTTTCTCCTAAGACATTGGCCTGTGTGTGAGACTGGTGAACACTCACCATCCTGATTAAATTGGGGAGCTACAAATGAGTAGCGTAACCCGGTCATAAAAAACCTACGATGAAGACTGGGGGTTCCCCGTGCTGACCAACACGTCACCCCAAAACTGGTTGGATGATTTTCCACCTCAGAGTGGGATCAGGTGGGAGTGATGCCAGCAATCTGTAGGTAGACCTGGGTCCTCAATGGGCTTTTGCGGAACGGTTTATGTATGTTTTTAGTTTAATCATTTCAAGGTGTGAGACCTTGATTGTCAATTCTTAACTATGTTAACAGAAAATATTAAATAGTTTTTGATTCAGTGAACCAGAACAATACAAATTTAATGTTCTAATAAATTACTATCAGGGAAAAATTTATTTCATTTTTAAAATATCTATATTTATAAACATAAACTGAAAAAAACCCCGTAAAATCCAGTTTTGCCCAGTTTTTTTCAGGTTTTATCTTTAAAAAAACTCACCCAGATTGTTTTTTTTTAAGAAAAAGAGAAAAATGCCAACCCTGACAGATGAACAGCACAACAATGTACTGCAAAAAAGTATATAAAAATTTAACAAACATCCTCTGTTTTGAAAGTTGGAAATTGTGTATCTGAATCATTTTGAACAGTGGATGTTTACAGATTCTGATATGCCATTTATGGTAAACATTCATGCATTAGAATTTGGCTTGCCACTAAAGGCATGATTTTTTAACATATAAAATTAAAAATGTAGGAGTTAGTTCATTGTACTTTGTTCATTTATTCCCTCTTCACAATGGAAATATTAATGTTATAATACTAATAATAAACCATATTAGTGTGATGTCATGCTGGAAGATTTGAGTCCATACAAAGTGGTCATGTGGTTCTAGCTTATTCAAAATAATTGAATTTTCTATCGGAAGGGGTAGCTTTAAGAATTGCAACAGAAGTTATGAACCAAATTGTAATGCATATTGTACATCAATGTAAATATGAGGTTTCGGAGAATACATCTATATATAACACACACCTTACAGATGAGAATGAAAAGAATAAATGGAGTAGGAAATAGAGTAAAGTGAATGCTCCTAACGGCAATCGATCCGGAATGGCAGCCAATGGGTGGCGCTGGTGGAGTCACGTGAGGCTGCTATGGATGATGGGAACCCAGCAGGAGCATGACTGCACTTGAGATCGGCTGAGCTTTGGGCCAGCTTTGGCCCTTATTCTCTGCACGGTATGCATGAAATCTCATCTTTACATTGATGTATGTCATGCATTAAAATTTTGTTTAATAAAATACTTTGAAATAGAAGAAAAACATGTGACCGCTTTGTTTGGACTAAAATTGTGCTGTTAACTGATGCGATTTCACCATTAATAGTCTATTGGGCACTGATCAAGAATTAATAAGACTCGCAATCCTGTTCTAAATAGACAATCGGACAAGAATTTAGTTACCCATAAATTGCCAAAATTCACTAACTCACATTACTATGATTGACAAAAGAAACAAATCATTAGTCACCTGTACAACAGCTTGAATCTGTTGCTGCTGTGAAACTTTTGTAGCACTTGTTACAGCTCCAGCTGCAGTTGTTGTCATGGTTGTGACTGCATTTGCTGGTGATTTCACAGTCCTCACTGCCACTTGAGTATTCTGTTGTCCAGCTTTCACTATGACAGGGGTTGATGAGACAGGCACACTGGCTGCAGACACTAATGTTCCTGCAGTGCCGACCTGCCCGGCTAGGGTAGTGAGCGGCGGAGCACTGGTCACTGCAACTGCTCCCGACACAACAACTGCACCACCTGCAGTACCCAACACAGCTTGTGCCGTACCAGGAGCTGCGGTGCGAATCAGCACTTGCTGTCCACCAATCGTAGCGATCTGAGCTTTCCCTGAGGCCAGCTGCTGGGCGAGAGATGCCGTCACTGCCTGATTTGCACCACTAACGACAATCTGCCCTGCACTAACGAGCTGTCCACCAGCAGTGACAACCTGTGTCGGAGTCCCGACTACTTGATTCCCACTGACAACGATCTGTCCCGGTGCCAACAGCTGTCCACCACCCACGACAACAGTTCCGGGCTGTCCCGCAACTTTCTGAACAACTGGAGTTCCTGAAATTCCCGGTATCTGTTGTCGAATCACAACAGTCTGTGGAGTTTTGGGAGTTGCCTGACCAGCAGGTGTCTGAGGTAAAACTGCTCGGACAGCAGTTGCCGCAGTAGCGGCTTGTTTGATCGGAGTGGTGCTTGTTAGAGTACCAGATGCCTTTGTAGCTTGTCCTGCAGTGGTACGTATCACTGTTTTTGTAGTGTTTGGGGTGACTGCTGCGGTTGTACGTGTCTGAACTTGTGTTTGCTGAGTTAGCTGCTGTAGCTGGGCTGTTGTCATAACGTGGATTTTCCCATCTGGCAGCTGAACCAATTGTTGACCTAGAATAGCAATGGGAAAATAAGGAACATTTCAATCTATAGTTTATAAAGTGCAATTTAAACTACTGAAATGTGCATCTACTGGGAATCAAACGTGAGACACACTGATTACATGGTAACAATGCAAACACTCCTTTACAAGGGAGTCCCAGCGAAGAACATTCACTTACATAAACTTTGAATTCCTTACTAATTGCCTGTGATATTACAAGTAAGTAAAGTTTACTGATCTTGATTTAGCCAAAGTAATAGATGTCACAAAAAAAAAAGTTTCTTTACTTAACATATTCTGAGATGTATTGATATGCATATTTGCATGTCTTGCAAAACAACAAACCAAATAATTAAACAATGCACTAACAAGTCTGTAGAAATTAAATATAATTATTTAAATATTAAAAAAAAGGTGCAAGACATATAGCCTTCACACCTGAATATCATACTGATAAATAAAATTTATACGTTCTAGAGAAATTTTTACACTGAAATGTATGTAATTACAGTGGAACCTTGATTTTACATTTTCCAAGGAATCAAATTTTAAAAAACTTAAAAATAAGGGGAAATGTAAAATTGGGGTTGCACTGTACTTCCTAGATACAGTGCTCTACATCGCATGTTACAGTTTTTTCATTCACTCCCTGAACAAAGGTCTATCAGTCTTCTAATTCATGGAGAAGAGAAAGTTTTGAATACTGATGATAATTTTCCTCATCCTCGCCCACTCTCCTCAATTTGTGTCCCAATATGAAAAGGGGAGGAAATGAGGAAAACAAAGAATAAATTCAAGCTGACTAAGGAACATAGTTTACCACCTTGAAGTTTTATGGCCACCAGCACACGCAGGTTTTAACAAGAAAGAGTATAAGAGTATGCCCTCCACATACCATTTCTTTCACTGGTTTCTATCAATGTGTCTCCCACCAAAGCACACCTTTAGGGTATATTATTCTAAGATGCCAATAAACAATCCAATAACAGGTATGTATATAAGTTATAGCTGAAGTTCCCAACTCACCTGGCAGCAATCCTTTTACTTGTATCTTTCCATCGGGTGTTTTAATAATTTGTACTTTCTGTTGTGCTGGTTGGGGAGATGCAGCTGAAATGAAAGCAAACAAATTTCATACATTTACATCAAACACATTGAAGGTTTTATTGCAGCAAAACTATATTCCTCTTTGGCCCCATAAAGAGAGAATGTTCACTTCATTGGGCAAATTTACATATGTCTATTGCACACCCAAACAATGATATCTCACAATTATGGTAACACTTAGGCCTAAGCAGGTAGTACTACCACGATACATTTACAAATTCTGACTGACGAGAATGCAAGTATTTTAAAAATTAAAATTGCCTGAATAGATATACATAAAATAAGTATTATGAACATACATTGTAACTTTACTATGACAACCCAACACAGTTTGAAATAACGGAAATATTAGTTGACTGATTAATATTCTTTTGCTGAAGAATTTTGCTGCTTTAAATTTAAACTAGGGATGGGGCCGATTAATCGGTACTCTATCGGTATCAGCCGATATAGGCATATTGGTGTATCAGTTTATCGGTAAAATTACCGATTATTTTACCGATCCGATATATCGATTATTATCTGATAATTTAGTGCAAAATTCTGCCATTTTGTTGTAATTTCTATGGAAAATATCCATGCCCTACTTTCTAAAAAGTAAATGACTAAATATGCAACTGCTTTTGCACTGCAGTCACCTCAAAACACACATTTCTTAAAGAGGTCAGTGAACCTTTCAGGTTTTTCAAGGACCATTTCTAATTTTATATTGGATCGGTAGAATATTGGTTATCAGTATCGGTAAATTTTATATCGGTACTTTATCGGTATCGGCCAAAATTTCATATCGGCCCATCCCTAATTTAAACTGATATTATCATACTCTGATGGCAATATCATTATGAATATTTATATTAGCTCAATTGAAATAAAAGTGTTAAACACGATTTTGATTTAAACTATAAGGTAAAGGGAAGGGATGTGGGAATAGGGCCCCACACATTCTTCCTTTGATGTTAGTCATTTTGGAGCTCTGGCTGCCTTTACCTCCCCGTACTCATTTATTTGAGGCTGGGTGAACCTCAGAACTGCATTATTCATGTACAAGGCTGGAAAATTCCAACCTTAGGTCACCCTCCCTGGGAATCGAACCAGGTCTCCCACATGGCAGTTACATGCCATACTGACTAGACCAATCTGGCACAGATTTTAGTCATGATACAAAGCAATCCTTGCAAATGCAGATTTTGAAAATACACTATGCATTTCACCATAACTTGCTTTTATATCATGGGAAAATTAGAATTTTTCAACCGTTACTTACAAAAATATAAATATGATACTTGAAGTCATGTGTTGGTAACATCAGACAAGTGACTTTTCATGACAAATCCATACAAGTTTGTTCAGATTACTTGAAACTTCACTATCAAATTTGTTCAAAATCAACTCCACCCTGTTTCCTTCTTTCACAAGACTTTTCTTACCATACATTGAGATTAGAACTGAGCTGATACCAATGTTGAGGGGAAAAAAAGAAAACTACGACGACACTTTTGTGGAGTCTAATTACCCTGTAAAGCATGCAAAACTCAAAGTTTCTTTTAATTTTGCACCAATTTTGTGTGAAAAACTAGATTTTATGATTACATAACATGTATTACAATATTCTGACATAATTCTTGAATATTTTAAAGCAGAGCTTTGGTAAATGAATATAATTGGAGTGCAACACTTGGACACTAACTTCAACCAATATTATGAAGAACTTTTAATTATTACAATTTTCAAGCATAGGTACTTGTGAGAATCGGTAAGCGTATCAGTATCGGTTCAGCCCTAATCAGATGAAATTTAACTGTTGTAGAATCATTAGAATGCATGCAAAATTCCTATGATTTCATTCTCTCCCCTTAGTGAAAGAGAACCTAAAAAACAATAAAGTTCAAAGATTTCAAGGTCAGTGAAGGAATTTTAGTACATTTAATTAATTCCATAGGTTCCGAAGTTTTGAAACATTATAATGTACCACATATGTGAAAGAAAAGTAACAATGCACTTACCTGCTAAAGTAGTCTGACCACCTGCTGTTTGTATCTTAATCAGTGACTGTTGTTGACCTGACAAAGCTACATTCAACCCACCCTGCCCCACTACAGATTTAGGCAAGATGCTTGTAGGTCCAGATACTACTCTAGTGGTACCATCTAGGAAATAAAAAGGAAAAGCATTACTTATAAGCGTAATACATAATTAACATTATAAAAAAGTTGATATTTTATGCTGCATGCTGTCAACATTGTACCATTGACCATGACAATAGTCGCAACATGTACCTTACTTAAGTCATTATAATTATGGGAATATCTCTATAGACTCATCATCATAGATGAAAAGGTAGTTTCCTCATCTACTGTCAATATGTTATAATAGGATTGAGCCTGAGTGAATGAATCAAAAACACATACCCTTGATCAACGATTTATTACAAAATAGGGATGGGACTGATTAATCGGTACTCTATCGGTTACGACCGATATAGGCATATCACTGTATCGGTTTATTGGTAAAATTACCAATTATTTTACTGATCCGATATATCGATAAATATCTTATAATTTAGTGCAAAATTCTTCCATTTTGTTGTAATTTTTATGGATAATCTCGATGCCCTACTTTCTAAAAAAATTATTGTCTAAATATTAAACTTCTTTTGTACTGCAGTCACCTCGAAACACACATTTGTTAAGGAGATCAATGAACATTTCAGGTTCTTCAAGTACCATATCTAATTTTACTGTATATGGGATTGGAAGAATATCGGTTATCGGTAAATTTTATATTGGTACTTTAGCGGTATCGGCCAAAATTTCATATCGGCCCATCCCTATTACAAAATATATACCTCACAAGAGTGTAACACCTCACCTTTTGTCATGAATATCCTTCGGGTGCCAACAATAGCCTTTGCCCCTGCATTGTTTGTTCCTGCAATTATTGTTTTTGTATTTCCTCCCTGGCCTGTGGGTGTTGGTGGTATGGCTACTTTAGTTACTGCACGAGTAGTACCATCAGCTCCTGACAATGTAAACAGATTTCACAAAAGATTAATAAATATAATTGCTATTATTACATGCATTTAAGAACCACTTATATCTCTACTGAGAAAGGATGGCATTCATTGTAAAGAAATAGCTGGGGAAGGAGGGGAAAATTGTAGCCCCTGAATACTTCCTGTGTCAAACAAGTCAGTAGACAGCTACAAGACAATCAGTTAGTTCACTGAACCAAAATAAATACCCTGACTTTTCCTGATACTTTAAAATAGCTTTCCAAACCCCTCTATAATGGTCTAACACATTAATAAATATGTTGTCAAGTCTTCAATTTTGCAAACTATTCAAATAGATAAAGTTTATTCAACAATGACAAAAACAAATTAACAACTACAAGGTGTTTCAATAAAACAGGCATTTTAATTTTCTGGAGGAAATTTTCCCTCCTGATGTTGACAACAGTCACTGACTGCTGTTAACAAAACTATACCATTTGTTGAAACTTTGACTCATGAAATTTAGTCGCTTTTATGACTTTTTACAAAGATAGTGATTTATGTCAATTCACCTTATTTGTTTCTGATTAGTTCAGGCAGCTAGAGACCATTAAGAAGCCTAAAAAAACACATCTACATTGAAATCATGATCATTAATATTGACGTGTTGGAATGTGTCATGGTTGATCTCCTTCTCAGGCTGTTTGTGTGAATTCCTCAAGGTGTTCAGTTCACAAATGGCAATGTGTTTAAGGTTAGAATTATTGGTATTCCTTTTGCTGAATTAAAAAATACCCATTTTATTGAAACACCCTGTACAACATATAAGAGCATTTTTATAGAAAGAAAAAAACCAATCAAGAAGGTGGTTAGAAGAAAAAGCAAAATTTGTTTTCAGAGAAACATGGAATTTCCCTGACCTATCCACTCTTTTTAAGTTAATTTCCCAAACTTTTACATGTTTTCCAGGCCAGTGGAAACCCTGAATTAGGAATAACTTATGGTTAGAGGCATGCACATTTAATATTCGACGAAAACAAGAAATGTGAAATAACACTGTGTTTAAGGTTAGAATTATTGGTATTCCTTTTGCCGAATTAAAAAAAAATACCCATTTTATTGAAACATCTTGTACAACCTAAAAGAGCATTTTTATACAAAGAAAAAACCCAATGAAGAAGGTGGTTAGAGGAAAAAGCAAAATTTGTTTTTCAGAGAAACATGGAATTTCCCTGACCTTTCCACTCTTTTAAGTTAATTTCCAAAACATTTACATGTTTTCCAGGCCAGTGGAAACCCTGTATGTTTGCATGTTTCTGAAAGGTACGAGATGCATTTTTGTAGCATGTTTTGTCACAAAACTATGCGTAATGAGCTGCAAAATGCAAAAGAAACTCAAACACGAAATTTAGAGTATATTTACTAATGTAACACTTTCTGAAGTCTGAATTATCCTGTGAGTTATGCGAATCATGGAAAAATTTATTAATCCTGCTGTAAATATTTGAGAAGCACAAAGGGACTCCTTTACACAGGAATAAACTAAATACTCTGATAAGTGATAACTACATAAATGTCCAATTGGAAAGGGAAAGTTTATTTTGTGAAATAAGTAAAGTTATAAAATCAAATTTAAAGTTAACAAAGAAATGCCATCTTATGTAGTGCATTTGAACCCAAAATGTACCCAGTTTTTGTACTGAAATCTTTATATTTTATTCATCATGAATATGTGGCTCTACTTACGGTCCATGGGGGGGGGGGGGGAGTTGAAGTTAACTAATGTAGTTAGATATTCATTGACACTTTTAAGTTGTGTTTAAAACAAAATTAAAGAAAAAATATGTTCAGTTTCAGATTTTTCCATTACTTAGTAGAAGGAAAAAGAAAGATAGTAATGTAGTCTCCACTGACAGTTTAGAAGAAATTGGTTAATTTATTGTAGTAAATTAAGGCAATATCAATACCTTGAGCTGGCATATTTTTTTTATCAAAAAAATGGTATGAACTCCTACACATATAATTAAAAAAACTCATACATAGGAACTCACCCTGTGTTGCATGTACGACTTTGACAACCTGCTGCACAGGAACTTTGAGTGTCTCCAGAGCTCGCTTCTGCTGATGTGCTGCCCTCTGTAGCCGTAACTGTTGTTCCATTTTCTCCTTGATTTCCTCTGCCGAGGCCTTCGAGCTCACCGTCTCCAGCTTCCCTGCATTCGCAGTGCCACTAGGATCAAACTTCTCGGGCTTCGGCGCTAGAGATCCTGTCCGGCTCCTAGTAACAATGTGGGCATTAGCCTTCTCTAACCTAGGAACATGACATGGGCCAGGATTAGCAGCAGCTTGGCTTTGCACAAATAAGGAATGTGGGAGGCTGAGAAACATCGATAGAGAAACTAAACCAAAAATTAAACATAAATATGTCCACAGTGTATAACTTAAAATTCAAGCAGAGATACCAAAGAGTTTGTGTCTACTCACAAAGGCAACTATATGCTAGAAATGGGAAAATGGACCATGCCATAAATAATTGAAAGTATACTGATCCAATAACAAGTGTTCAACATTCACACTGAATTTGAACATTTAATTGCTTACCAATATACATCTAACCATAAATTATAAACAGCTTTTATTATTAGGAAAATAACATACGTTATGTACTAACAGACTTATATTCAGTCAAAAAATGTCTGATGTGGTTGGTCATATCACACTGCCTACTTTTTTGGGCCTGGGATGAAGATTTTATTCCACCCTGTCCTGATTAGCCTATCTGTGCATACAAGTGGGCTTAAAAACAAAACTCCAGCACTCATTATTGGGTGCAATTTTTAAGCTCATTTTCATTTTTCTACATTTACTAGAAATACAGTTATAAATTTTGAAAAAAAAATAAAAAAAAAAAAAATCATATTCAATTGTGTTTGCATCAGAAAGTGGCAAATTATTCATGAAAACACTTAGTTCTATGCCTTGTATAGAGGATATCTAAAATTGAACAGTTGAAAACCTACACTAAGCATCCTTTTATCAGTGATCACTTTTATAAAAGAAAAGGGGGGGGGGAGCAAGAAAAATATAATACGAGGCGCATCCAGAAAGTAAGTTTCCCTATTTTTTCCCGTGAAAGTAAACATTATGAGCCATGTAAATTGCGCATGCGCAGCAGAGTTAAGACGTATCAATCATATGCCAGGCAGACAGATCTCGCCCGGCGCCAGTAGCGAGGCAGCAGTGGTCCGAAGTGGAAGCTCGTATTCCTTCTCCCGCCGCATGACAGTAGCGAGGCAGCAGTGGTCCGAAATGGAAGCTCGTATTCCTTCTCCCGCCGCATGCGAGGTTCGGTCGGTGATAAAGTTCCATTATGAGTAAGCAGATGGTGCGTCGCTGGTGTCGGCAGTTTTCGGAAGGTCGTCAAAGTGTCCATGATGAAGAGCGCAGTGGGCTTCCGTCCCTCATCACTGATGATCTGGTTGAGCTGGTGCGGCAGCGCATCGTAGAGAACAGTCGCTTCACGATTACGGAGTTGACTAGCCTTTTTCCGCAGCTATCGCGATCCGTGTTGCATGAGATTGTCACTCAGCGCCTGCTGTTCAAAAAATTGTGTGCCAGGTGGGTGCCGAAAAACCTGACACCCGAACACAAAATGAAACGTTCAGGAGCAGCACTGACATTCCTGCAACGGTACCATGATGACGGCGATGATTTCCTCGACAGGATTGTCACGGGTGATGAGACGTGGATTTCGCACTTCACCCCGGAAACCAAGCAGCAGTCAATGCATTTGCGGCATAGTGGATCTCCGGTCAAGAAGAAATTCAAACAGACGCTGTCGGTACAGAAAGTGATGTGCACCGTGTTTTGGGACAGGAAGGGCATTTTGCTCATTGACTTCCTCCCCAGAGGTGAAACGGTGAACGCTGACCATTACTGTGAAACACTAAGGAAATTGCGACGTGCCATTCAAAACAAGAGGTGTGGCATGCTTACTGCAGGTGTTGCGCTCCTCCATGACAATGCTCGTCCACATACGGCTCGACGCACAGCAGCTGTTTTGACGGAATTTGGGAGTTGTTTGATCATCCACCTTACAGTCCTGATCTGGCTCCCAGCGATTTTCACGTTTTCTTGCACCTCAAGAAATTCCTGTCCTCCGGTGAGCGTTTAGGCAACGACGAAGAGCTGAAGACGTCTGTCACACGCTGGTTCCATTCCCAGGCGGCAGAGTTCTACGACAGTGGGATCCAAAAGTTGATACCACGATACGACAAGTGTCTCAATTCTGGTGGTTGCTATGTTGAAAAATAGCTGAACCTTTGCTGTACCTGTTGCCAATAAATGGTTTCCTGAAACTGTGTTGGTTTTTTTAAAAAAAAATTGGGAAACTTACTTTCTGGATGCGCCTCGTAGTAAAATTAACCTCCCTGATAATAAGTAGCAAATTGTCAGTCTCTAGATACATTTTTTGATAGGTGCTATTTAGAGTGAGAAAACTGACAAATTATCAGTAAATTTAAATTTACAATTTACAACCGAGTCTTAATTGCAGTTGCAAAATATGAATTTACGTTGACATCCTAATGATTAATTGAAAATAATCAAGCACGTCAGCACAAAGTCCAGCCCCTTATCGTAGTTAAAACCAACATCTGTCTCAGAGGATTGAAATCTCCTTGGATACCTAAAAGCTGAGGCTATAAAAGGTCACTCAGCACATATAACGACAAACACACCTACAATGATCCAGATGCCAGTCTTTCGTTGAAGTGCAACATTGTATTTACCGAGGTGCACTCCTTGGAAGTGAGGTTGACATTTGGGTGCCTTCTCAAAATGTACCTTACACCCAGAGATCTTAATGAATCGTAAGTAGTACAGAGGGTTCATTTTACACAGTTTTACAAAGTGAAACACTCATTTCATCTTGTGAGCTACTTATATGAAGAACTGGAATAGTTCATCTGTCCTAGTCACGACAATCAATGCAAGTGCACATGCACTGAATGGATGAGTCCAAGGCAAAATAGGGGTGGAATGGATATGGGAACAGGTTCTGTATTTTTTTCCCCTACTGCAACGACATTGAAGTTTCACATAGTAACATCACCGGCAAAATACACAAAGACGGGAGTTAAGAGTTGTAAAATATGCAAAGAGGGGAGTGAAGAGTTGTAAAAGCAATCACACACGCACAAGAAGAGGAGTGATAATAAACAAAACAAAATACTGATGTGAAACCCACAGCGTAGTGCATTTGAGCTAATCTCATCTTCTGCAGTCGGACAGTTGACAAATTGGGCAAGTCTTGTTCACTTGCTATTGTAACAAAGTGTAATAGGATTTTGTGCAAAGCCTTCAAGCACATTGGAAGTATGTGCACCTACAGTCTGTTACTAGTTTGAGGTATAAGATCATTCCTGTTGCTAAACATTCCTTGAATATTATAACAATTCTGCAGGGATTTAAATAAAGGCAAATTAAACCAATGTGCAAAACACAAATAAAAATATCAGGTAGAGACAACACACAAGGTACTTTTGTCTTATTGTCATCCCAAATAATTTATTATAAAGTGCATTTAATGATAGAAAATGAAGACGTACAGTTGTGGACACTTCTGGGTTGCAACAATCCCACTGACTATCAATGGGATCGTTACTACAACCCCGAAGTATCATGACTGTACAAGGCACTCACCTCCAATAATAATAATAAAAAAAAATGATTAAAGAAAATAAAAAGAAAATTAAAGTAATAAAGCAGGAATAATGGTTGTACTGAGTGCTGCCCACTACAAGTACCACTGGGTGAGGCAAAAGTCTGGTTACATATGAAAACAAATACATGTATACAAACATACACATGATGGATAAGTAATCATTACACATTCAACATGTGTGCCATCTGCTTGAATGCAAGGTTCAGTTCGATGCCTGCAGTTGTGTAAGATGTCTGCTAGTGTGGTGGGATGATTTGGGAGATGGTGCCTGTGGTTCTTTAAGTTGGTTCAAGTTCTTAATTTTCTTAGCATGCAAAATGGCCTTTACGTTTTCATAAACAGATTTCACCTAAGCTCTGTCACAAGTAAAAATCCAAGGTTCTAAGGTCTGGTGACAACGGCCATTCACCAATGTAACCTGACTTTTGCCTCACCCTGTACTACCCTAACTGAAATGAATCCCACTTTTACTGTTGGATAATGGTTTCCATCCTCTTTCAGGTACCATTATTCGAGGACTGAGCCTTTACTGGCATCAGAAAGTATCGGTACTGATACTGGCAGTGGCATAGCGTTATAGTTCGTGCATACGGCGGCATTCCCTGATTTAAAATTTCAAAAATGAGTAAATGCTGTAAATATAAAGTAAAACTTGACTAATTTCATATATGTTTGACCTTCATGGCATTATAATAGCTATTTTTCGTGATCCGCTTGCAACGCTCCACTAACAACATTGGTTCTAGCAATTTTTTACAATGCCTTTCCTGGCCGGACGCAGGTTTGGCGTAAAGGACTCTATATTCCTTGCTGACTATCTGGAGGGAAAGCTTGGATCTCTACAGCACATGCACAATGCTCTCTTGGATGCTGGTGTACAGAGCAGAGCTACGTGATTGGTTCTAGGGCTCATGTGACCCTTCCTTCCATTTGTCGCAGACAACAGAAGCAGAATTTCTACTCGTTTCTTCGGGCTCGTGCTGTGTGATGCTACAAATACGCAATATTGACTGACGTAACTTTACCAAACTCAAATATACCATTTCTTAATGGCCACTGCATTATATAATTTATCGCACAAACAGTGATGTGCATTAAAAACTAAAGAATGAACACAGTTTTTGTCAAATAAGTTGGTGAAGTCCTCGTGGTACAAGTTCAGCCTGTGGCTGCTCTACCACTTAACCCACAAAACTATTCTATTTTTATTATTATTATTTTTCGTTAGTTACTAACTGCTTAACATTGTGTCAATGGAAATGTTTAGCATTCATTTGAAAACTTTTAACATCGAATGGTCTCTGGAGAAAATTATTTTACAATGTTTATCAGCATTCTCAAGATGCAATAAACAGTGGTCTAAATTACTAATTGGCACTGTTACGTGAGTCGAGTGTACAATAGTTGGATCATCCACCCACCTCTGTGTCAAGACAAGTGTGTTTTGCACGGCGTGCCAAGACGACAGAGGTCCCTGGTTCAAATCCCGGCGTGAGCAAGGGTGTTCTTTGTGAGTGTCCCTTCATCAACATCATCACTCATATTCATATTTGCGATTAACCAAAAGTGGTAGAAAAGCGAAGTAAAATAAACCAACTCAATCAGTAGTTGGACCACCCACAACAATGACATCTACTGTTGTGCAGAGGCGCTTGTAATTCAGGTAGGTTTTTAATGACTTGCGTCATGCAGAAAGGTATAAAACACCAGAGTTCAAAACATTTGTGGCATAGTGAGGCATCTAATTTTCTAGCTAAAACATGCATGGATGATGTTTTATTGAAAACCCAGCTGACTTCAGGCAAATAAACAATACCTGTGGCTACTAATTCCATGAGTCAATTATTAAGCAAAAAAGGCCCGACCCTTCCTTCGGACTTGGCGTTCCCACCCGAAATGCCCATGCTACACCACAGGATACTGGCAAAAACATTGAGTCTGTGTTTTTTCAGGGTCTAAATGCATAATGGAACTTTTGAGGAGTTTAAATTATGCAAAACGCAATTAAATGCTTGTATCATGTGAAATTTTGAATATTTTACAGCAAACCTTGGTATTCATGATGGATGCGGTAAACGCAGTTTAAAATTACTTACGTGAAATTTAGAAATTCGTATTTCTGCGTTGCACAATTTAATGGTTAAATCCTATTAATTTCGAAGATTCACAGTCTTCATTCACTAGGGGTAATAGGATTTAACCATTAAATTGTGCAACGCGGAAATACGAAATTTCACGTAAGTAAAACTCTGGCAGATTGATATAGTTCCAACAGAAAACAGATTAAACCATTTTGAATTGTTAAATTGAATTGACCAAATTATTAGGGCTGTGTGAGCATGCTCCCCTGTGCTTTGCACCTTGCCATGAAGGTGGGGGTGATAAGACCAGCACCATGCCCCTGGCCACCTTTACCTCCAAGAGTTTCCTCCAGGTACCCACTTTATATGATACTTGAACAGGTGGAAAACATCCCAGTTCTCCCCTGCCAGGGATCGAACCTGGGTCTTTCGCATAGTAGTCAGATGCCCTAATTATCAAGGCTGAACTGATATCATTTTGATCCAATACTAGCACTTGCACCAATTCCTATTGATACCAGAGTTATGCTTTAAAATTCTCACAATTTCAGAGAATCAGAATGTTACAAAAGCTCTTATTCATTTTAGAAATCAACTTTTCGATACAGTGTGCATACAGATATAACGTAAAATATGAATTTTTCATAATTTCCAGGATAACTTAAGTGCTGTATAATATTTTGTGATCTTGTGAAATATTTGTGCTCTTAGATTTTTCGAGGGGGAAAAAACATATGCTGATATTTCTGTATCACTGGTGCTTTTATGTAAATTTAATCATTACAATGCTGTATGCTGTTCCATGAATGTTAGCTACAAATGTACAGCGTCAATACAAATGTACAGTGTCACAAGTGTGCAGAAGTTTTATTTTATAAATTAATGAGGTAATATGCAAAGCTTGTTCACATTTTGGATGTTCATTCATCCCGCAACTACCACACACACAGCCCACAAAATTTCAGCTTCTTAATTACTTTAAATAAAGTATGAAGTACTAGAGGTGGATGGCCAATGTAAATTCAATTCTGAGAGTAGTTACCCAAACCCAATCTGTTAAATAATTCATATCTGCTAATCCAGAATTTACTATGTGGCAGAGGTGACTGGGAAATTTTTAAAAAAATCGTAACGTTATTGAAAATCAGTGCAACTGACAGTCTTTGTAACATTCCTTCATGAAAGCTGCTACGCAGCATATGTTTTACGTAAGAAAATGCATGAAAAGAGTAACCCAATCCTAACAAGCTTTTGAACAGTGAATATAGATTTTCCTGACACACAATACTAATTCAGTGGTTCTGTATCATGCTTCAAAGGTCTTCAACTTGAGCATTTAAGCATAAGCATTTTAAATTCAATGGTTAATACTACTAACTAATGGTTAATTATAACATTCAATGGTGAAAACTGCTAACTAATGGTTAACTTTGTACAAAACGTGAATTAGGGTAAGGTTTAGCCCGGTAAAAAATAAATAAAAAGATCATGCTATCTGCTGTGCGTTGCACCATGCCTTGAAGGTATATACGGGGTACAGAGGTAGTGGCCCCATGTATTCTTGATCTTGGCCATAGTAGAGGTATGTATAAATGCCATGCTTCAATCACCTTTATTCCCCAGGAAGCACTGATTAAATGCTGTGTGAGCCCCAGAACTGTTCTAGCGAGAAACTTTATCAGAAAAATTCCCAGCAGAGATAACCGACCATGGGAATCAAACATGGGTTTCTAGCTTGGTAGTTCTGTACTCTACCGACTGGACTACTATGGCTACCATACTTTCAGCCCAGTAGCTAAGAAAATATGGCTTCCCCATAGACAAATGGTCAACCCTCGGTTCAATTCCTGGTGGAGAGACAACAATTTCAGTGTTGACCCAGCATCATGACGAGAATTGGAGAGCTACTTGAAGCAGGCTATTTTCTTGAAAACCAGAAAACAGTGGCAATGGTACTCAACATACTTACCACACATCACTCAATCAAAAGCAGTTTGGCAGGTTCAGGTCTTGGTCCTGACAGAGCTGTTGAACCAGGGGGTAGTTGAGTTTAGTTTTATATAAGAAAATGCATGAAAAGAGTAACCCAATCCTAACAAGCTTCTTGAACAGTGAATATAGATTTTCCTGACGCACAATACTAATTCAGCGGTTCTGTATCAATGCTTCAACTTGAGCATTTAAGCATAAGAATTTAACATTCAATGGTTAATACTGCTAACTAATGGTTAATTATAACATTCTATGGTCAATACTGCTAACTAATGGTTAATTAAAGGCTAAATGCTGCTGAACACTCGACAAGCATGAATGATCTTGGCATGTTTTGAGAAATATAAAACTAGCTCTTCAAATAAAATTATCACTATTCACTAAAGCCCTGCATTTATGGTATGTTCCTTATTCAGAGGAATTATAATTATACTCAAATTGTTTCTTCTGACATTGTTGTCCTTGTATTGTCCCCATGGGATCTAAATAAGACTTTAATCCCTATAAAAATAGAGTGATTTGGTGTTTAAGTCCACTTTATGCACAGTAAGGCTAATCGGGACCTACAGTTTAAAGTGTGATTTGAACCACTATGTGTCCCCTATAACAAGAGAACAAGAGAGCTGGATTCCTTGATCACCAGAGTGTGAACTCAACTCTTTGTTTTCACCAAACTATCCATTAACAGTTTTGAAAGTCCTGTCACACTCCCTACATTGAACAAACTTTGCACTATCTACCAACAAAATTATAAAAAACCTTTACAACTAAAATAAGACACGTTCCCAACCAACAACACTCCAATTATCCAAAAGACAAGCTGCTGCTATAAGGGGGTTTTGTATACCTCAGCTATGTAGCACTATTCTAAAAAATACATACCCAGTATTTCACAAACAACTCTTAACAAAAACATATATATGTACACAAATATTCCACACCAGACGTAAAGCACATTAAAACAACCTGTGTCCATAAAGTTTGTCTTTTTTTAAAATGAAATTATGTAATAGTCTAATATATTACACACTGGATATGATCCTCAATATTCAGAAACTACTTGGTATTATTGCCATAAAGAAACTGACAACACCAGACTAAAGATGTTATTTCTATGGTATATCTGCAAGAATTAAGATGCACTTGAAGTCTGGAGCACTACACCAAATCATTGTTTTGAAAACCACATTTTCGTTTCACACACTAGATACCATTTGATCACAAATTACAATGCTCCAGACTGTATGTACATTTTTTAAATTCTTCTTTGTGTATCTACATTGGCAACAATGAGCACAATTAGCAAATTTTACCATATCGCAATAGGATCTGTTGCCTTTGAAATACAGTAGACTTCAACGTTGCCTGGTTCCTCCCAGCGTAAGGATGTTAATTATTGAAGATCAGGCACACACAGGAAATGTACTATGTAGAAATTTTCAGCGAAAATGCATTAACATATCTATGATGGGAGGAACCAGACAATGTCGAAGTCTACTGTGTTTCAAAGGCAACAGATCCCGTTGCGGTAGCACTGGCAGAGACGATTTGACACAGGTAAAACAGCGAGAGCGAGAAATCAGGTGAGGCCAGGCTGGCTCAGTATGTAGAGAAATCGTAGGGTATGCCAGAGACCCAGGATCGAGTCCTGGTCGAGCCTGCATTTTTTGCTGAAAATTTCTACGTAGTACATCTCCTGTGTGTGCCTAATCTTCATTAATAATGCCAACTCTTAACAATTTGTGGGATAATTTGTTGGTGTTTGACTAGTCGTAAAACAGTTCCTTTGTGAGGTACAGCAGAAGCAAGGGATTCTTTTTGGAAAACCTCTTGCACATGAGTGTAAGAATGAGTAGTAAAATACTCTTCAGCAATGCACATGCGCTGCTCCAAAGAATACGCCATGCTGAATCAATTAAAAGAACAGGCATAGTAGCGTCAAAAGTGAGCGAAGAGAATTCAGTGTAACCAGAGGCAGAATAGGATCCTCTCAAAGAGTCCAATTTCGGCACAAAATCTTGGTTTATGATTTTTCACGTAAATATATAACCAATACTTAAGCACATGTGGCGTGCTTCTGTTGACAATATTTCGACCTGCTAGCATTGCCATATATGTCAGAAAAATGGCACTTTTTCACTCAACCCATAAAATCGCCAATAAAAATCCATCAAAAGTTGCACATGACCAATATTGGTCGCAAATGACAGATTGACACAGCATCAGTCATCTAATTATGAAGCTTCGATAATTTCTTACGTATTTTTCTTTCAAAAGTGCATTTCTGGAAAAATTTTAACGCTGCCTTCCGCAAGTTATTAATTTATCTAAATTTTCTGTATGGAGAAAACTGATAATTTTAAGCATTGAAAAATATCTCAATGGGTGAGACTTTATAATGCAGAAAACCCGGTGTAAATATCTCCTACGGTTTTCATGATATACATGTTCAAAGCCTGGGTTGTGCAACTTTTGAAACACTATGTATAAGAAGCTGAGCATCACGGTATTCAAAACATCGCTACATCATTAGAGGAAACAGAAAATGGGGTGTTGGGGGTCAAAGAGTAAGAAATTATTACTTACTCTCTGGAATGTTCACAACGTTGATTAAACAAAAAAAATCATTTGCTAACTTACGCTGTACTGCAATTTGAACTTAAGAATCATAAAAATTTCGTACATATTACAGCATAAGATCACAGTCGCCAGGCTGAAATTTTTAGTTGCCATGGCAACCTGGCGACCGGGATTTTTCGAGCTCTGATATAAAGGCTATTTTACTTACGTATCTGTGAGTCTACTCCTTGAGTTAGCTACGTTTCGGGTATGCGACTGTCCCCTCCTTCAGGTGTTCTTTCAGCATGCAATACAGCCATGCCGCATCGTTATATCATACAAGGAAAGGTTAGACGGGTAGGATTGGGAAAAAATTATCAGATAAAACTATATCCCTATTACACTGCATTCCCTTGAAACTTGTCATGTTCACTATAAAATCATTTAAAATGCATTAAAAACGAGTTAAAATTCCAATAACTGTACTCCCTTCCGTCTATGTGAAAATCAGCTGATGTTCTGCAGGGAATGCAGGAAAAACTAAAAGTAAAGTGTTCCCCTGTGCATAGCATCACGCCATGAAGGCGTATAGGGGGTGTGGGGAATGCAGGAAGCACAGGCTATATCCCATACTGCATGTTTTCACCTCGGTTATAACTACGTTATACCTCCCCATCTTTGAAATAGGTTTATCCATATTTTGTCAAGATTTCAGTCTTCCCAAATAACTATACGAGAGGGAACAGGTTATGCAACCAGAAAGACACTTTGGTTAAAGAAGAAGAATGGATTTTGAAAATTGGAAAAAAGAATGAAATCAGGAAAATATGAAAGAATGCCTACAAATTTTCATTCCACATTTAATATTAATATCCTTTGTCTGTAATTTTCCTATCCTTGGAAGTTCCTCTTTTTTCTCTTTCACCCTGCATGCTTACATTCTTTTTTGATGTATGTAGATTTCCCCCACGAGTGCTTTGTGGAATACCCCAGTTTTAATTTTGCAGTTTTCATTAACAATCTTTAGGTATAAGAAGCTAATAGTTTTTCTTGTATGTACGCATTGCTTGCATTATAGAATTATTTTCTTGTAGTTTACGGTTATTACAAGCATAAGAAAACAGTTTTTCTTTGTGACGTTTCAGGAGAACACACGCTCCTTTCATCAGACATTTATTTTCATTTTGACTAAAGATACAGTTATAACAATGGTTAGTAATTTTTAAAGAAAAAGAATCCGTTATATAATGAATGTTGTCAATGTTACATTGTTGTAATATAGCAACTTAACTGTGAAAAAAGCAGTCTGTTGTATTTTTATTTGAGACTTTTTAAATTATGAATCCAAAATATCATCAGGCAATTCAAATTCATCATTGTTTTCACAAAGTCTTTTGATGTTTTCTGTTACATTAAATTTCAAAGATGGTGGCTTACTCCATTTGTGAAAAAGAAAACTCCATACTGGATCTACGTTACCATTTTCATTATTTAATTTATTCCAGTGTTCTTCTGCAATGAACGAAGCTTCCCAGACATTCAACTCTGTGTTTCCCGTTAATCTTTTTAAAACCCTTCTCTTTTTAATCAAATGTTTCTCTTCGATGATATGAGTTGACAAACCTGTTCTTGGGTTTAGATTTATAATGTCCAAATCATGTTCGTGCCATCTTATTGCCATTTTCCTTGCTGTTTGTCCCACATAATCCTTTGAACATGAACAACTTATATTATATATTCCTGTGGTTTCCACATCTGGTAGAGAGTTTCTCATTTTGAATTCATTAAATGTACCTTCCAAACTTCTTGGTGATTTAAAAACAATTTTGAAATCAAAACTTCTGAAAATTTTTGCAATTTTATGTGAGAATCCCTTGTGGAATGGAATGCACACAAATTTCTTTTCAACAGATTTTTCATCTTTGTCTGTACTTCTCTTTTCCTTTAGTTTTCTTGCTACTTGTTTTTTGATTTGGTTTATTCTGTTAGTGTGAAAGCCATTTTCTTTTGCTATATTAAAAAGCCTTTCTTCTTCATTTTTGATATCCTCATTATTAGAACAAGTAGCAAGAAAACTAAAGGAAAAGAGAAGTACAGACAAAGATGAAAAATCTGTTGAAAAGAAATTTGTGTGCATTCCATTCCACAAGGGATTCTCACATAAAATTGCAAAAATTTTCAGAAGTTTTGATTTCAAAATTGTTTTTAAATCACCAAGAAGTTTGGAAGGTACATTTAATGAATTCAAAATGAGAAACTCTCTACCAGATGCGGAAACCACAGGAATATATAATATAAGTTGTTCATGTTCAAAGGATTATGTGGGACAAACAGCAAGGAAAATGGCAATAAGATGGCACGAACATGATTTGGACATTATAAATCTAAACCCAAGAACAGGTTTGTCAACTCATATCATCGAAGAGAAACATTTGATTAAAAAGAGAAGGGTTTTAAAAAGATTAACGGGAAACACAGAGTTGAATGTCTGGGAAGCTTCGTTCATTGCAGAAGAACACTGGAATAAATTAAATAATGAAAATGGTAACGTAGATCCAGTATGGAGTTTTCTTTTTCACAAATGGAGTAAGCCACCATCTTTGAAATTTAATGTAACAGAAAACATCAAAAGACTTTGTGAAAACAATGATGAATTTGAATTGCCTGATGATATTTTGGATTCATAATTTAAAAAGTCTCAAATAAAAATACAACAGACTGCTTTTTTCACAGTTAAGTTGCTATATTACAACAATGTAACATTGACAACATTCATTATATAACGGATTCTTTTTCTTTAAAAATTACTAACCATTGTTATAACTGTATCTTTAGTCAAAATGAAAATAAATGTCTGATGAAAGGAGCGTGTGTTCTCCTGAAACGTCACAAAGAAAAACTGTTTTCTTATGCTTGTAATAACCGTAAACTACAAGAAAATAATAAGAAGCTAATTTCTCCATTATGCATATCTTCTTTAGTGTATTTGACACGGTCTTCCTGTTCGTTTAGGATGTTAAATAATAATCTATCTAGCCCTTTCCTTTCACTATTACCAAAGCACTTCTCGGAATATAAAAGGGCAGGACAGTGACGAAGATGCAAAAGGAGTGTACAGTATTAAATGTAACTGCAATAAAGAATACATCGGACAGACAGGGAGAACTTTATTTCATTTAACATTTGATTCAAAGTTGTTTTCTCAATGTAGTGCAGGATGGTACTGGAAATGATCCCAGAAAAGGGGATTCCCCAATGGCTGACCCTTCCCTCTGTAAATAAATGTTATTGTTGAAACTAAAGTAATTGTACTCTGTAACTAATTGTGCCCATTTTACAAATTCCCATGAAATTACAGCATCCACACCTTTTTCCATAAGCCAACGGTGGAGACAATCTGCTGCTTTATCTCTTCGAAAGCTGGGGTATAAATTAATAACGTCAAAGCTCATGATACTATCTTGGGGGGTAAAGGAACAGATAGAGAATTTGACTGAGACTGTGTTCAGTTTTTTCCCCCCACCTCCCTAATTTTCAGGACCAAAGTTTTTGCCAAAAGGTACCCTGGATGCGAATACATTGGAATTATCGGTCTTACAGGGGTCCCTTCCTTATACGTTTTGGGAATTCCAAAAGCAACAGGTATACTACCTTTCTTACTATTTTAGATTATTTTTTTTTTAAAATTCTGGCCAAGGTTATGCTGGTTTCAATTCCTTTTTTATTTTATTTACGGGGTTCCTTTTAACTTTCTAAAGCATTCTTCCATTTTTCTTTCGTAGGTGTCTTTACCTATCACTACCATTTTATTTTACTTGTCGGAACGGATCAAGTAAACCTTTTTTTCCTTTACCCATTCTTTCACATTTCTAATTCTCCTTACATCCTTTCTTTGTTCTTTTTCCCACTTGTTCTTTCTACCATCTTGTTGCTTTTCTCCTTTTGATATTTTCTTCTAATCCTTTCTTCTATAATATCATGAATTTTCTTTTGGCCTCAGCTCTATCATCTTTATCATCAATCATCATCCCTGCATTTTCAGTCGCGATTATAAACTCTTCTCTTTCAATTGCAAACTTATGCCCTTATTCTAAAATTTATTTAAGATCGTCTGGAAGAACATATTCAGTTAATTTTTTTTTTTTTTTGTTGTTTTTTTTACTAGCCTTCTCAAAAATTTTTCGGCTTTTCTGTCCCTTCATTTTTCCCAATTTATTTCCTATTCTCTTCTTGTTCAGTTCATTGATTCTAGTCACACTTTTAGAATGTCTCTCTTCGAATGCGATTCCAGGTTACCCAATAAAGTGAGGCGCATAATTCCAGGTGTAGACGTAAATGTAATGTATTAAGTTGTTCGACAGCCCCATATGCTTCCCTGATACATTTACCTAACATTCCTTATTGTAAATTTCTTTTCTGTTCGGCCCCCTATCACCCATTGGTTTATACCCCCACTTTAAGATTTGTGAATTTGACCTGGAAAGAACGTAGTTATAACCGAGGTGAAGACATGCCGTATGGGATATAGCCTGTGCTTCCTGCATTCCACGCAGAACATCAGCTGATTTTCACATAGACGGAAGGGAGTACAGTTATTGGAATTTTAACTCGTTTTTACTGTTTTTAATGCATTTTGAATGATTTTATAGTGAACATGATAAGTTTCAAGGGCATGCAGTGTAATAGGGATATAGTTTTATCTGATAATTTTTTCCCAATCCTACCCGTCGCTTAAAGAACGCCTGAAGAAGGGGACAGTCGCATCCCCGAAATGTAGCTAACTCAAGGAGTGGACTCACAAATACATAAGTAAAATAGCCTTTATATGATATTTTTATTATGTTTTTAGTTGAAATATTCTTTAATATTAGTATTAAATCGTTGTTTATGGATTCTCGTGATAATCATTATATTATGAGTACCTACGTGTGTGCATAAATTAGCCTCTGTGTACAGTCAACCCCCGATTTTACATTTTTCACGGGTATATTGTGTCAAAAATTATTTAAGAACGGGAAAGAAGTATGATCATGAATTTCTAAGGGGAAAAAAAGGCTTGCTGTGAAAGTCAATGACAGATTAAAGGGACCCACTTTCGAGGGAAGGGACGGTGAATGACTGCTTCTAACTGCAGTCTAATCAGTTTATGCATCTGATTGTGTGAGATCTCATTTCACTCTGTAAACTGGTATCCGCGATGGATAGCGGAGCTCAAGTAGATGTAATATATACAGATTTTTCGAAAGTGTTTGATACCGTAAACCATAGAATCTTAATAGAAAAACTGAAATCATACAATCTATCGAATCCGATGTTACAATTGTGTCAATCCTACTTAACAAACCGCAAACAGTATGTCACGTTTCAGGGAAATACTTCTGATGAATTTGAAGCTACATCCGGAGTTCCCCAAGGCTCTAACCTTGGTCCCTTATTCTTTCTCATGTACATAAATGATCTTCACGAACATCTGAATCAATCGGGTAAACTACTTTTTGCGGACGATTTAAAAATATACAAAAGAATTTGCAGTTACAGTGACTGTACAGAGTTACAAGCGGACATAAACAGTCTTGTGGAATGGTGTGAAAGCAACAAACTAATCTTAAATAGCGGAAAATGTTACCAAATGTCATATACTCGAAACACTACATCAATAAAATACGACTATTGCATAAATAAACAAGATCTAGGAGTTCTGTTTGATTCTAAACTTACATTTCACACTCACGTTAACTTTGTAACAAACGAGGCTTACAGACTTCTGGGATTTATAATGCGTACATGCAAAGAGTTCAAAAATGTCGGAAGCTTAATGATGCTTTATAATGCTTACGTTAGAGTGAAAATTGAATACACAAGCATAGTGTGGCACCCTCAAACCCAGCAAGATATAAACAAAATAGAAGAAATTCAAAGTAAATTCTTAAGACACTTAAGTACAAACTAGATGGTATATACCCTCAAATGGAATCCTGTGAGAACCTTCTCAGATATTTTAACCTAACAACTCTCAACAACAGACGCATCATGCATCAGCTCATTTTCCTCCACAAAATTTTAAATAATCTCATTGAAGCTCCATTCGCCCTGTCACAGCTCGACTTCTACGTTCCCTCAAGCAAATTACGACCAAGAAGGCAACTCTTCAGCCTCCGTCGTAATAGAACCAACGCTCTGACAATATCCCCAATTTGGAATATGTGTAAAACATTTAATGATACCATCAAAAGTGAAAACAGTGTGGACTTATTTTGCCCGACCGCAATTTTGAAAAGGAATATACTAAAATTACATAAATTATGATAGAACCTAAGACTTATATGTTTGTTAAATGTTTTCTGTCATTCATCTGTGCAATATTTCAATAATGTTATCACAAAATAATTGTATAATGAACGCCATTAATGGGTAATATACCTGTTGCGTTCAATTTCTGAAATAAATAAATAAATTAGTTGCTATTTTTGGAGGGGGGGATTGATCATTTATAGCTGGGTGCCAAGCATCTTTATATACTGTAATCAAAGTGTCCTGAAGACATGCAGAATGGTTCAGATTCCACTTTGAGCTGCATATGTATCCAGTCCCGATCAGCCCAACAGTATGAAGTGAACAAAAACAAGTTTTTTGTCAAACTTACACATGTTTAGACGTCGCAATAAATTATGAGTGAAGCACGCAGGATTTTCGAAAGGGGGGATGGGGTTATGTATACTTGTTATAGTAGTCAGTCCTCACTTTGCAAAATTTTCCTGCTTTTGAAGTTCTTCTTCTTTCTTTTAAGAAATACTGGCCAGAGGGAGAGGGGGCTTATGAACCCCATCAACACCCTTTGGGCACACCACTGATTTTTATTTACATCCATGTTAATCGACGATTTATTATTGGATTTAGAAGTCTTGGGGAGGGCAAACTCCCCTTCCACCAATAGTTTCCCCGTAAATAACGTGTTTCCTTCTTTTTCTTTCTTTTTTTTGTCTTCTCCTCAAAGTTTAATATTGCGTGATTTATTTTCAGCACGGGAATCGATCCGATAATAAGCGACGATTATATTATTCTCGGCATCATGTGAGGGAGGTAGCAGTCGCGTAGACAACACAACATGTTTCTGTCAAATTTTAAAACATCGTCACGACTCGGAGAATGTATAAAGCGGGAAACGGGAGTTAGAGCAAACGTAAGATCGAGGTGAACGTCCTATTATTTAACATGGCCATTTGCCGGGGCCTGACTGGATGGAAGTATTAAGCAGAAAAACATATAATGCGGGAACGTAAAATCGGGTTTTCACTGTACATACATGACACCCACAACCTGTCTAAGGACTAATCCTAAATGAAAAGGGTTCCGATAATCATCTTTACCATTTCATCCATAATAAAATGAAAGTTATATTTCTAGACAGAGGGGATTACACTTTTAAGACCACTTTATGCACCAATAGGGTAATCGGAACTAGACTTACAGTTTAAAGTGGGATCCAAACTACTATGTGCCTCCACCTGAAACTCCTTGATTACAAGGTGACGATGTTACTACACTTCCATTGGGGAGGTAGCTAATCAGGACAATAGTCCCCTCTCTTCTCAACAAAAAACAAACAAGCCAGCCTGGTACGTAATGTGACCACAGAAAGAGGAGTTGCCGAATAGTAGCAATGCCACATTGTTAACTCCCTTTTACATATCAATCTGGGAACTTTATGGACAGAGGTTGTACTTTCTACTGTAATTCATGCACACCTATATCCCACCACCTGCGTAACTATTCACTGCACAAAAATACCTACTAAGGAAAAAGAAAGGAAGTAGGAGGTTCATTTAGGGCTGAGCCGATACAGAAAATCTTAAAAATTCCCACCAATACTGAAATCAAAGCTTGAACATTGCAGCAATTAAAAATTGATCCAAATATTTATAAACAACAATATGTAAGTATTCCATTACAATTATACTGCATCAATCTGCCAGTTTTACTTGAAAATGTTGGCGAAAAAAAAACTACAGAAGAGAGTTAATTATGAAATTCACACAATGTTCATGCTATTTTTCCTTGTTTTGCAGATTCCGTAAAATAACCAGTTAGTATCTGTAATTAAACTTTAACCAACTTATACCAATATACCAGCATCAAAGTCCACTCAGCCCTAATTTTTATTACGTTACTTGAAACTGACCATATTATCTGACAAGCTTTTTATTCACTACTTACTATCAGGTAAATAACACATTTCTTGTTTTTAAAAGAAATGTTGTTTCATACATACACTTTCCGTGTACCTCAGACACAGTGGACTTGAAATGTAAAAAGTCAAACATCATCTGTCACAAAAACAAGGAATGTGCAGTTTATAATTTTAAATAGTGAATAAAAATGTATTTTCGAGTACGAAGAAAAAGCCAGTATATCTTGTATCAAACTACAAAAGTATTCAATTACCTGTCTCCATATTGTTTGATTTCCCATAATTCCAATCTATCCTCATCTACCCATTCTTCTGTAACTTGAGGTTCTGTACTTTGCGGGGACTCTGCTCTTTTTCGTTTCCTTAAACCTATGCGGTGAGAGGTCACTTCTGGAAGAAAGGAAAAAAAAATAAAGCCTTAGACATTTTCCTCTTAATACTACAGTGTTTTCTTCTACCATGCGTTTTTCTTCTCAGCTTTCCTCAGATATCATTGCAATGCTTTTGCACTTTACACATAGTTTAGCAATATTTTTCTTTACAAAATTTTGTCTTCTATACATTGTAACCCCTCGATCACATCTGTATATTTTTTGACTTGTGGAAGTCTGCTGGTTTATAGAATAAATTTGGCAACAGTGAGTGTATGTCAATAGTGACGTCATTAAAGGGTCTTGTTTGGTGGATGAGATGAGGTGCACGTGCAGGAAGATAATGGCCCTTGTCTATCAGCAGCCATGGGGTGGAGAGAGTCTTCAATCCTCAGTTTTCAGTTAATTACTTAAATTATTGGTTTGATCTATTTTGTGTGCATAACTGTTGATAGGTTGTGAATTGATTAGTTGATCATTCCAAAGAGAGTTAATTGAAGGGCTCGGGTGTAAAACATGGTAAGTGCCGTTTTGGTCATTTTTGAGTTTCAAAGTAAAATGTGCCATCCTTCAATTTTCGAGAGAAATTGCCATGTCATACAATTTGCATTGGACTCAGTGAAGCCTTCTGAAATTGGTAAACACAACACGAAACAATGTATCTACAGAAGAGCTTCTAATAACCTCTTTTTCTTAACGAACCCAGAAATGACCAAAATGTCACCATGTTTTACACAAGCCCTTCAATTTAGTTGAATTTTCATATTACCACTTTCAAGAAAGGAACTTTTCTCTCTCTCTCATGCAACCACCTTTCGGGGGCTGAACTCCTACCACAATCTGGGCACATAAGATGTCCTTAGAGGTCGGTCGAACAGTAACCTGATTTTCAGTATTCAAAAGACAACAACACAATTCATTCTAACAATACATTTATTCAGACTGATAAGTGACTTAATTACATTGTTTGGGTTCAATTACTTAAGATCCTAGTTTACATGAGTACAGATTTAGTGGGAGAGCTCACAGGAGAGAGAGAGAGTTCCTTTCTTGAAAGTGGTAATATGAAAATTCAACTAAATTAACTTTATGTGGAATGAACAACTAATCAATTCACAACCTATCAATAGTTATGCACACAAAATAAAGATCAAACCAATAATTTAAGTACTTAACTGAAAACTGAGGATTGAAGACTCCCCCCCCCCATGGCTGACAAGGGCCGTTATCTTCCTGCAGGTGCACCTCAACTCATCCACCAATCAAGACCCTTTAGTGACGTCACTATTGACATCCACTCACTGTTGCCAAATTTATTCTATAAACCTGCAGACTTCCACAAATCAAAAAATATACAAATGTGATCGAGAGGTTATAACATTAACATTAAAGTTAACACTTTTTTATTTACACGTGGCTGAATGCATACAATCAACAATTGGCAATCCCACTTGATCATCAAAAGTTTGAAGCAATGATGAATAAGGTCTCCAACTGTTAATTTTCAATATTTCAAGCTAACTCTTGGTTGCTGGTGAAGGAATGCCAACTTCTTACTCTTGCTTCATATGAGCTCAGCATGTCAACGTTACAACTTTTTACCTAATTTCTATGAGACATTACTTCTTTTAAATCAAGCATGTACAAAATTGCAATTGACACAGAGCAGCACATTCATTACCGAGATTGAATTGTAAGTAATCAACACAAACAAAAGTTTCAGTGTAAGTTTACCTCGATCATTCTACTTCAAGTTAAATAAAGAATATCGCAGTTGGGCCTCACCTCTCACAGTCTTTGGAACTTCCAAAGGTATGACAACCTTGCGTCTCAGGTACTGAGCCTTTTCCAAAAATTCTCCCACATGACGGTGCTTTAGAATTTCCAGAGACGTTATTTCCGTGTCGGTTGTTATCTGATGTTTTCCATCCCCTGCAGGTGGTTTCACCTGAAAATATACAAAATATATTATTTTTTACTAAAACTAAAAGATGAAGCAAAGAGGCGAGTTGTGACCTTGTTTTTATTGCTAAGAAAGTCCTGTCGATGTTTTAAATGAACTAATTCTTTAAACTGGTATGGAAAAGTTTGAATACTACAAAAATCTTGTAAATGTTCTAGCACTAGCATGAACATTTTTAGTTATTGTAGCAATTGGATCATTCTATAAAAAAAACAAAAACATTGTATGTTGCAGCAGCACTCTGCATCAAAATGATTTTCATTTTGATACATCATCCAAGTTGTGAAAAGAACACATGTCGGAAAGACAACAAACAAGATATTATGACAAGAGACACTGCACTCACTTGCATATCGTCCCATCTCATACAGGACCAAAGAATCCTAAGCTGAAGGGCAGCAGCAGAAATTGAATGGATGTTTGAAGTCCGATACAGCCAGCACGTTTTGAAAAGTGGTCTTGAACATGGATACGGCCAAGCTGCATGATTTGCCTGCATGAAGAAAATACACTAATTAAACATCAACTTACTAACCTATCCACTTACTTCATAAATGCCAACATCACATTATGGGTGAATGCAAAATACTTCATGCAAAAGTTCCCACTGTAACCTAAACTAAACTCTGTCACCAATCCCCTCCAAAAAAAAGTCTGTTCTCTCCTGAAGAGGTGACAAGATCATTACAAAATTTTTAGAATGCAATAATGTCAATAATGATGCTGATGTACTTTTCCAACCTTGTACCTGCATAAGGTGGGTCTGGAGCTCACCCAGCATCAAATCAATGAGTACCTGGGGGCAACTCCCCAGGCAGTCAGAGCATGGTGTTGATCACATCACCTCCAAAATGACCGAGATCAACAATGTGTGGGGCCCTACCCCCACATCCCCTAAATATGCCTTCATGGCATGGTGCTATATGCATGAGGAACTTTACCTAATAATCCTGGAAATTATACCCAATTTGAAGTTTCTTGTTTTACTTTGCACTTGTTTTGTGCAAAAAACAGGATATTGTGATAATATACGAGGTATTTTAATATTCTGATTTAATTCTTGTACATTTTAAGGTAAAGCTCTTCATACATTGATGCATATAATTTGAGTGGAGGGCCTCCTCAATGGCGCAGTGGTAGCGTCGTCGCCTTGTAATCAAGGGGTCCTGGGTTCGATACCCGGTGGAGGCACATAGTGGTTCGGATCCTACTTTAAACTGTAGGCCCAGTCCCAATTAGCCTATCTGTGCATAAAGTGGACTTAAAACACCAACTCAAACCAAACCAAATTGGAGTGGAATACTTCATTGGAGTGGAAACCTTACAAACGGATATATTAATCAATATTTTGAACAGCTTTTAATTATTACATATTTCAAGCATTGGCATCAGTGAGAATCGGTAACATTATGGGTATCGGGTCAGTCCTACTTATTTGTTTACATGAATGGGAAAATACATGCCATTTATAAGAACCATGAAAATACTTAGTGCTAGATATCAACAAGAAGAAACTCAAAATAAAATAGCCCATAGTGAACTGTTAACAAGTTACTTCATTCTTCCCGTCTATTCTAATTTCTGTTACTTCTTAATAGATAAAACTTTCTTCCTACAGGTATTGTCTCACAATGAGCACTTTCTTCTTTTGCCATAGATCAGCAAGATGCAGAGGAATTTTCTAAGAAGGTGAGGGGGAGAGGACAAGTAACTGCTGTATCTTCCAATCATTTCATATATCTAATATTTTTTTTTAAAGAGAAGCTGGGGCAATGGAGGTACATACCAACCATCATCTCCCAGCTATACCATTCTAATACCTTGTAGAGTTTCATCTTCAAGATAGGGAGATGTTCTGTTTGTCAATCTATTGCATTCCATCCTGATCACAGTGGAAACCATCCCGAAAGATAGGAACTACCAGCTGATTTACACCACTACTAAGCTTTTTACTGAGACTAAGAACAAGGGAGGCAAGATATAGTAATATAGTAATGTGACATGTTCAACGTGTGTATTGACTAGGGCTGGGACAATAATGGTATCAATCAAAAAGTATTAGGAGTCTGGGGATCTTATGGGATCCGCAAAAAAATGCCATGCAACACTATTACATTCTAAATATCCTTAAAAGTATGCAACAGCATGGTGGGGAGAAATTAATTGTAATAAATGATTGCCTTATGTAAAATAATGAAAAAGTAAAGCAAACTCTAGCATTCATAATGGATGCGGTAAACGTGGTATTAATATTGCACAAGTAAAGTTACGTGTTTGCATGGTACGACTTGTATTGCTTCTTCTGATTAATTTTGAAGGACCACTGCCTTCATTAACTGACGATACAGCATCTGGGATGGAGATGGTGGTACGTCACGGCTTTGTTTGTTCCGCTGCCATCCAGGAACAAACAAAGCAGTGATGCACTACCATCTCTTTCCCAGACAACATATCCTCTGTTAATGAAGGCAGTGGTCCTTCGAAATTAATCGGAAAAACAACCATTCAATTCGCAACATGGAAAAACGAAACTTTACTTGTGCAAAACTCTAGTAAATTGATATTGGAAATACATAGTTTGAACTACTATAAATTGTTTCTATTTCCAAGAATCGGCATCAACATTGGTGGGAATCAGTTAAGAGCATTAGCATTGATATCAGGCCAGAGTGGTATAGGTTCAGGGCTAGTCTTCCCCTGTTCCATAAACAAATAAATTAAAAAGAAATAATAAAATCAAAAGGAGAGCACTAACCTTAGCACCATGGTTGAATCCATACACATTTAAAGTCCCGCCTTTCCTAGATAACTTCCGCAATTCATGCTGAGGCAACACCATAATGTTCTTTTTCTTACTCTTGGTTTGGAATGTTGAACACAAAGGATACTTCACGGGTATTCTCTTCTTCCTCTTATCATGCACTCCCTGAACCCTCTTCAGGTACAACCTCCCTTCAGACGATTCACACGAATAAATACGAGCATTCGCTTTGTTCTTGATTTCAGTTTTCTGCGAGTCAAGAGTTCCTTTTGCTCCTTCCATGTTCACTTCCACCTTTGTACCGTTCACATTAAATTCGTTCTTTACACTCAACAATGAAGCGTCCACCTCCGTTTTAACTTTATTAAAAGTAGAGTTTATTTTGTTTCCGTTGTCGTCACTAGAAACCTTTTCGACAGTTTGATTTCTGTTTGCCGACGACGAACACAAAACGGACTCAGTTGTTTTCACACTTTCAATGGCTCCGTCGACTATTCTAACTGTATGCGCCGTGGTGGTTGTCTGAGTTTTAGAAACAGTCACTGAGGTGGTAACACTAGCTTTTTCCTGTCCGAAGTTCTGAAAAGGATCACTGTTATTCGAATCGGTCTCAGGGTCCGGATCTTTCTTCATGGCACTAAGCTTTTTGAAGCTCCCCACACCATCCTCTTGCGTACAGTTTATGGGAATCCCAGTCACATTATTTTGATTATTAGCCTTCCGCAACAAAACCAGAAGTTCCTTTCTAAGATGATTCCTCTGGGTGCACATTGGCGAATAACAACTGATGTTCTCCGCCACACTATCTTTGCTTTCACACGTACTGCAGTAGCACTTGTACAACTTATTTAGCTGATTAATAGCATGGTATTCCTCTCTCAATGCTTTAACCTTCTTTGTAATCTGGTTCAAAAGATCCTTCGTAAGCACTTCACTTTTTGGCTTTGAATCGTCATCTTCTGGATCCATAAACATCTTCGTGTCATCTTCATCTTCACTTTCATTGTTCTCTACGTCAACATCACCATCAACTTCATTTTTCAAGTCACTATTATTGGAAGAATCATTTGTACCCTGTGTGAAAAAGAAATGCCTTGATGAGTTTTACACAAAGTAAGAAAGATTTTGCACTCATTTTAGAAAAAGTAAAGACTTTTCCAGGGAATTTTGAAATAAATTTTCAGGTTGCTCTGTGATGCTTTAATGAGAAAATAACAAAGTTTTAAGTATAAAACTGTACTTCTGTATAAGAAAATGATTCAACATTGTTCAATAAAAATTAACAAAAACAAAAATGTTTTTATACATCTCTCAAGAAGCTGCTTCAAGAAAAACTTGAATTAATTCTCATACCCAAATTATGGCAAAAAATAAATAAGTTAATAAGTAAATAATATATAGTCAATTTATCTGGGCTACTGGTAACCCTGATTTAGCAAGTGTTAACATACTTTATCCAACCTGCACACTGTGCATAATTATATTTGCAACCCTATTTATGGCATTCAAATACACTGGTATTTGAAAAATAGACAAACATCAATCTTTCAGTGTATAACAATATTTTTCTTTTTTACACTTTTGAAAATTGCAAATTCATAAAGAATTCCACACCTTGAAAGATGAAAGACTATTATTATTATTATTATTAAACGATACTTACAAAATGAAGTAACCGTTTCTCTTCAAGCACTTTCAGCTGTACTCGTCGGTTGAGGAAGTCATCCAGTTTGCTCTTCTTTGCTATCTTCGGATACAACAATCTCCCAGGTGCAGTAAGGGCTTTCGAAACATCCACCTCGTCGAACTCAATTATAGGTTGGTACACTTTTAGATGTTTTAGCATTCCTGGAATAATTATTTATGGGTAGCACCCTGATTTTACATTCCCAGATTTCACATTCTCTGCATTATACATTCAATTTTCGTGACACCAATACAGCAAAATGGTATAAAATTTTCCAAAATTTCATATTTCCCCACATTTTAAGCCCCCCCTTCCTTGAACCTTGAAAAACCTAAAAATCGAGGTTCCACTGATTCAATTGGTAATGATTATATTAAATATATAAACCAATACTTATAATAGAGTACCTACTAATATAGCCATATCGGCGTATCAGTAAAATTACCTGATTTTTCTGATCTGATAGATATCTATAAATATGTTGTTTGATACATACATATAATCGTTAGGGGCATGCATATTTCGTTTTTGACAAAAAAACGAAATTTGAAAAAAACACATTGTAGTGTTAATTTTTCATGTTTTTGAAAGGTGTGAGATACATTTTGTGACCATGTCTTGTCACGAAATGATGCGAAATGAACTGCAAAAAGCGAAATTAACTCTTAAACACGAAATTCAGGGTTTATTCTGAGGTCTGAATTATCCTGAGTGTTATGCAATTCCCGGAAAATTTATTAATTCTGCTGTTAATATTGGAGAAGCAAAAATGGACTCCTTTACACAGAAATAAACTTAATACTCTGATAACTACATAAATGTGCTATTAGAAGTGAAATGTTAATTCTGTGGAATAAGTGTAGTTTTTAAATCAAATTTAGGATTATATTCACAATTTTAAAACCAAAATTTCTTTTTATATACCACTTTTCATCCAATTTTTCACCGCTATAACACCGATATTTTATTTTATTTACCGCTTTTGAACCCGAAATTGACTCAGTTTTTGTACCGAAATTTTGCTTTTTTATTTACCTAAAATATGTGCCTCTAATCGTACTACTTAAAAAAATAATAATAATAACTGTCTATGTATGCAGCTAATTTTACATTGAAGCTAACTTTCAGGTTAATGAACCATTCGGATTCTTCTAGGGCCATTTGGAATTTTACATTGCATCGGTAAACTTTATATCGGTACTTTATTGGTATCAGCGCAAATTTCATATCATTTCATATATTAAATATGCATATAAATAGGGGAATAGGGGATGATATAAATACAATTAAGAATAATGCTAAAATATTTTTCAAAGCAGCCACTGTCGTGGGTCCCCTGTGTTGCACACGTCGCTTAAGAGCACGCCACACATTCTCAATGGGCGAGAGGTCGGGACTCGATGGTGGCCATGGCAGAGTTCGCACGTGATGGCGAGTCAACCATTCTCTTGTCAGCCGCGCTGTATGAGGCCTGGCATTGTCGTGTTGAAAGATGAGACGCCACCTGTGGAACAGGTGCCTTCGCACTGTGGGAAGATGCCGCTCCAGTATGCGTGTATAGGCGTGTGCATTCACAATGCCCTCCCAGACGTGTAGTGGGCCAACCCCAGATGCCATCATGCATCCCCATACCATCACTGACGCAGGTTTCTGTACCCGACATGTATAACATTTTGCTTCATTCTGTTCCTTGTTTTATAATTTTATGCAATAATATGTCATAAGTAGGGGTCGGAAGTTGAAGACTTAAAAACTGTCAAAAATGACCTGTAGAAAAAAAATGATCTAAAAATTTTCGCTCTGAAAATAAAAGCTTGATTTTTTGATAAATTACAAGACAATAGTGAATAATTCGATAAAACCCTTTGTTTGATGGTTTAAACTACTGAAGCAATGTGATAAAAGCAATTAAGTGCTACAGATAGTTTTCTACAGGGTGGGAAATAACCTTTTGCTAGGAGTCCACAGTAAAAAGTAACAACAATTAAGAAATTATGGTAATACCAAATGCTTACTACGACAATCGTGGTTACAAAAACAAAATTGAAAGTTAGTATGTTGAAAGTTGTCCGTCTTGCCTCGATAATTATTTCTCTCCTTAAATTATCGTTACATTTTTTTTATTTCAAGCTAAAATAAACCAAAAACCTAATTTTATCTAGTGTAAACCGAAAACTTTGAGGGGTGGGTTGAGACCCCTAAGCCCCCCCCCCCTCCCTCCTTGGATACGTGCTTGTCCATAGACAGTTGAATTTGACATGCGTTTGCCAATGACTCTACAGATTTTCATTCTTTAGAGCATCATCATTATCAGATACCATATTACTGTTCCTGATTTGTGCATTATAATTTAGGAATTTCTATACGTGAGCGCCAAATTTCAGTTCCACGAGTGGCGTCTTGTCGCCGTTTCGACATTGCAAATCGCTCATTTCCACGAGTGGCGCCGTCCTGGTATTGCAAATCGATCACTTCCACGAGTGTGTGTATGTGTATGTGTGTTTGTTTGTTTGTTTTTTATATTGTGTAGTAGTTGTGGTGTGTGTGTGTTTATATTGTGTTATAGTTGTGATGTGTTTGTGTGTGTCTTGTGTAGTAGTTGTGATGTGTTTGTGTGTCTTGTGTAGTAGTTATGCTGTCTAATGTGTTTGTGTTCGTCTTGTGTAGTAATTGTGCTGTCTAATATGTTTGTGTTTGTCTTATGTAGTAGTTCCTCCATTCATATCGGGGGTTAGGCGTAGAGCTGACAACTCTGCACTGTAAAAAGACATGTCAAGAAACAGAAATATAAGGCCATGGATGTTCCCAAGGTAAAATATTCCGGAGGTAAAATAGTCCCCCGTTCGGATCTCCGGGTGGGGACTACTTTGGGAGGTCCCTGGACTAAGGATAAGATCTACGTTAGGAATAAGGATATTAAATTAGGCACCTGGAATGTTCTGAGCCTTTACCGGCCTGGGGCATTTCAGTGTACAGTTAATGAGATAGTGAAGTATAAATTAGATGTAGTAGCTGTCCAGGAAGTTAGGTGGCCAGGAGAAGGGAATTGTAAAACTAAAAATTATACTTTTTTTTATGGTGGTACTGAAAATCATAATTTTGGAACAGGCTTTTTCATAAATAATAGAATTATCTCGGCTCTTAAAACAGTAGAATTTATTAATGATAGGATATCATATGCAGTTTTACAGGGTAGGTGGTGTAAAATTATTTTAATAAACATACATGCACCAACGGAAGATAAAGATGATAATACTAAAGATGATTTTTATACAGAGTTAGAACAGGTCTTTGATAAATTTTCTCAGTATGATATGAAAATTCTGTTAGGTGACTGTAATGCACAGATTGACAAAGAAGAGACATTTAAACCCACGATTGGTAAAGAAAGTCTTCATGAATTAAGTAATGATAATGGTATAAGATTGATTACTTTTGCAACCTCAAAGAATTTAATTGTGAAAAGTGCCACTTTTAAACATAAAGATATCCATAAATATACCTGGTCTTCTCCAGATGGTAAAACTCATAATCAGATAGATCATATTCTCATTGATAAGAGAAGGCATACTAGTATAATTGACGTTCGTACACATAGAGGTGCTGACTGTGCCAGTGACCATTATTTAGTAATTGCTAAATTAAGAGAAAGACTCTCAGTGATAAATCATAAGCAACAAAATCTAAAAGTTATAAAATTTGATACAGGAAAGTTTACTGATGAAAGAATTAAGAAAGATTACCCAATTAAACTGTCAACTAGATTTGAGGTTTCGCAGGATTTAAATGATGATGAAAATATAAATGAAACAGACGTAAATAAGAATTGGTAGCACATACGTAATGCAATAGAATCAGCAGCTAAAGAAAGTATAGGATACCATAAACCAAGAAAAAGTAAGCCATGGTTTGATAATGAATGTCATAATCTAATAGAAATAAGAAATCAGGCTAGACTTAGGTGGTTAAATAACTCGGATGATACAAATCTAAACAATTATAATACAATAAAGCGAGAAGTTAACCGCACGTTTAGAAGTAAAAAAAGAGATTACTTGAAAAGCAAAATTAACGAAATTGAAACAAACAGCAAAAATAAAAATATCAGAGATTTATATAAAGGTGTAAATGAATTTAGAAAGGGGTGGCAACCTAAAGTAAACTTGATAAAAGATAAAGACGGTGATTTTCTAGCTGACCCAAGAGATATTCTAAATAGATGGAAGAACTACTTTAATGACCTTTTAAATGTCCATGTAGGAGATAAATCAGAAGTAAATGAAGTACACACAGCAGAACCTTTAGTTCCAGAACCTAACTTGACTGAAGTTAAAGATGCTATTAAAAGGCTTAAGAATAACAAAGCACCTGGCATTGATTTAATACCAGCTGAGTTAATTAAATATGGTGGAAATTCATTAATATGTCAAATTCATAAATTAATTTGTTTAATATGGAATAAAGAAGAAATCCCTCAACAGTGGAAAGAATCCATAATTGTTCCTGTGTTTAAAAAAGGTGATAAAATGAACTGCAATAATTACCGTGGAATTTCTCTACTCTCAACAACATACAAAATATTGTCTAACATTCTTTTAACAAGACTAACCCCATATGCTAATGAAATTATAGGTGATTATCAATGTGGATTTAAACGTAACAGATCAACTACAGATCAAATTTTTCACATCAGACAGACACTTGAAAAAAAGTGGGAATATAATCAAAATGTCCATCAGCTATTCATTGATTTCAAAAAAGCATATGATTCGGTCAAAAGAGATAAATTATATAATATATTAGTAGAGTTTGGAATACCTAAGAAGCTTGTTAGTATGATAAAAATATGCACCAGTGAAACAGAAAGTAAAATTCGTGTGGGTAATAATATGTCTGACAAATTTATAATTCATGATGGGTTAAAACAAGGAGATGCATTATCTCCATTGCTCTTTAATTTTGCCTTAGAATATGCTGTAAGGAAGGTAAAAGAAACTAAAGAAGGACTAAAATTAAATGGTGTGACTCAGTTGTTAGCATATGCAGATGATGTAGACTTATTGGGGGATGATATAAATACAATCAAGAATAATGCTAAAATATTTTTCAAAACTGCTAAAGAGATAGGTTTGGAAGTTAACAAAGAGAAAACTAAATATATGCTTACAGGCCGAAACCAAGTGTTAGGTAATAATCAAAATCTAATTATTGATAACAACTCGTTTGAACCAGTTTCCAAATTCAAATACTTAGGAGTAATATTAACAAATGAAAATTATATTAAAGAGGAAATAAAAAGTAGGCTTAATTCAGGAAATGCATGTTACTTCTCTCTTCATAAACTTTTGTCTTCTCGTTTAATATCTAAGAAACTAAAAGTTAAAATATACAAAACAGTAATTTTGCCTGTAGTATTATATCGGTGTGAAACTTGGTCCCTTACATTAAAAGAGGAACATAAATTGAGAGTATTTGAAAATAAGATCCTTAGGAAAATATTTGGACCTAAAAGGGATGAGGAGACAGGTGAGTGGAGAAGGTTACATAATTTAGAACTACATAATTTGTATTCATGTCCAGATATTATTAGAATAATTAAATCAAGAAGACTTAGGTGGGCAGGCCATGTGGCACGAATGGGAGAGGAAAGAGGAGTTTACAGGATTCTTGTTGGGAAACCAGATGGTAAGAGACCTGTAGGAAGGCCAAGACGAAGATGGAGGGACAACGTTGAGATGGACCTAAAGGAAATCGGTAGGGATGGAAAAGAGTATATAGATCTTGCTCAAGATAGGGACAGATGGAAGGTCTGTGTTGCTGCAGCCATGAACCTTCGGCTTTAAGAAGGCTAGAGAGTTAGTTAGTTAGTTTAATATGCATATAAAATATTGCATACTGCGGAATGTACAAATGAAGAGTACAGGGGGAAACCTGTCCAATTTCATCAATTTGCTGTTTTCGATGGCATTAAACATCATAAATAAGTGTAGTTTTGTATGTATAAAAACGAAAAACTCAGTAAATCCTGAAAAATGTAAGATTAAAAAAGTAACTTATCTTGAAAGTTTTAATTTGTTCTTCTGAAGGAAAAAAAAACATCAGGTTTTCCCCCTTAGACTGGCTGAATTTGGTTATTTTACATCGCTTTTCTGCCACTCTAGTTGCAACAATGAGGATGAATGGTGGTAGGATGATTGGATGAAGCGACAATCACAAACATATATGCATGATACAACACAAGTCCTACAGAGGATTATCCTGGCTACAAGTCTAGGTGCCAAAGCCTTGTTAGTCTGCATATTGCAGTTCACGGTGTACTATGTGGAAGTGAGATTGACAATTGGGTGCCTTTTGAAAGGGGTTATCCCTTACACACCTTCTCCCCTAAACTCTTCAAATTTATGCAATGGCATAGTGATACAACTATCACTTTGAATTTTTTAGGTGAATGAAATACATAATATTGCAGGTTTAGCCATATACAAAGTTATGCAATGGCATATTGCTGCTGCGACAATTATAAAATCTGATAAATAATCTTACCTTCTTTGGCATTCTTTATTTCTTCAACCTGCTCCTCTTTGATCTTTCTTTTGCCATTAACTGTCGCACCGGGATACTTTTCATCATTAACTTTCGTCTCATTCTTTACTTTGTCTTTATTCATTTCCTTTATGACTTTTTCCCTCGTGTCATCAGCTGTGTCTGCTTGGGAGGTTTCTCCCTCCTCTTCTTTCGGAGGGGAATCACCCTCAGATTTCACATCTGGCAAGGGCTCAGTTTTAGTTTCTGAATCTGCTTCCTCCTCTTTCTTCACTTCACCCGTACTGGATTCCTGTGCTCCACTTGCTTTGTCTTCCTTCTTAATTTCATCCTTCTGAACTTCGTTCTGCTTTGAGAGGAATTTAAAGGTGGTGGGATCCACAGACAAAACTTTGATTCCAGCCTCATCTGAAAGATAGAAATTTGAAATAAAGATGCGCACAAAGGAAATGCAAAGAAAATATACCAACTGTGAATATTTCACAAGAGCAATAATTAGGGGCATGCATATTTCGTTTTTGACGAAAAAACGAAATGTGAAAAAACACATTGTTGTGTTAATTTTTCATGTTTTTGAAAGGTGTGAGATGCATTTTGTGACCATGTTTTGTCACGAAATAATGCGAAATGAACTGCAAAAAGCGAAATTAACTCTTAAACACGAAATTTACCGTTTATATACCGACGCGACACTTTCTGAAATCTGAAGTATCCTGTGAGTTATGCAATTCACGGAAAATTGATTAATTCTTTTGTAAATATTTGAGAAGCAAAAATTAACCCCTTTACACAGGAATAAACTTAATACTCTGGTAACTTCATAAATGTGCTATTAGAAGGGATAAGTTTATTTTGTGTAATAAGTGCAGTTTTTAAATCAAACTTAGGATTATATTCACAATTTTAAAACCAAAATGTCATTTTATATAGCACTTTTCATGTGATTATTCACCGCTATAACACCGAAATTTCATTTTATTTACCGCTTTTGAACCTGAAATCGACTCTGTTTTTGTACCGAAATTTTGTTTTTTTAATTACCAAAAATATGTGCCTCTAGCAATAATACATTCAATCTTAACATCCCAACATACCAAAATGTTAAAAAATCTTCCTCGATTTTACATTTTCCCCCATTTTAAGTTTCTCCAGCTTGGTTACCGGAAAAATGTAAAATCGAGATTCCACTGTTAATTATTATTACATAAATATTCCATTGGAACTATACTACATCTATATAAATATTTTTATGCCTATTTTTCATCTCGATACCCAATGACATTGATACACTTGCAACATTATAATAGGTTGGAAAGTCAATACCCTGGTTATATATAGTGTTTCTCATTTCATCATTGCTTTTACAATCTGGATCACTCAGCACCTTCTTCAAACCTGGGAAGAAGTGCAAATTGTTGATTGATTTGTTGTTTTAAGTCCACTTTATGCACAGTAAGGCTAATCGGGACTGGACCTACAGTGACGATGCTACCACTGTACCATTGGGGAGACCCACACAAATTGTTGAATGTTAAATATGTTCCAGTGCCCAACATCATATATATATCTGACCAAATGTTGCACACTGAAGGCAGATAATGGTTATTGTTTACAGCATCCCTGCATAATCTTCTACAATGTAGATATTACAAAACTTATTTCTGGGCGGTGTTGGTTGACTCTAGTATTTCTGACAGCAATACATTGATATTGTTAATGGCTCAGAATATGACATTCTAATAAAGACACCCATTAATGTTTGACTTGCATGGTTTATAAGACAACCCCCACCCCCTCCACACACACAGAAAGAACTATGAACGAACTATAACTTGAGCACTCTCTCTACACAAGTGGGGTAAGAAAAAATTGCATTAACTGATGAACAAAAAATTTAGCAAATTGAAACAATGAAAATATAGATACCGTATTTACGCGTGTATAATGCGCGTGCGTGTATAATACGCACCCTCTTTTTTGATGGGGAAAAGCAAAAAAAAAATATATCTCGTATATAATGCGCAGTACAATTCAGGTTCCAGAAATGGCTTTCTTAGCGTCGGACTAACATTTACGTATTTCATTTAAAATTAATCAGGAGATCATAAAAACGATCTTTTCCTTGCTTTCGTAGCTGATGCATTCACCACGCGACCTTGAACTTCCAGATGTTGGGCTTTTCATAGGAGAGGAGGGAGCAATTATCAACCACCCGTTCAAGGTCGCAGTGCGTGATGCTTACAATAGATGATGACATCAAGGCAGCATGAACTCGCAACAAGCGGTAGGGTGAAACGTGCGTCGCTGCCGATTGTTTGTGAATGGGTTCGTGAGACATGGAACTCCATCTCCCTTGAAATGATGATCAAAAGTTTTAAGGTAACGGGAATATCGAACAAGATGGATGGAAGTGAGGACATTTCAGACTGCTTGTATTAGTAACTGGGAGTGAATGACGAAATTAAGTGTAAACGTTATTTATTTATTTACGTGAGTCAAGCCGCAATAGCGCAGTAAATATACAGTAATTATTTCTATTTGGTAAGTGTTGACGTAATTATTTTACCTTCATATTTGTTACAGTCAACTCTCGATACAACGACCTTTCATAGTTCCCAGGGAAAAGGTAGTTATTTCGAAGGGGTTGTTATTGGAATTTGCACCAAAAATGATTATTAGGAGATAATCGGGCAGAATGAATGTTGGATTTAATACGGGTCTACTAGAGCATTGTCTGCTACAAGATGAACTGGTAAGATAAGATCTCTCGGAAGATCTCACCTTTCTAGGCACAAAAAAAGGGGCTGTAAATTTTGTTTTGGTGCGGCTGTGTAAAATACGTCGTAAAAATGTCATTTTCCTTCCTTCGACCAACTTCTAATTCACCCCCTCCCCCATTCCAGGGAGCAGTCCTTCCTCTTCCTCGACTTGCATTGTAAGCCAGCCTGAAAAAGGAAACGGGCAACTTGTGATCTATTTGCACCCAATGCGTATTCTAAGACACATTGAACAGTGTCGCACTCGATAATCATTTTGGTTTGGAATTAGATTTCACTAAAGTGAAACTGTATATTTAGTCCCGATTAGCCCAAAAGCATAAAATGAACTTAAAACAAACTTTATGAAACCTGCGCATTTTCAGATATCAAAATGTGAGATCTTTATTTACTCTCACGTTAATCGACGATAATCGGTGTCAGCTTATACATTGAGCATTTTTTAAAAAATCGTTCGCAGCTTACACATTGAGGTTCTGAAGATAAATGTGCAGAACATGTTGTTGTTTTAACTCTTCTTTTTCTTTCTGAAGATCGAATTTCGTTATCGTCAAATCAAAACAGCTTTGCGAGATACAAAACAATGACTTGCCTGCGCGCTGGATGAGTCATTGCTGTTATCCACAAGCGACAACTTCGCAGACGCTAGACAAAACACTGGCGCCAGTTGCAGCGTAAAAACAATGCGACCGGCTGGAAGTTCGAGCAACAGGTGGTCAGGGAAAATCCTCCGTATTTCAAAGATATCGCAACTGTCGAAGGCTGAACTTTTATCAGCTGTGTGAAGAAGAAAGAATAAACCCTTTCTTTACGTTTTACCTTGCAACAGACAATAATACGGGCAATATGTCAATACAATAGCATTAAAAAAAGAAAAAAAATAGGAAATGAATTCTGCAATTATTACATTGCCGTGCAGACCAGTGGCGGAGAAAGCTGGGTAGGGGGCATTTTTTTTTATTTTTTTTATACTTGTCCTATGGTTTTTGTTCGTTTTCAAGAATGCATCCACAACTGGTTGACCATTTTAGAAGTCAACGGAAAGAAAGAACGGTCCACTTCCACCCTTGTCTGTAATCAGCCTGTGTGCACACACGAGCAAGAAGACAAACGGCATTGCCCCCCCCCCCCCCAAACGTTTGCTGAGAAGAAAAGAGGGAGAAGTCACTCTGCCAACGGAACACTTTTGGCAAATATTAGGACATCGGCACAGTCATGAAAATGTAGAAAGTGGTAAATGGGAGTTATGATGCAAGTAAGATCAAAGTGAACTTTTGCGGAAACCTGGATGAAAATGCATTAAGAGTGTTGACGATCTTTAGTTGGCCTATGTGGCTTTATCTATAACAGTTTCACTACTTTATGAAGTGTTACAGGGAACAAAGAATACGTTTTGAATGAAAGCGATTATCGAAAGTTGTACGCTACAAAGTCGATTTAAAATAACATCCAAGCATATCAATCTCTTCTCATGTATCCAAGAGCAAACGAAATCACAATGGCAAAACAAGCCTGGCATGTTGGGTAGCAGCCGTCGGCTGCGGGTAACATTGGTATGCTTGGGGGAGGGGAGGTCAGAGGTCAAGTACTATTGGATATAACCGAAGCGTGGTCTGGTGTTTATTTTTAGATCAGACCCACTTGCAAGCGGTAGAGTGCTTCTGAAGGGAATGAGTGCAAAAAACGTATTTTTCGCCCGATCTCTGTTCATGACCATGTCTAAGGCGAAAACAATTTTTGTGGAAGTTATTTCTCCCGCGAAAAATACCGCTTAATACGTCTCCCGTGTGACGCACGTGCTTGATTGCCGCCAGAACGGGTGCTGCTTTTCTCGATGTCGCAAAACTTTCCATTACTAAGTGACAACTCATGGAAAACGGCCATTTCGCATTAAAAAGTTATTTTTTAAAATTATTATTGCTAAAGAAAGGCAATCTGTAGATATATACATGTTATACGCAGTGACATAGTGAAAAAAAATGCGTGATTTCATTTTGGCTGTCCGAATTATTCCGTGCATAATACGCACCACAGTTTTGAAGGGCAAAAATTTTGGAAAAAAGTGTGCATTATACACGCGTAAATACAGTATTCAATACACTAACCTTTGACCTGGATCATAATTTTCTGAGGTCCAGCCCTTAATCCAATCTTGTGGCAATCTTGAATCCTGAACTTCCGTGTTGTTGACAACCACAACCAACCCCATTGCCCGTGGATTCTGTACTCTTCACCTCTCTGTTTCCACACCTATAAAAAGACACCAATAGTGGCTCATATTTTCATTGTGCTGATAAGAGCAAACTCAGGTAGTCAAGAAATTATAATTGTAAAAGTTACTTGTCATTTAATGATAACTGACTGATAATGGCATTATAAACATATTATCAATTACTTCACTGGCCTCAGAGTGCTGTTGCATCATGGGAGATTATTTAGTAATTCAATAAATGAACTGTCAACAATATATTAGAGACAAGTAAAAATTCCCTTTCAAGCTGGTTTGATTAATGCAAAATGCATACCTGATGTTTTAAACCAAGTGTGTATTTTACAAAATTGTAGGTCATCCTGTTTCTCTCCTCTTCTTCCTCTTTCTCCTTCTTCTCTTTTTTATCTTGCCTCTTCCTGTCCTCCCTTTCTGAAGATGTCAAACGTTGTAATTTTGTATGTCCTGTAACAAAGACAAGAAATAAATATCTGCACATCTGGGATCATCTCCGCTTCAAACGCCGTACCCTTTTGTGAATGAAGACAGTGATCTTCGAAATTAATAGGGTTGAACCATTAAATTGTGCAACGCGGAAGTGCGAAATCTTCTAAATTTCACGTAAGTAATGGAATACATGTTGCAAAGTTTGTTACTACCAATGCAATATACTGATATTACCACTGGTTTTGTTGTTTGGTATAATTGACTTCAGTATGATTGTCTCCACAGTTTGAGGTAATGAGCCATGTGAGTAACAGCACCTGCTCATTCAAGGTTTTTTGAAAACGTTCTCTCTCTCAACTTTCTTTTCCTATCATAGTTTAATATTAATTAAATTAAAATTAATGAGACTAAAAATATATATCTGATGTAGAGACCCGCGATTGCTCCAGGAATGTTACACCAAATAAAAAAAATCCTTGTTAAAAATAACACCAAAAAATTTGGACACACACTTCTAAAGTGTGTCTTATTTTGTGTTGTTTCTAACAAGAATGTTGCCAGCATATGACATAAGAAGTTTTTTAATGTCATAGCAAAAAATATGTTTTAATGCTTGCAACAATCATAAACCACAAGAAGAATTCTACATAAAAGGAAAATTATACTTAGTTCATACAACAGGACATCTACTGTATGACTAAGATAAAATTCAAGTATTACTGCAGGTTTTCAAGGCAATTTTTTCAAATAATAAAAGGCATTTTATTAAAAAAAAAACCTGTAAATTGTAGACTCAACATTTACAGATAGTTCCTCACACATCTTACAAAGCATGTGAACAGTATATGGACACCTCTCACCCCCCCCCCCACCATGTCTTCCTCAATATGGAAATATATAATTAGTCATCAATTAACAATCAAAGTACTCTATTCCCTTTTAGATATAGTCATTTGTCATGTCTATCAAAATTAGGGAATAATTTCCAGTCAGTAGATAACATATGAATAAAAAAAACCTGTGAACCTGCTCATACAAGGAGCACCTACTCCCTTGGTGGTAAGCACGCCCTCTCATTTTAATGTGAAAATAAAATATTATGTTCTCAAAAATAGAGTAGTACTTATAAGTAACTGCCCATTTCAATGACCCAATCGCATATACACATTTAAATTTTTGCTGGATTAGCCAATCTTGATAAGTTCTCACTCACACATAACTATGTTCAATAACATGAGATATTTCACTCTACAAAGTGAAAAGCAGTTAACTATTTTCAATTGCAAGTACAATAAACAAACACATACCTAATGCTTCATGCCATACAGAAGCAAAGACGACTGGCTTGATACAAGCCTGCAGCACGATCAACGCTCGGGCAAAATCCTTTGGATTAATGCATGCACTCACAGCAGTTATCCATGGCTTCCTTAACAGGGGCCAGTTGGTGTGCATGAACGAAGCCTGGACACTACTCTCCAGTTGGAGGACTGTTTGTCTCAGAGTGCTTACAAGCAGTGTACGTGCACCTAGAAAGAAACAAAACAATACTGGTCAGTTTTCTGTTATAATTATTTCTTGTATTTCACAATTGCACACAGGTAAAAGAGTGTAGGCGAAAAATCAAGCTAATCCAGGGCTGACTAGGTAACTCATTTGGTAGAACAATGACATGGTATGCTAGAGACCCGGTCAAGCCTGTATTTTTCACTTGAATTTCAATGTAGTTAACAATCAAGATGTTAATACATAACTAAAAAAGATTGGACTGAGTCCGAAAGCAAGGGAAACTTGACTGAAATGTATATAGAAAAATAAGAATTGACGGATTTATTTATTTTACTTCCCTTTTCTGCCACTTTTGGCTAATTGTGAAGATGAGGATGAACAATGATGGAACCCACGCCCAGCCCAGAATAAGAATTCGGTACCCTTGTGCTAACCTCTCTGCCACAGAGGCTGGCAGAAAAATAATGAGGAGGAAGAACAAGGTGTCTACCAAAGATAGAAAGAGAAAAACAAAACAACAAATCCAAAATTCATGACTTTTTTTTCTTAGCCTTTATTTATACAACCCATACTTAGACAAAGTTGGAAATTAGCAATTAAGAGAATACATATTTATTTAATGGAAAGCCCCTACCAAAAGATCAGTTAAGATAAAAAACTGAAGCTGTATTTAACAACATAATTAGACTTGCTTTATCTATCAATGCATCCAGGACTGCACGTGGCAAAACTAGTAAGGCTCTGGCATCTGTACTCACAGCCATGTGGGCCTCGTGTTTTCATCCCCATATATTTGTGATTATCCCTTTATCCATGGTATCATCCTCCTCTTTGCAATTAGTCAAAGGGGCAGAAAAGTGAAGTAAAATAAACTAAATCAATGAGTCATTGTGGCAGCAAAAATTCTTGACAACAAGTATAATTTCTTGACTTTCATGACTGGTAGACACCCTAAAGAAGAAATCAGCTGAAACTGGGACTGATACTGACAATTATGCAGTTTCTCTAGTTTTTTAAAATACAGTAACAAAAGTTCCTTACCATAAAGAGAGCCTATCCATTTAAATTCTGATGCCTGAGTGAGGGAGAACTTGTGGGACAAATGCCTCTTCTTGTCCCGTTCCTCGTTCCTCTGCAGTTTATTGAGAGCTGCAATGTTTGTACTGTACTGGTTGGCGTAGTTTTTGTAATTGTTCTCCATTCCGAGTTTAAACAGGTAGGTTCCTGAAAGAAAGAACGAAAATATTAAATAAACAAGGCAACATGCAAAGGTTAGACAGAATTACACATGATACTCTACCAGGAAATTTCCAGTCGCAAAGCATATTTTGGACCTGTAGGTAAGTTTTTTTTTTAAGTTACTTTAATTTTAATCCCTTAGAATTTCCTGACAAAGCACAAAGAAAATTGAAAATTAGTAATAATAATATAAATAATAAACAAAAAGTTATATGGTGCAACAGCCTTTTGAGGACAACGGACTGCCAAACAGCTTTTAACTGGGTTAAGCATGGACTACTCAATGCATTGTGTTCCATCGTCTCTGTTCTCTGGTTTTCAAGAGCGGACTATGCTGCTGTTGCATTCAAACAGCTCACCAAATGTCTCCACAGTACTGGGCCAACAACAAAAGTTTTGGATCCCCTACAAGGTATGGCATAGTGGTAAGGTCATTACCTTGCAATCAAGTGATTGCAGGCTCAATACCAGATGGAGAAACATAGTGCTTCAGATTCAAGTCCAAATTAGCCTTTCTGTGCACAAAGTGAACTTCAAAACACACTCAAACAAACAAGTATGGAACATATATGCATTAGCCAGGAAATGAGGTGTTGGTGCAAACAGTTTGCAGCACTCATAAAAGATTCATTCCATGCACAAGGGTATTTTGTATTTTAAAATGAAGATTAAAATACACAGCAACATTTTAGGCAAATATAGGACCTGAGCCTAAACCTATAGTTTAAAATGGAATCAGTACCACATGACCTAATGTAGTCACTACACTTTTAAGTTCCTTGCAAATTCTCTTTATCAGGAACATCCTGAATATTTTTGAAACAATGTGTTACAGTACCTATGATACAAAACAAACATTCCTTTGCTATCCAATGTTGTTATTAATTAGGACTGAGCTGATACATACAGCCATGTCTAACCTACGCTTTCTGATAGCACTAGTGTTGGCTGATAGTGATCTATCAGCATTGATATCGACTCTGTCATTATTATGAAGAGAGACAGTGACACAGGAGGGAGAGAGGGAGGAAGAGAGAGAGAGAGAGAGTGAGTGTGTATGTTCATACAATAAACCTTCCTGGTCTCAATAAAGACCTAGCAAGTTCCTAGATCCAGTTAAAAAAAAAACAAAAAAAAAAAACATAATCATGGTTTGACTGCTTTCAATAAAACAAAATTGGATGCTTAGCATTGAAACAAAAACTGTGTGATATGGCATACATAGGGGCATGCATATTTCGTTTTTGACGAAAAAACGAAATTTGAAAAAACACATTGTAGTGTTAATTTTTCATGTTTTTGAAAGGTGTGAGATGCATTTTGTGACCATGTTTTGTCACGAAATAATGCGAACTGCAAAAAGCGAAATTAACTCTTAAACACGAAATTTAGGGTTTATTCACCGACGTGACATCTTCTGAGGTTTGAATTATCCTGAGAGTTGATTAATTCTGCTGTTAATATTGGAGAAGCAAAAATGGACTCCTTTACACAGAAATAAACTTAATACTCTGATAACTACATAAATGTGCTATTAGAAATGAAATGTTAATTCTGTGGAATAAGTGTAGTTTTTAAATCAAATTTAGGATTATATTCACAATTTTAAAACCAAAATGTCTTTTTATATACCACTTTTCATCCAATTTTTCACCACTATAACACCGATATTTTATTTTATTTACCGCTTTTGAACCTGAAATTGACTCAGTTTTTGTACTGAAATTTTGCTTTTTTATTTACCAAAAATATGTGCCTCTAGGCATACAACATGTGATATTGTATTCTGAATTAAGCAGTGTGCAAAAGTATACTTGGCATACAAATAATTTTACATCAGAAATTCTCTAGCATCTCTTGCACTAAAACTAACTACAAAATATAGTAAATGAGCAAGCATAACTAGGAAAATAAAATAGAAATAATAACTGACAAATTATAAAACAAGAAAACAATTAAATTAATCCAACTTGGCAAAACATATTTACCAATTTTCAGGATTTGAAGTGAAAGCAAGAGTAAAACATGCAAATGCACAAAACTTTATCTTTTACGAGGAAAAAAACTTTGCAGGTTGAAAGGAGAGATTGTCACCATTCACAATAGAAACTTAAGAAAATTGTGTACAATTCAACAATTAAAATAAATGCTTCCTTTACCTTAGACCAAATCAGGTATCATTAAAAAAATAACAATTTCACAATTTATATTAACAGAGAAAGTCTAATTTACATACCTAGTAATTTTGTCGCTTCATATTTTCAAACTACATTTTGCAATAGTTCAAGAAAAAATAAAGGAAAATAAATATGGTGCATACCAAAACAACCAATGTCAACTATGTCTCTGCATACTTTAGCCAGATTATGAGAAAATAATTATGTATTAAGTACAATCCCTATTTGGTTATTATTGTGAATTGAGTGCCATGAATAAAATAATAAAATATGCTCCATAAACATATACAAGTTTTTATATATGAACAAAATTGCTACATTAAATTCCAAAACCTCACTTCTGAATAAACCCCAATGCCACCCAAGCAACATCATCTCTTTGATGTGAAAGATTGCATTTATTTCCAGAAGTTATAGTTTCCATGTGACAAGTGACGCACCTCACTTTGGTCTGAAAAATTCCTAGAACCTGACTTGAAATTTATCTTTTGAACATACATACCAAATTTACCACAAACACAAAACAATACTCTCTCACCTGAAGCAATCTGCTGTGCCTTCAGTCTAGTAATCCGAGAATTATCCCCGTTTAAACCACCAGCACCATCCTTGTCAGATTCCTTGTCCTTCTCTCCGGGACATCTCTCCTGATCATTTTTCTGATTGATGCCGCTCCTCCGCTTCAGGTCTTCCATGTTGAATGTCCGTGGTTGTAGAGATCCTGTCTTAGATCGCGTAACTATGGTGTGTTTGCCACCTAGCAAAGCAACAGCAATATACGTTAATGTAAAAACAATAGCAGAGTGCTGGGAATATTTCTCCCAACACTTTCCTCTTGTTTGTACATTAAATTATGTACAATCTACTTGCTAGTAACAAGCTATCGAAATAACGAATAGCAACAACAGGCTACAAGTGACTACATTTGTGGACAAGTGTTTGGTTGAATGTGGAACAATTAAGACAGCTGTCATTAGCATAAGTATTGAAGTGGGGTACAGTGAAGCAATAATTTTCTGAGCAGGTTCGAACAGTTCTTGCAAGTAAAATGTCCAAATTGACTTGTAAACTATTATGTAATCAGTAAGAAAACAGCAATTCATGCATATTCACTTTCATAAGGTTAAAACTAGGATTTTTCTTTTATTTGCATTTGCAAAGTTCCAGCCCTCCACCCTTAAAAGTTTAAGAAGGATTACTTTTCTGAAAATTAAATTTTTAGAACATGTCAAATCACATGCAAATCAAAGACAAAAATTATACTCATCACAATCTGATAAATGAATAGTAGTGTATTAGAGGGCTACTCTTTCACCAACCACATATAAAAAATTGCAAGATACCTTTATGAACTTACCTTCCTTCGTAGATTTTGGATCATCATCATCTTCATCAATTTCTTTATCACTGTCTTCTTCAATTTCCATTTTGGAAGAATCCATTGACCCAGCTGTTGAAATTTTCACTACAAATATACAAAAAATTGGAATGTATTCTTAAGTAACTTAAAATTTGATATAGGTCAATGTGAACTTTAACTGACATAAATAATCTGAAGAAACACACTGTATCCTGATGACAAAGTTGCTCTCGGGAATATTCAGTAAAGTTAGCAAATTCAAATTCTGCATTCTTATGGTTGCAACCTATCTATTGATTCAACTTGTTCACAGCAAGATAAAAGCTTATGGTTTTTTCTTCTAGATATTTTATTGATTTCCTGTCGTAAAGTCTCACAGCATTCAAAATTACTCCTAGTCAATTTTTGTAGCAGCATTCCAGGAACAGGATTCCTGTTAAAATTAATGTTAGAAAGCAGGATCTTTAAAAAGTGGCATTTTAATTGTGCTGTCAGTTAGTTAAAATAATACAGCTAGCCTATTGCATTACACCGAGTTGTGAATCAACGTTGTCATCCATTATGCAAAGCCAAAATAGACACTTCCAGGCTTACAAGGTATATTTAAATACCGTATTTCACCATGTAACCGTTGCATCCTGTTTTATCAGGCCAAAATTTGATTGAAAACCTTTCATCGTGTAATCGTTCAATGAGCACCTTAAAAAAACCAATGATACCAGTGCAGAATCTTCAGACACAGAACATTAAAGAAATTTTGTGCGTTGATTTGCACTATTGAATTTGAACATATATTCACGAGTATTCAGTGCATCCTAATCTTTTAAACAAAGACACTTGATGCAGTAATAAGCAAATTTTAGCACAGGTAACACGGCCACATTAAAAACAATAAAAAATTGGCATAAAATCTGTGATTATTATGTGGTGAAATAAAGTAATTTTCCAAACCACTCTGCAATGATTCAACACCGTTGAAAACGAATGATGAAAAATGAAATAATATTTTTATGAGAAATATTCCCCCCAAACAACTACAAGAACTTTACTAAAAGACCACATACCTGTTGTCGTGGTGGTTGTTGTAGTTGTAGTTGTTAGCTCTGCCACATGCTCTGCTTCTCCAGTTGACGAAACTTTGGTTTTCTCTACAGTTGTTCTACTTGTAACTGCCGTAGTCTCCTTCAAGAAAATAACAAAAGAGATATTATCAGGAAACACACACTGATGAAAATAAAGACATGTATAATTATAGTTTTAAACTTAGCATCATGTTACATAATCATATGTTTTTCTTGCAAGCTTTTGCTTCCCCAACTGTCAAATAGCTATGTTCATTACATGGTACTTTGTCAAGGTTTCCTACATTACAAAACTGCATTGCATGAGCTGAACACTACAAACAAATCCCTTTTTTGAGTATATCTTCACAATTACTAAACCATTCCTTTGCTCGATATACAGAAAGTATTAAGAATCTTTCTACTCTTAGAACATTTGCAAATCTTTAATTCCTCCTCTTCTCTGATTTGATCCATTGCACGTCCATGATCTCTAACTACACTAAACTCTCCATCTGCAAAAGCCTAATATTGAATATACACACTCTTGAAGACATATTTGGCAAACAAATCATGATTACCATGTAAGAATTTTCAATTCACTTGTCCCAGAGTAATGTTACTTTAGGTTTTGTTATTTTCTCCTGTTGGAACATTCTAATGCGCAACAGGAAACAAATGTATTTCAGTTTTTTTGTTACATAAGTAAATTCCTCTAACATGCAATTTGTGTTCATTGATAAGAAAATATACAATTTCCACTGTATGGACGGGTCGCAATACAATTGCAACTGGAACTGCAACAGCAGCTTAAAGTGGGGCCTGCAGGGAAGTGATCCAACAGAGAACTGAATACAAGACACACCATCCTGTTTAGTCCCAAAACTTCAAACCTTCCCTACAAAATGAGAAAGAAATAACCTGTTACTCCATTCCATAAAAAGAGTGCCCACATTTTTTATGTGAGCACAGCGCCAGAACTACTTGGGCAATTGGTAGTAACAAACATAAATAAAAAAGGTAAAGTGCTCCCCTGTGCTTAGCACCACGCCATGAAGGCGAATAGGGGTGTGGGGGTAACGCCCCACACTTTCTTGATCCAGTCATGAGTGGGGGTGATGTGATCAGCATCACGCCCCTGACTGCCTTTACCCCCCAGGGTTTCCCCCAGGTACCCATGTTATTCGACGCTGGGTGGGCGCCGGGGCCGCTAAATAAAGCAATGGCCAACTTGATGCATAGGCCATAGTTGAAGCAGTCCAGATTTAGAAGGTTCAAACACAGATTGAAGCCTAGATCTACGATTTATTAACAAAACTTTAAAACAGTTTCTACACTTTTTTGATGTGATGATAAATTTTGATAGTTTCCTTCCCACACACAAGGGAAAATTCACAGATACATGTTCATGTCATGATTAGCAGTCATAATTTTCAATACTTAATCACTAGGGACATGCACATTTTGTTTTTGACAAACACAAAATGTGAAATAACTTGCTGTAATGTTCATTTTTCATGTTTCTGAAAGGTGTTTGTCTACCATATTTTGTCATGAAATGTGCAAAATGCAAAACAAACACTTAAACCACAAAATTTAGAGTTTACTTACAGACACAACACATTTTCTAGTCTGAATTATCCTGCAAGTTATGCAATTCATGGAACATAGATTAATTCTGCTGTAAAATTTTTGGAATAAAGTCAATACTCTGCTAAGTACATAAATGTGTTATTAGAAGGGGAAAAAATATGTTGTATAATTGGTGGTTTTTACGTTAAATTCAGAAGGTCATATGCACAATTTTAACACCAAAATGAATTTTTATATACTGCATTTGATCCCAAAATGTGCCCAATTTTTGTACCGAAATCTTGATCCTTTATTCACCATAAATGTGTGGTCATACTAATCTGATAAAATTGAGCTTACAGTTTCATATTAGCATCTATGTATGAAATGTTACACCAAAATAATAGCTATTCTTGAAGCTTTTTTATGATAAGAAAAATATTACACACTTACTATCGTAACGGGCGATTTCTTTCCACACTCTGAAGTGTCTCCACTATCACCTCCCTTCTCTTTATTATGATTGTTGGAACAATCACTTGTACCACCCTCCTGACTATCTCCAGCTTTGGTTTCGTTCTCTGCTTTCATTTCTTCTGTACTAAAAAGCTTTTCTGCTTCACCTTCAGCCCCTTCAAATTTAGCTCCAATCTCTGGATCTTGCCCAAATTCCCCAGAGATTCCTTCTCTTTGAAACCTCTCCTTTTGCACTTCTAATTCTCTATGCTCTCTTTCTAATCTCTCCACTTCTTCCCTCCTCTCCCTCTCTCTCCGTTCCTCTTCCTCCTTCCTTTCCCGTTCTAATCGCTCGGCTTCCTCCTTTGCTCTGAGTTCTCGCCTATCCTTCTGCAGTTTAACAAGCACAGCTGAAAAACAGAAAATAAGAACCATAAATAAAGTAAACACAATTCTTTCACAGAACTTCAATTACATAAAAAAATAAAGCATTTACATCACATTTAACAATACTTACACAATTATTGCATCCTGATTTTTTCTTCTAAATAACATCTATCTGACTGCTTTTTCAAAATGAAAGTTAATGAATCACAGTATTAAAAAAAATCATCCATGCACAAAATTGTTTATAGTTTACAATAGGAATGGACCAACATGAAATTTTGGTCGATACTGATATTTTATACATCTATATAAAACTCCAAATGGTCCTTGACGAACCTGAATGGGTCATTGGATTCGTTAAATGCATGTTACCAGATGACTGCAATACTAAAGAAGCTCTATATTTAGACATTCACTTATTAAAAAGTATGGAATGGAGATTGTATATCTATATCCATAAAATTATAACAAAATGGTATAACATTAAATTATAAGATATTTATAGATATATCAGATCTGATATGCCTATATCGGCAGATACCGATAGAGTACTGATTAATTTGTCCCATCCATAACAATAATAATAAAACATAAGTGACGAACCAATGTAACTTTAAATACCAATATTGTACCAATTTGATGTTAACATGTGTTGTGCGAGTTACTCACTGTATAATATAATCTATACAAAAATTTGTACAAAATAGTCTTACTTACGTGAGTGAGTATGGAATTTCAAAACCACGTTTCGGGGTTTGACTGCCCCCTTCTTCAGGTTCTTTTTCTTCTAGGCACAAATCATTTTATGCTGCGTCAAGTGTGTTAAAAGGATTAGGTTAAAAGGTTTCGTTGAAAAACACTTGTTAAAAACAGGTCACCATTCATTCAGAAAAGAACCTGAACAAGGAGGCAGTCGAACACCGAACCGTAGTTTCGAAATTCTATACTCACTCACGTTAGTAAGACTAATTTGTACAAATTTTTGTATAGATTATAATTTGATGTTAAAAACATTCCATTAGGAGTATCCCTAACAAGTGACTGCAGTGAGTTTATCCTTGGGGTAAAAGTTGTGGAGTCTGAAATTTACTGCATGAAACCATGCTACACGAACCACACCTTTATACACAAGAAAACCATAACAAAAGGGGAGAATTGTGCACTCATTTACAGGACATTTTAAAAAATATATTTCATTAGTAATGCGAACAGCAATTTTTCCAATAAAGTGCTAAGACATACCAGATGATTCTGATAATATGCATTAACCTGTTCTGCCCGTTAATAGATACAATGTTTGCACAAGACTCAAAGAGGATTAAAATAACTTTAAAAAAGGGACAAAAATGACAAACGTACCATTTTCTGAATCAAAGTAAGTTTTCCGGTTGCCTTTGGACTGGTTTGTTAGCTTCTCTGTTATGTCCATTTGCCTAAAAATCTCATCTTTCATTTCACTTATCTCCAAGAATAATGACGATTCATATTCTGACTTATCTAGGGTGTCCAGAAGTTCCTCCACCTGCGTTCGTGTACTGTAATACCAAATTTCGCCTTCTTCACTTTCCCTGCAATGAAGAGAATGGATATTCATTATTTTTTAAAAAAATATGTCTGTCTTTTTTGTAAATAAACATCCCTGTACTCACTGTATTAAGGATGTTAAGGAACCCAAAATTTTGTCAAATAATGATCTTCACGTAGGCCTCTAATGGCAGATATGATTAACCCTTGGAGACCAGGGCTTTTTCAGCAATGCTCAACCTAACATCAGAGCAGATTTCAGCATGTAAATTTCAAATTTACATGCTGAGGCTAGGTAAAAGTAAAAGCCAATATACAGTGGAGTGTAACCCCGATTTTACATTTACGTGCATTATACATCCAATCTTTGTGGTCTCAATAGAGCAAAATGCTGTGAACTTTTTCCAGATATTACCTTTTTCCACGTTGGTCCCCTGAAAAGTGTCAAATCAAGGTTCCACTGTAAAATCAGGGTGGACTCTTGACACGGAGGAAGATCGAAGGACTTGCAGCGAAAACCAACAATTTGCAGTGTTCTTAATTGTGCTAACCTCATTTTAAAAAAAAATACAAGTAACCTAATTTGCAACTACAGGCAGTACTTACACAAATAGTCTACGAACAAGGAACCAGTATTTTCGACCATGTCTATCATAGCCAAGATGCTCCTGTCTACACAATAATCCAGATTTCTCCACCTCCGGGATACAATCAAACACGCCAGACACCTGAAAATACAAATATGGAGTTAATTTCCCAACTCCAGATGACAAGAATAGAATTACAGGATATTTACTGATATATTGGATCGGTAAAAATATTGGTAAATTTACCAATAAACCACTATCGCCATATCAGCAGATACTAACCTGTACAATTATTTCCTTCCCCTGCCCACATGCTAATTTTCAATTCTTACAACTCTCTGGAGATACCCTGCAAGCAAGTTGATAAGGATACATCGGCATTGGTTCAGCCATATGGAATTTGTGTCAATATTCATAATTTTGTATGCTTATTAAAGTTTCTTGAAATACAAAATGAGACGAGGTCAACATAAACACACTTTCGATTCTGACTGTGAACTGCATAACTTACATGTAGCAGAAGTTTTATCATTAGACCAACTATCGGCAGGTTTGGCCCACAAGGGCAGTTGTGCCATGGGTAATTATTATAAATTTAATAACTTGCATGCAATTCCTCAAAACTCTTACTTTATGAGCCCTACAGGTTCCGCACTGCCAGTCTTCCTCTGGAACATCCTCAAGCGGAGGTTCCACACATTCCAAATGATACACTGCGGGGCAAGTCTCACAGCAGAGCAGATCCCCAAGGCGATGGCATATACGACAGTGATCATCATAATGAATATTGCCTGTAAAACAATTACAACATTGATTCAATACTTGGTTACAGAGTCCACATCAAGCTTTATAATCTACATTAATGCAATTTGGTTGTTGACAACTACTTCTAAGTTGATCATTACAGTGAGTGTACATGAAGTGGCATGCCTTACCCTGCATAGGATTAAAACCTAGAACCTCTGACATCATTTATAATCCAATTGCAGCTAGCAAACAGAAAAAAACTGACTACATTGATATTTTTAAATTTGAATTACAGTAGACTCGCGATTAACCGAGGGAGTGGTTGGAAAACATCACGCATCATAACGCACCCCCTGTTTGTTTATGGAGTCAAGTCACCATCCGCGCTGCACGTCTTCGTTACATTGTCGGTGTATCAGATTGTTACGGTGGTGTTTAAGTCTGTGTAGGCCTATTCTAAGAGGAAAAAGTAATCTCATTTATGTTGTACTAGTAATAAATAATTACTATACAGTTTTAAGTGTTGTTTCGTCATTTACAACCTATTAGCACATTATGTCCGCATTATCAGTGTCTTTCCGAATCCGAGGTAATCTCGGATAATCGCGAGTGTACTGTATTTTTTTTTTTTTTTTGGTGCATTAGCACTAAGGCAATTTTGCAACAGTCACACTATACGAGGTCTAGCCCTTATCATAACAAAAATAAAAGCGCGTCTGAAAACTAAAATTCCCTTACCTTGGAGGCTAAAAAGGGCGCTCAGCACAAATAAGGACAAAAACAGGACGCCACAGAATTATACTGGCCATGGGGCCAGTTGCCAGACTCGTTAGTCTGCACACCAGGGTGTACTAAGTGAAAGGAGCACCCCTTACACCCCTGTGATATTTTTATTGGAGGGGTTCTACTATACCGGAATCTTCCCCAATTTCTTTCATATTCCGCATACTCAATAATTTAGGCCTAGTAATCACGAATCTGCAGTTAAAATTTGGCACTCATGTGTAGAACTTGCAAAATAAGCGGGTCCATGATCGCAACCGACACAGTCCATTTCTCAAGAACCCCAATGTTTATCACAAGATTTTGTTTCAAATACTTAAAGAACAAAATACTCCTGATATTGCTAAGACCCCAAATTTTAACAATGTTAGCCTAACCTAACTGGCTTAACCGTGCATGGTTCGTGGGGCTATACGTGAATGGTTTGTGGGGCTACCCCAAAATTTATATTCCTGATATTGCTACGACCTCAAATTTCAAGTATGTTAGCCTAACAACTGTGCATGGTTTGTGGGGCTACCCATGCATTGTTTGAGGGGTGTAAGGCTAATTGCACAGTGTAACAAATTGCAAACGTCACTTGTTCATATCAGAAAACATGTCTCCCAATCGCTGTTTGTGTATCGAGAATCATTGTGGTAATTGACAAGGTTATTTTACAACTTCTACATGTTACTTTACAATTTCTACATGTGAGCACCAAATCTTAACTGCAGATACGTCATCAGCACTCCATAATTAGCGAGTATTTGAATTATTAACGAAATCATGGCATTTTCTGGTATTGTAAAATAATACCTTTTTATCTGTATACAAAGATTAATAGTTTCACATTTTGTATTTCCAACCATTTTTTTCTTCACCATCTCGTTAATTTTAAATTACAATTGAAGAGATCGTTCACATGAGAAGTTATATGCCTTGTCAAGGAAAACAAATTTGAAGGTGGTGTAATAAAAACGTGGGTAACCATTTTCTCGAAAATGAATCATTTAGGTTTATTTTCAAAAAATTATATGTCATACATACATTATTACACAATAACTGCCCGAAATTTGAAAATTGGGTGCCATGAGATCTGGAGTTATGTTGGATTTAGGTTAGGTAATACATTATAACATATTGCGATAGATAAATTCCTATAATTCAAAAGTAAAAGTCTATATTTAATTTTCATTCCACAATATTGCTGGAATTAATGTTCATGAAGATGATTTTTACATTCTTGGTTCTTAGAAAAACAGGGTGATTCAAAAGTTCGGTCCCTAACTCCCGCTATCAGTGCACATAGTGAAAAATAGAAAGAGGGAAAAGTTGGAACTACGGGGATTCAATATAAATGCTTGAAATTTCAACGCAGTATTCAGGTTGTACACTGGTACGAGCCTTAAAGTAGCTGAAAATGTCATGTTGCCATGCTTTGCCTGAAATACCTGGAACCGTACACTCTAGATCTGGAGGTGTATTTACTACAAATTAGGGACCGATAGAAATGAATTTTTGCTGATAGCAATAATGAATATTTTACTGATCAGCTCAGGTTCCATTTGCGTAGTCTTCCACATGATTCAAACTCTACAAATTTCTATTAAGAACATACTGATTTCTGACTGCATTTTAGATGCACAACTATTTTTTCCATCTCACTCCGGTATGTGGGTCAGAATTTGCACTCTTAGTATTTTAATTACTCCTACATGCTTATGGTTTTACTATGTACATACTTTAAGCAGGTTAGGTTAGGTGTCCTTAGTAATACAGTGGAACGTTGATAACCTCAACATCTCGAATTCCTTTATAAGTCGATTTTTTTGTAATCCCCTTGAATTGTCCATCACTCTATACTAATATTACGTCAACAACTTGAATAAAACCTTGATAAGATGAATTTTTGTACAGTTTATGGGATGCAGTTCGAGCTCAATAACTCGAAGGTAGACTAAGGAAAACCTCTAGAGTCGAAGTTAAATTCTAATCACCTCTATAACTTTAGTCACACGGACCTCAATAAGTGGAAGTGTAGGATGCGTACGTACAATGTCATGTGATCAACAATCGTGTCGGGACTTGAACTCCCCCGCCCTGCCCTGTATGTATCCATCATTGTTAATGTGCTTAGTGTGTGTTGTAGAAGTGTTGATACATATGTAACGTGCATAAAAGTTGCAGGTTATAATGTCGGTGAACATTTATTTCTACATATGTTGTAGTGTACAGTAGGCCTGTATGTATTTACTTAAAATGATGCTACATACGTTATAGGCATACGTAGTGACGACATTCAGAAGGGTCCGTAAACTTTAGACCTATAAAATTTGAAGTCTGAGAATTTCGCCCTCAGTTACTCGAACCTTGGGTCGGAACCCTTGATACCTTGAATTTTTTTTCATTTTCCACTAAAGTTCGAGTTATCAAGGTTCCACTGTATAATGTAAACTTCCTTATCACATATGTGCAGCATGTAAAAACTTTTGTTCTTGTATTCCATGTGAAAAGAATGTTTCAGACAGCACCGTGGTCACTTGTACAACCTACGTTTCCATGATGTAGGCTAATTGGTATAATTTTTTTAAAGTTCACTTTATGCACAGATAGGGATAATCAAAACTGGATGTACATTTTAAAATGGATTCCGAAACACTATGAGCCTTGACTGAGGAGGTCTAATGTCATAAGAAGCAGAGCTATAGTCTTGTAGTTTCACACATCGGTAATATTGCAAGAACCCAAAGATCATTTCTTTGTTTAGGTCTAGAACCTTAACTTTATAGATGGTAATTAATATAATTACTCCTGATGTCAGGCAAGACTGGGAAATTCATCCATGGAAGTAGATTCCACGTCACCCACATTTATTGCTGTTATTTAAAAAGTTCTCACAAATGCTAAATCATGGTCCATATTCAATACATGCAAATGTAGCCTAAACTACAAGATGCTGAAAGAAACTTCTTGTTGGATATAAATATTATTAATTTGCAAAGATTTAAATTTAGGATATTTTAAATTATACTTTTTAGTTTTAGCAGGTTATGTTTGTATCCTCCACCAAAAACACTATTAATTTGCATTTGTAAACAACAATTTATCACAACTGCACATAAAATTATATTATATAATCATCTCAAAACAGTCAGTTAATATATATTTTAATAATTTGTAAAATTCTTACCTTCATTAAGCAGGTCTTCTCTTACTGGGTTTGTAATCAAAAACTGATCTGTTAAAAACTGCAATACTTTCAACCTATTTTCTACAGATGTAAAAGGATATTCACAACTATTTAAAATAGATAACACTTCACTATCGAATTCTTTGTCACTTTCTAGGTATGCTCGCAATGTTTCTGCCCATGTCATTGCATCCACAAAAAACAATACAACATTTGTACTATCTTTTTGATCCAATGGTCCAAAGTGTGTTTGTTGTGAATCCTCCTCACGCAATAAAGCTTTTAAAAGCATCACATGCATTTCAGCCAATAAATTACTTTGCTCTTCTGACATGACAGTTGCACAAAAATCTTCGAACCTAAAAGGGGAAAGTCGTACTAAAGTTCTAAAATGACGTAACACTTCATAAATACTTAAACCTTGCATTACTAGACCTTTAGGTAACAACAAGTCCTCCGACGATTTTGGTAACTCTAGTCGCGGTATTTCACGATTCTGTAACCATAAAGGTATGGGGCTTGGAGGTTTCTGCACAAGAACTCTCCTCTGTGTTCCACTAATAGTACTGAAACTAGAAAGGGAAAACTCACTATCACTACTTTCTCCCAAACTTTCTTCGAATTCACTATCACTTCGGAATATGTCATCCTCAAGTTCACTTTTACCACTAGAGTCGTCTCCAAAATCGGATCCATAATGATACTCTGAATCCTTGTCATCTACTGCATCTGGGTTATAACCTCTTTTTTGATAGCCTAATGTCTTTTTGCTTTTCTCTTTACTCTTGTTTCTCACACTTCTTCGACTACTCTCGCTTCCCACCGGAGATGACGCTCTAGATGCAGATGGTGTACTGGTCTGCGAGTTAGGAGTTTCTGATCCTCTATTTTCCCGATTTAACAGATATTTTGGCTTCTTTAGTAAATGTATCTGAAACTTCCTTGGTCTTTCCATAAGCATCGTCTTTGGGGGCCTACCCCGACGTTTTGTCCCTCTGGCTGACATTGTAAATTGTTTATTATATCACTGTACAATACTTAACACGTGGTTTATGAAAACACAGGATTGTATACAAATAGACGCAGCCCAATGCTACTGAAAATGACCCCATGTTTGAAGTCCGAGCTTTGCGCCATTTTTCCACTGAGGTCACGTGACCAAACACTCTCTCCTTAATTTAACCTGGTACATTCATGACTTGAATATCCTACAGTGTTCACGGATACATATACTGCCATTTGCACCTTAACAATACCAGAAAATGTTCCTGTAATCCTCGTCAAAACACATATTATCTCACTGACGCGAAATGTAAAGTGTAATGGCTAGCTTCCATAACTGCACAGAGACGCACTACGATTGGTTAAACGAATCGCCGCCATGACAACTTCGTACACAATATTAATCGCAAATGTTATTACGCGCTCCTTCAATAGGTCTTAAACACCATAAAACAAGTTTTCTTGATGGATCAAACACATTCACCGAAAATATGAAAATTATTGTTCTCTACAATTAACGTTTCCAGCTTCGGCCTCCAGGTTGTCAAAGCTTTCCTTCCCTCCAATCAACGATCGTCTATCTTTCGTAATTGCAGGACACATCGAACAGAGGGCAGCACAAGCGTATGTATTTCTAATCCAACGCTGGGTGTTGGAAAGCGAGCGAGGTGAGAGGCATGAGCACAAGTCCTGGTAAAGAATATAGAGGTAATCGGCAGCTGTGAAGTCGATAAAACCGAATGCGTGGCAAGGTCGGAGCATGTGGATTCTCATATACTAACAATATGAACGGACCAACTGTTGTGTATAGGCTTCGCCCAGTTTTCAAGCTAGCAGAAGATATTGAGCTTCCAAAATGCATGTATAGGATGAAAAACATTCAAGGATCTTTCTCCAATTGTACTTACGAAGAGTTCGCAACTTGCTACAGGAGTCAACAAACAGAAGATTCAACTAATCAGGTTAACCTTTAATGTTTTTCTGAAGAGGAAATGTATTTCTATGAATAGAATTCTCAACAAGAAACCCACCCACAACTGTTGTAGCGATGATTCAACAGAAGGCATTCAGGTTACACGCGATTTAATTGTTCATTCCGCTCCTTTTATTGTTTATTTACGTCACCTAGCTCTTCCGATTGACATAAGTAAAACACGGGGATTTGCAGACATTATTTACCTATTTAGAGGTAGGTTTTCCTGGTAATTTTTTTTTTATGTAGGACAATCGTACATGGCTGCGGCTTCCAACACCTTGCCAGATTAAGATTTTCTGCTCTGTTCTCCACTTACGTAATAGTTTAGAACTTGTGTGAGCATATTGCACTTAACAATCATCATATTCATTATGTTAGGAAGCTAGTTTACTTCATTTGGAAAATTTCTAACTTTTTCAATTACTTTTCAACAAGCGATATTTAAGAGTGAAGGGGAAGTAATTAGTAGTTTATTTCTTTACACATGAGAAAAAAAATCTTTGTTGTTAGTATGTATATAAACGTGATTTTTCAAGTCTATGGACTGTGGTACATGGAACACTTACGTAGCTACACTCTATTTCAGTTTGTTTACGATTATAAACTAAATATATTGATTTGGTATTTTAATATGTTTTGCACTATTTCTACCAAAGGTTTGAAATGTGAACCTACACTTTTTATGCAGTTGTCTTAGATTTTGGAGGTATCACCACAAGATCAAACTACCTTTTCTTTGGTCAATAGTATGGCTACTGGAGTCAGGTCAGGGATGAAAACTTTACTTATCTAATTCGGTAAGAATTGACAATATAGAGAGTCTCCAATTTTGTTAATTTTCGGTATACTAACTAATTGTGGCCTCCTAATCACGAATCTGTTGTAAAAAACTGGCAGTCACGTCTGGAAATTGTACATTTTGATGAAACATCGTTAGCCCGAAAAACCATCCACGGGTAGCCCCACAAACCATCCACAGGTAGCCCAACGAATCATTCACTCGAGGTTAGGTTAGGTTCCATTAGCACTCATTTCACCCCTAAATTCATTGAAAAAGATAGGGTTCGTACTAGAATTGAACGTCATAAATCATTTTCTTGTTAAACAAGGGTGTGGTTGGAACAATGACAGGAGCTTACATTTTCATTCGTAAAATTACGCATATACAGCTATATATATATATATAAAAAATCAATCGGCTTTTTTCAAATTTCCAGATGTGACCCCTGGTTTTTTACAACAGATTCGTGATTAGGAGGCCTCAATTAGTTAGTATACCGAAAATTAACAAAATTGGAGGCTTTCTCTATATTGTCAATTTGCTCTTCTAATTCTTCCCCATCCACTATCTGTTTTTACCTTTATATATTGAAGGTGCCAGAATTAATGAACTGGGGGTATAGTGGGATATTTTCTGGGCGAGGTTGCATTTAGTATGCATCTAAATAGCATGCAAAAGTGCATATTTGGTCCATAACAAGATATTATATACATACAATATTTCTTGTTTGCTGGGGGGGGGGGGGGCAGACTGATTGCCCCATCTCGCCCTGTCACTTTTCTTCCTTACCTTGTATGAAATATAGTAATGTCGTCTTGCTCTCTGACTTGTTTGGGTAACAGTTCGTTATATCGGAGACACATTTCTTCATTTTTACAGAAGAAACTACTTATGGAAATGAGTTTCTCTAAGGTTTCGAACATTTGTCGACATATTTTCTTTCATCATAGAATCTATTTCACCTGGAAATCATGTATTTTTCAAGAGAAATATCTCGCCGACGCACAAGTGCCATTGCTTTCGCTACATGAACCAAATGCTGCATAAGTTTGATGACGTCACCCCCTATCAGTGTTTCAAACCCCCTTTTGTTTTTAAATATGCTTGCCTAACCTAACCTTATTGGAAATGGTTCGTGGTGCTACCCGTGCATAATGTACAATTTGCACACGTGACGAACATGATAGTAGGTATTTTTCGGTGAAGAAGGTTGGAAACACTGCATACCTACAACATTAGTCAACCTGTGCCTGCCATATTGTGTTACGTCAGCGAAAAAAGGAATAACAAAAACTACTCTCTATGTGAAAAATTGTGTTTGTTTTCGTGTGTAAAGCATAATGGCACCTTGAACTATGTTCCGCAATACACAATTGGTAAGTACGAACCAGGCAAAACACAAAATATCCGATTTTAATGTTTCTCCGATATAACGAACTGTTAACGTTGTTTGTAATATTTCTTTTTCTTCAATTGGATAACATTCAAATCTGGTGCATATCTTTAACCAAGTGTTTGGAAGTGACAGTAACGGCTAAGGCAATTGCAAGGAATAAAGGTATCTACTTTTTTTGTACATTTCAAAAGTAATTAACAAACTTATGGTTTGCTAAAAAGAAATAATTTATATGAAATTTTAAACCTTATACTATACATGTGTGTGTTATAAGTGAATGTTTTGCGTCACATTATTTTTCAAGAGTTTACTTTCTATTATCTTACCGATATATTTTTCATATTTAAACACATTAGATTTATTATAATTTAATTAAAATGAGTGTTAATTTTAGATTGTCACCAGCAAAGAAAAGAACAACCTGCCTGCAATCCATACATGAAACATGTTCAATGAATTACATACAGTGTAGCATAAAGTAACTTCCCAAAGACTGCTTTAAAACATTGTGCTGCAGTATTGCAATTTTGTATTAGGAACTTAATTCCTGGATAGGGTCAGAAATGATCTCGGGATTGGGTTTTGTGTGTGTGTCAGCTATAAAGGATTGCAGAAACCAGTGGGAACATTTTGTAGAAAATTAAGAAGATTAAGGCGCTCCTGTAATAGACACATCCTGTTCCCTTTTAAAGATCATGAGAAAATTGTGGTTTCTCAATTTGTACCCCAGAAAGTATACAGCCCAAAGACTGCTTCCTTGCCAGAATGGTTAGCTATGATGCCAGAGGTCTTTGGTTTGAATTGCAGCCAGTGCATGGGTGTTCTTTGTGGTGACCCTTCATCGTTCATCCTTATCTTCGTGATTAGCCAAAGAGGCAGAAAAGTGAAGTAAAATAAACAAAATAAATCTAACCAAAAAGTATACAGCTAGTATGCCTCTTATCCACATTCAAGTGTATGTAAAGCAGGATGACACCGAGGTTAGTCATCACCATGTCTAATCCTAGAGTAACATGATTAATTTATAAAAGAACATACCTTTTCTTCATTGGTAAGCATTATATTCATTAAAATTTCAATCTCTGCAAAACATTTCTAACTCGTTTATTCCGTGATTTTTAATATTCGTACTTACCGAATTCTGCATTGCGAAAGATCGTTTTACATGGAGTTTTGCTTTTTAAACTAAAATAATTTCTATTTTTGACATGTCGAATAATTATTCTTTGTGGTTTTTTCGCTTCCGTAACACGCACAGGTTGACTAGCATTATCGATCATCAGTGGGTATGCAGTGTTTCCAACCTTCTTCACCGAAAGATACCTAGTACGACAAATTATGCACAGATAGCCCCTAAAACCATTCAATAGCCCCATGAACCATGCACGGCAAGGTTAGGTTAGGTAGGGCAAACATAGTTAAAATTGTTCGTACTGAAAAATGATGCACATTCATGTACATTCTGGAACGTTTACAGAGTTACAAAACTGCATGGTTGGAAACACTGACTGAGGGTCATCAAACGCATTGAACATCTGATTCACGTAATGGAGGCAAGAGATTTTGTGCTTCGGAGAAACATTAATGTCGAAAAATACATGATTTACCTGCCGAATAAATTGAACGAAGGGAGAAAATAATTCCACGACCTTTCTAAAGTCTACAGAAGCTCAGTTCCGTAAGTACTTTGTCCTGTAAAATTGAAGAAATACTTTTCCCGGAGATTGAAATTTTACAGCTTCTCCAGTTATTGGTTCACTTCTGCAGTGACAATGTAAGTTTCCAATCACACTCCTGTTGATTATTTTTGTCAGAACTAAATTAATTACTTACTTTGATGTTAATTGTTAACACACTACAATAATTTGTAGGGTTTTTTCTTTGTGTGCTATCTTAAACAATTTTTTTTAAATATAATATCAGTATAATATGCCTGAGATATGGTAGTTATGGCTCTTTATAAAAAAACAGCATAAAAAGAAAACTTGTAATAATCTTATTTTGTTAATTTGTAAAAGTTGCATTGCCTACAACTGAGATTGCCTTTTACAGTTGGTAACGGAAAAGAACTTTTTGGATTCCAAGGGATTGCCGTACCCTTGGTCTGAAGCTCTCAGGCAAGCTATTCTCTGCTACGAAAGGAAGGTACGCGTAGTTTTCTATTGTGCATTCCTATACTCTCAACTGCTATGTTTTGTTTTGGATAATACTTCGAGTAATAATTGTCCATAATGTCTTAATAGATATTTATATTATTTTTAATAGCTTTGCCTTCCTTAGCAGGTGTTTATTTTGTGCATAAATTTCGATTTTTGTTCTTTTCTAAAGGGCTTTGCTTAGAGGAAGAGGAACGTTACATGTTCTACGCAGGTTTCCTTATGCTATGTTTTTTTGTGTACATTGGACATTTAAGTCTATTAATTGGTCTTTTGCTTTGAAAACTCTCTGCTTATCTTAGTCTGTGTTATTGTTGATGTGCAGTGAAGATAAGCCTAAATGCTAATTGAAAAATAGACATGTTAAAATAGAACAGTCTTAAAACAAAAACTCTTTTTCATCATGACATTCCAAGCAAATACAAAATATACAGTGTACAAAGGTTGGTAATTTGACTGTATTATTTTTTTTTTAAAAATATAATCATCTGGTTTCCAGGCACTGACGGGGCTGATTGTCAGATGTTTGCTGTCCCTTTGTATCTGCACTTTTTGACTCTTCATTTGTTTGGGGGGGGGGGGGGGGTTGTTTCGTCAAGGCTGTAAGGTTATGGGAGATGCTATGGTTTAAAATGAAGCACTGGTTTGGTGTCTGCACCATTTGCACTATGTTCTACAGTGAGGTACATGGTCAATGAGCATTCAAAGCAGCAGCCAGGCATTTGTTGAATCTTCTGAATTTGAACACCACTAATCTTGTATGCAGTGTGTACTTGGTTGAAAACAATTTCCTTGTACCAGCCCGACGCTGCACTAAACCTGGTGTCAAGAAGTGCTGCAAACTAGACAGGGCTATTTTATAACTTGACGGCAGTGGTTTTTGGTCTAATTAGCAGAGATGATGGGGCATCCTCTCCTATTAATATGAGTAATCTACTGAGTTTAGTCAAAATTGTTTTCATAAATGCTACAATCTTTCTAATCTTCGTTTATAACAAACAATTTATACACAATTCTGGTGAAATTTCTTAACATTGCACATGTTCCTTTCATCAGATCTGTTTCAAAAACCAGCAATCTATACATACATGAAAGAAGAAATGCATCTTAAAACTATAAACATGGAATATATCAGTGTGTCTTGGGTTAGGTGCAGGATATCACAAATGAATCGATAGGCTATCCTAAGGAAATTAAAACAGAATAAGTGTTTTTAGCGCATTTCTCTGCACATTTCTTTTTAGTTCAGATATAAGAGTATCCTTTGCACAAGCAATTGTTTAATTGGATGTCTTTCTTTAGTCCCCTGAGGGGTTTTATTTTTTAACTTATTTTTTCTTTCACAAATTACATCTGGAGTGACATCTTTCTTTTGTTTCCTCAATTATTTTTAGCAAAGCCCTATGCGTGAAGGTGCCAAGGGGAAAGAAAACCATTAATGCAGGTACTTGGAGTTTAAATTTTTGTTTGCTAAGCTTACTTGCTTGGCATTGCAGATGATCATAATTATTGTAGTTATTTACAAATAATCCTGGTTAAATGATTGTGATAATTTTATGGACTCAGTTCAGTATTCCATAAGTAGCCTGTAACTTGTTACTACCTGTAATTTGTGTTTACTCTCGGCATATTTTTGAACTTCAACTAATCTGACAAATGTTTCGTTATTGAGAATATTTGTTGCTTTCTTTTTATGTTATTTAATTTACTATACCAATACCAACATATTTCCTGGGTACCTTATTATGAAATAATGATTAAAAGTTGTTTTTTAGAAAAGTTGGTGCTTATTGATGTACGGTAAAGTTTAAAAATAATTTTTAAAATTCATTGAATATATTTTCTACAGTGTCTTAGTGGTTCAGTGATGGTTGCAATAATATTTTATTATTGTCTACTTTATTGTTTTAATTAGCTTTACAATATTACATAAATTTCTCGGCACTCCTCCTCCCCATTTCCTTTCAACAACAGGATGAAAGAAGTGGTTAACTTTTGAAGTTTTTCAATAATACTCTTCAAAATTACCAAAGGGCTCAATATAATCAATAGATCATGTAACTGTGTAGATTACATGAAAATATGGGCTTCTCACTCACCTGCAAAAGTCCAGGAATTAACCTGTGAATGGTTAAACATGGATTGTCCATACATTTAATAAATAATTCAATCAAAACCTGGAAAAGTTGGGGGAAATCAAATGTTTTGTGTACTTGAATGGATTTTGAATTATAAATAAATTGCTTTTTTTCTTGGAACACTTTCCTCGATATGTATTCTACTTAAAAATGTTTTTATTTTGAACAATACTGAGTAAACTTGATTCTCATGAATAGCAAGTTAAATTTATCACTTAACACCTTCAATAAACTTGAGGAAAATATGTTTTGCTACAATGAGTGGGAGCTCTGAAATACCATATGTTACTTTGGATTATAGTCTATAGCACATAGAACACTCGTTAATCAGTACTGTTTAACTATATGTGAAACTGAGGCTTGTTAAAAACTGATTGCACATGATTGATACTAATTTCATACTCAAGAATAAGTTATTTTGTTGCAACTTGAAAGACTTTGTCTCTTACAGTCGATTAACCCAGAAGTAGCAGCCCTGGAGAACAGGCAAGAGGCTATCCTAGAGCAGCTGGCACGGCTGAAGCGGCAGATAGAGGGACTTAGGGAAGAACTAAGAATGCCTTTGGCTCCGTCGAACGAAGATGTGTGTAAGAAGGCCGTAGAGTCTGTTCAAGATTCATCCGTATTTCAGGTAAGCATATTCTTGTGTGTGGATGTTTTGCAATCACAATAACCCAATTGTTCGATCCTCTGTCTAAATATTGTTACGGTTACTTGCAAAAGGTAAATTTTGTAAAATTTCAACAGTAGGCATAGTTGGAGTCTTGGGTTTTTTGGTACATTTTGGATAGCTAATGTGTGCCTCGGATCGGTTTTGTTGTAGATAGAGTAACCATGTTTTTAGAAAATCCCTTATGATTTGATATTGATTTTATATCCTTAGGAAAACACAATATCTAAATTGGGGCAGTGTACAAATTAGTGGGAATATATGTTTTACCAGTTGAGTTCTGTGATAATTATATACCAATCATATATTAGTTTCAACCAAAAAGTACATTAATATTTTTCTTGAAAATTCACCCATATGAGAACCAGAACTCCAAAAATGCAGTTTTCGGTTTTTCTTAACATCTTCTTTCAAGGATTCCATTTTTGAGTCAGATCAACACATCTCCACTTCTAATCCCTAGCAGTAAAATGGAGTCATGTATCTTCAATTGAATCATTCACCCAAGTTCTTATGTGAAAAATTTGAAATTTTATGTCACAATTTTATCGGTATCCACAAATTTTATATTTGTTGTCCGTCTAGTACAAATATAAATCATTTAAAATTCTAGTTTGGTCTTAGGAGTTTACTGTCACTATAGTTTTAAGATTAGAACCATAGAGAAATTATAAACAATACTAAAAATAGTACAAAATTAGTTTAAAAAGCTACTTACGTAAGTGAGTATGCAATTGTTTAAGAACGACGTTACAGGGTACAACTGCCCCCTTCATCAGGTTCACAATTCTTTCTAAGCACTAAAACATAATGCCGCATTGTAAAGTGTAATATTAGGATTAGGTAGAGGGTTGTGTTAAAAACACTTAAAAACTGTCCCTGACATATTACAATTTAAAAAACCTCATTATTTAAAAGACCCATTAAATCCGAAAACATCTGCATCCATTAAGATCCCATAGAAACGGGAACTCGTACAAAAGAATAAAAACACGCACGATGGCATAGCTGGCACTGGTGAAACAACTTCCATCGGAGAAGAGGTGAATGCTATTTCCCCTCCATCTACATCACAACTCACGTTCTACACCAGCAGCTCTGACGACTTCCGGAGTAACATGGAATCCAATGTTAGGTTTTTTTTCCATTGCTTTGTCCCACTTTTTGAAAAGCCTCACCCAACCCTCTTCCAAATTACCATCATCCCGATTAAGTTTTACATTTCTCCCCATGCAAATATTTGTAGCCTCGTAAACATTTCTATTCAATTTATTCCCTTCTTTTCTGATAACCTCCCTCTTGATAGTTTTATGCCCACTCCTGATTATATGCTCTGATAGCCCTGTTTTGGGGGACCCCTTCTCTAATGTCATAATCATGTTCGCCCCATCTTACATGCATCCTTCTACTCATCTGACCTATATACTCTTTTCCACATTCGCATATAATTCTGTATACACCTTTAAATTCCTCGAGGTTTTCTTTCCCTTTATCCCCCCTTTTATACTCTGTAAAAATGTATTAGTATTGTTTATATTATATAGTGAGTAATACACACCCAGCCACAATATGTCATAGAGAAATTGCATGCCACATTGAAAATATATACTTCCAGTTGTTAACAAAATATCTGTTTTTTTATCCATTCTTTTCCTTGTTTTCTTTTTCTGCAGAATTCCTTCCATGATATGGTGATAAATGCAAATCCACAATATCCTCCATTCTCACTTCTTGCTCTGAAGAGCTTATGGGGAGCGAAGATAAAATTTAGAATATCCACACATGTGCATTCAACTATCAAGGAGGTTCCAGATATTGTCAATCAGTTCATTGGCGACGATATGAGTTCATCAGGAGACAGATATTCAGCCAATGTTGTTGTAACATTGGTATGGAAAGATGGTATGTACTTTTTCTTGTGTGTGTGTGTGTGTATTAGTATTTACGATATGTGCAACAAATTCTTGTATGTGTGTGTATTAGTATTTACGATATGTGCAACAAATAAATCTGAGCTGAAACCAATAGTGCCATATCGGTATCATGCGACATTTAATCAGCGATAATATGTCAATAGTTTTTCCAGAGTCCTAGTATCCGAGCCTGTTGAATGCTGTATGACACTTTCACATGATCTAAATATCGTGGAAGTTATGCAGAAGTGATTTTCACCAATATTGTGTAAAAGGATAACAATTTTCAAATTACATGAAAACTTTGTAAATTTGCATGGGTAAGTCAGTAAGTAGGTCACAAATGTTTATTAAAAGAATTCTATGTGAGATACTGACTTAAAAACAATTTTTAATTTTCAACATAATCTCCACCAACATTAATACACTTATCCCATTACTTTATCAGTCCACCAAAACATCCTGCATAAAAGTTTTTTGGCTGCGGTCTCATCTCGTGTGCAACATCTTCATCTCAAGCCATATGAGGCATTGTCGTTTGCTGCTAAGTTGTGACTGCAGGCTAAACCATGAGAACACCTTATTGCAGTTGCTATGCTGTCTATCATCACTTGCCTGTCTGGTCAAATCATTTCCTCCACCTGCGGCACTGTTTATTCTGTCACATTCTGATCAGGACAGCCAAGTTGGTCTTCATTAACATTTGACCATCCTTGCGAGCAGTGGCGGCAATTGGGTTCCAAAACTAAAGACAGTATATTTTTTACCTTTGTAGATAAGGTTTAGCATAGTGCTGGGGCAAAAGTGGCGAAAATGGGGGGGGGGGGCATTTACCCTCCCTCGCTGCCACTGCTTGCGAGAATTTTTCAACCTAGTTGTGCACTGCTTTATGCGACAAACACTTCTTACCATAAAGAAGAAATATTTCCTTATGAGTAACCTTTGCAGAAATTCCTTTTCCCATACAAAAATGCACACCACCACGCTTCTCTTCTAATGTACACTCATCGAGCACAGTCGCTATTTTTATTCTGAGTGGCAGATGCAGATCAAGATGTATTGTTCTGCTACCTAATGGTACCTTTAGAAACTATTCACTACAATTTTCAGCTATCCCACATCATTTTGTGACCTATCTACTGACTTCCCCTCATATATTGGATAATATGAAGTATGCTTTAATTTGAAATTATTTTCATTCCACACCCGTTAAGATAGGATTTTTTTTTATGTATTTTGGTATGGGTAAGATAGGATTTTTTTATGTATTTTGGTATGGGTAATTCGGAATACGTATAAATTTTAATTGAAAGTTGTTTACAAGCCCCTTCAGCAAAACTGGTTTCACTTAATTCGAAGTTAACACCTGCAGAAGCCAAGAACAAAAGATTGAACTTGGAGAGAGCTTGGAACTTGAAATTTTGAACATCCTGCACTTAACTACACCCCCAATGATGAAATTTGCATGAGTTTTATTCGCGAAGTAATGCGAAATGTGTGCTTTTCCACGAAATGAATGCTTTTTGCGAAATAACCGTGAAATATCATCAAATTAAGTCGAAAACTCGCAAAAACCAGCAATCGAGATTGTGCGCGCAAACTGTCGATTTGTAACAAAACGTTTGCCTAAAGTTTCCTACCACTTGCAGCTGAAGAACGTTTTATCTTCGATCACATCAGGAAGATGCTGCAAATTGGGATTTCCCATGAACATAATCTCAGTTCGAAAGCTTCTCTCCCTGTCAGGCTGCATTCCTTTCTTCCCCCGAATATGTACTCAACTTCCAGTTTCATTGAACTTGCTAGCTGTAGCAGCAATAAGATTAGTCTGTTCCCGCACATCAAGGGAAACAATGGTGTGATTTTCAACATGTGTTTATGTATGTGCAGTAGTGATTATTTTATTTGTTGGACAGCAAGGATATCTTTTAAATACATACAATGAATAAATCACTTGAGATATGCAATTTAGAAATGAAGTGATTTTGTGTTCATGTTTTCTTTTCGGTTGGAGTACTTGTATATGTGTAAAGTATATAAAAATGAAGTAGTTTATCAATTTATTGCTCTTTTGTATGTTGTTTCCTGTCATAATGAAAAAGTGTGTGCCAATTTTTTTCCACCGCTGGTATATACCGCTGATCTAACATTTTATTTACCGCTCTCCTCAGTTTTTATTTACCATAAATTTGTCTCCCTACCCATAGGTCAACCTTTCGGGATTGAGCATCTCTTGATCTTGTAGCTAATAACTTTCATTCAAAACTTGTTCGTTTACCTATTTATCACTTCACAAGAAAGGAGTAATATTACAGATAATCTAAACTTACTAACAAAGATTTTCAGTTAACTTAAGGGTAAAAATGATGTGGCGTCTAAAATTAATCTGCCAATCCCTGATGACAAGCGAGTTCTTAAAAGAAATGGGAGGGCCTCCCCAAAGATGTACTTGTAATCAAGGCATCTTGGTTTTGATACCTGGTGGAGGCACGTAAGTGGTTCAGATCCCACTTTAAAATGCAGGCCCAGCCTTTCAGTGCATAAGAGGACTTAAAAACAAATTCAATAGGAAATTGGGAGGGGGGGGGGTGAGAGTGCCTGACAAGCAAACCAGGAATATCTGGAGAATTAAACTGTTGAAGAAACTTGATTCTCATGAACAAGTGCAGTTGAAGATGTAAAAATTTGTAATTAGACTTTTAGAACACCACAAAAAGATTGAAATTTTTTAAAAAAAATTGGCCTGCAAAAGTAAGAATTTTGGTATGTTCAAATAGGGGAGGGGTGGGAGGTGACCATGATTTGGATTGCTTTCATTATGATCAGTTTTGAGAACTTGCTGTTAAATGTGTATGCCAGAGTTACCAAGATAACTAGACTAATGTTGTTGACACACAATCATATTTTGAAGATCCAGTCTTTCCTTTTTTAAACTAATCCATGTACAGGGTCAGGCAGAAACAATGTACCAGTTTATTATAGTTCCTACAGTAACACTACATAGGGAATGTAAAGGACGAGAGTGGTAATTGATAAAGAACATAATGCCATTTTATGACACAATAATTATTTTTTGAAAATCACTTTCACCAGCATTTCAGGTGGAATTGCCTTGACCTCTTCACTGATGCGACGCTTCAGAATCTCTAAGTTGGGGACACGTGATGCAAACACTCGGCTCTTGAGGTACCCCCACAGAAAGAAATCGCAAGCACTCAGATCTGGGGATTTCGCTGGCCACGGTATGTCCCCAAAACGTGAGATGATTCTGCCCGCGAACACCGTACGTAACGTTGTCATCGTGTCTCCAGCGGTATGCGCAGTTGCACCATCTTGCTGGAAATAAACTGATGACAAATCAACACCCTGTCTCTGTAATTCAGGAATCAGGAAAGTCCAATAATCCTGGAAGCCGAAACACCACACCAAACTGTGACCTTTTCACTATGGAATGGTTTTTCGTGGAGTTCCTGTGGATTCACATTACTCCAGTATCGCATGTTTTGTTTGTTGACATGGCCTGTCAGTTCAAAGTGTGCCTCATCCGACATAATCAGGTTGGGAAGAATTTCCCTATTCTCGTCCAATAGGTCGATTAGGTCTGTACTTAATTGTTTCCGGGAGGCATAGTCACGCTCGGATAACTTATGGGTCACCTGTATTTTGTACGGATGATAACTTAAATCGCTGTGGAGAATGCGGCGCACACTTCTGTCTGACAAGTGTAAAACTGCAGCATGTTTGTTTACTGAATGCCTAGGACTCCTGTCAATAGCATTCCGTACCCTCTCAATGTTTTCTGGTGTCCGCACTGTCCTCGGCTTTCCCGGTGGCTTCTTATTCGTGGCATTTGCAGCAGCTCGAAACTGATCAACCCTCCTCCGAATTGTGTGCCGTTCTGGCACTCTTCCATGTCTCCCAATGTTGAATTGCTGTGGAAACGTCCGCTGCGTAGCTACCACACTGTCACCACTTTTGAAATACGCTTCAATCACAAAAGCACGATGCATCTTGGTCTAACGCTCCATTGTAGCTAAAATGGCATCCTTCCTGCTAAACTCTACCCTGCTCGGTTTTATGCTCACTGCGGGGCCGTACTGGCTACCAACCGTTGAAAGTGGTAGATCGTTTCTGCCGGACCCTTTATACAATTTATATGTGAACTCTAGACTTCTAAAGTACTATTGACTTCTGCATTCAAAGGACAAAATTTATAGTGCAGTGCAGAAAACTGTACATTTCTTGAAAACATTTTGTAGAAATTCTAAATGCTAGGATTTAGAAATTGCATATTCAGTTAAAAATAGTACTTTGTGCTCCTATTGCCTGAGGTTTTCAAAAAAATGTTAATACTGGAAACAATGGATTAATTGCTATGATACGGATGAGTGATGATTGCATGGAATTGATGAAGAAACATTCACAAAGAACACCTTGCCCTGGCTGGAATTGTTAAGCCTGGGAACTTCAGTGGCACGATTCGAAGTGTACCACTTAACATGCTCAGACCCCAAGCTCATGCAGGTTCTGTTGATGCAAACAAGGAGTTTGTGACATGTCTTGTGTAAGAAGGAATGTGCCATTTTTAATATTAAGTATTGAATTGAAAAATGTATTTTTTAGCATAAGGAGTAAGACAGGATCTTGTGTCAAACTAAGTTAAAATTATGTTACCAGAAGACTTAATGTATCCTTTAATGATGTAAATAGGTTTCATTGCTAAATTGTAGCTTAGTGTTCGATATTTTTCAGTATAGTGTTCAATATTTTTCAGTATAAATTTGTAACTTCCAATTTGTACATCCTTGCTTAATTCACGTAATGTCAACTATTACATATTACAGTTCAGTAACATATTCTAGTGATTTTAAGAAATAAAATTCTAATGTATGACCTTGCATGGAAGTCTTTAATGAATGCATTTTAGAAAATATTTTTCTCTTGTTTGCTTTGCAGTGAGTTCGTATCCAGAGCTGATTTTGTCTCCCATTAAACACACTGCCATTAAAGGAGAAGTTAATATTCTGAGATATTTGCTTCGTCTGGTTCCTTCACAGCACCTCTGCGATGCCCAGGACGCCGTCAAAAGTACAGAGGTTGATGCGATCCTAGACAATTGTCACAGGTTGATTTCCTCCAAGACTGTCAAAGAGCAGCAGGCATTTGTCAGGAAACTTAACGGAAAGCTCGGAAAATCATCTTGGCTGATGGGGGATGGTCCGAGCATAGCAGATGTCGCTGCGTGGTCTTTGTTACAGCAGCCATATTATCGCCAGGAGTATCCAAACAATGTTCAGAAGTGGTTTCAGCGGTGCTCAAGCCAATTCGGTAAGGATTCAACACCTCAGAACCATACTTTAAGGGTCGAAAATATGTCATGTGGTCAAAAACAAAATTCCGTCAGCAAGGAAGTAGAAGTTTTGAAGCAACCTAAGGGCAAAAATGATTTGTTTAGACTATTGCATGATCTAGATATCGAATTTACCAATCACACACATCCTGAAGTATTCACTGTTGAGGCAATGATGAAACATGTTCACCATTTACCTGGGCTGCACACAAAGAATCTGTAATATAATTAAGCCTTGTTTTTTCCATATTAAAACCAATACGTTGCTGACCAAGGCAGTTTATTAAGATAAAACACTTAACACATAACGTTTCGACCCTGTATCAGGGTCTTCCTCAGACGAAGAACTAAACTAAAATGATGAAAAATACTAAATACAGAAAGATTACATACACATAGCAGGGTCACAAGCCACACAACAACAAATCAAGGTGACAGTCCTTATCTATGAAGATTTCTCCAAAGGAATTAAACATCTCACCTCCTGACAGTTGTTGACTAATGGGTCTACTACACTGACAGGTGATTGGCAGGTCAAGATTAGCACCTGCTTACCACTCCCCCACCCCTCCTGCCTTTTTGGTTATGGATGAATGCCTCCTCCTCTGGTCTTCTTCTTTTCTCTTCTTTCTTCCTTCTTCATACTTCTTTTTTCTTCATTCCTTTTCTTCATCCTTTCAACTTTCTCTAACACACTCTTCCATTCCTTGTTTATCTTGAGTCCTCCATTCCAATTCATGATGTCTTCTCCTTTCTTTTCTATTTCTTTGGCCTCCTTCCATTTTCTCACTAGTTCTCTCTTCTCTTTTCCTATTCGCCTAGCCGAATCCCATTCAACTTCATGTCCTGTTTCTCTAGTGTGTTTGAATATGGCATTCCTGTCTCTCTTCAATCTCACATCATCCATGTGTTGCTTTAACCTGTCTTTAAGTCTCTTCTTCGTTTCCCCGATATATACACTTTCACATCCTCTGCACTTCACCTCGTAGATAACCCCTTCCTCTTCTTCCTCTCTCTTTTCTTCCTTCTTCTTGCTGGCTATACTTAAAATAGTGCGTCCTCCCTTCCTGTAAGTTCTTATACCCACTTTCCTCAGCACTTTGCATATCTTCTCTGTGGCATCGCCCATACTTCTTATACCAAACCATCTCTCTTTTTCTTTTTCTTCCTTCTCTTCCAGTCCTCTCTCTTTTATCTCTTTCCTTCTTCTGTTGATGTTGTGTCTGTCTTTCTTTTCATAGCCATTCTCTTCTAGTTGTTCCCACAGGCTATTAATCTTGGTTTCTTCTTCCCCTTTCTCTGTGCAAGGAGGGGGTTTAGAAAGCTCACAAAGGAGGCAGGAAGACTGCCCTGTTTAAAAGGCTTTCCCAAAATACATAAAGAAGAGATAAAGTTGAGACCAGTGATGAATTGCAGGGACAATATTTTGGAACCATTGGAGAAGAAGTTAAAAAAGGTAATTGAAGTGTTAGTGAGAGAACAAGAAAGCAGAGCCGTGAAAAACAGTGAGCAAGTGGTGGACCTTATAAAAGGTCTGAAGGAGTCTGGGGATAAAATCATAATGTTTAGCCTAGACGTGAGAAGCATGTTCCCGAGCATCAAAAGGGGACACGTAGTGGATATAGTGAGGAAGAAAGGGGGGGAAAGCATTATAGGAGAATGGGATAGTGAGAGAGTGGTACAAGCGCTGGAAACCATTTGGGACAATGGCTACAGCAGAGTGGGGAGTAAAATCATCAAGATTAGTGAAGGTCTGAATATAGGCTCTTGCTTGAGCCCTGTGCTGGCGGAATTAGTTATGAATGAATGGGAGAAGGAAGTGATAGTGAAAGGAGGAGATAAGTTAAGTCTGTTTTGTAGATATGTGGATGATTGTTTTGGGATATGGAAGGGAACAAAAAGGCAGCTGAGTAAACTTGTTAAAGATGTAGAAGATGAGAAAGCAGGGATATTCCTTGAGCTCGAAACGGAACAGGAAGGAACATTAAATTTCTTGGATATTGAGATGAAAAAGAAGAGAGGAATGGGGATTGTGGCTACATGGTATCAAAAGAAGTGTTCGGCAGGAGTGTTCTGCCACAAAAGAAGTGATGTGGGTGATGGAACTAAACGTAATTTTATAAGGAACATGGAAGACCGAATAAAGAAGATATGCACAGAGAAAGGGGAAGAAGAAACCAAGATTAATAGCCTGTGGGAACAACTAGAAGAGAATGGCTATGAAAAGAAAGACAGACACAACATCAACAGAAGAAGGAAAGAGATAAAAGAGAGAGGACTGGAAGAGAAGGAAGAAAAAGAAAAAGAGAGATGGTTTGGTATAAGAAGTATGGGCGATGCCACAGAGAAGATATGCAAAGTGCTGAGGAAAGTGGGTATAAGAACTTACAGGAAGGGAGGACGCACTATTTTAAGTATAGCCAGCAAGAAGAAGGAAGAAAAGAGAGAGGAAGAAGAGGAAGGGGTTATCTACGAGGTGAAGTGCAGAGGATGTGAAAGTGTATATATCGGGGAAACGAAGAAGAGACTTAAAGACAGGTTAAAGCAACACATGGATGATGTGAGATTGAAGAGAGACAGGAATGCCATATTCAAACACACTAGAGAAACAGGACATGAAGTTGAATGGGATTCGGCTAGGCGAATAGGAAAAGAGAAGAGAGAACTAGTGAGAAAATGGAAGGAGGCCAAAGAAATAGAAAAGAAAGGAGAAGACATCATGAATTGGAATGGAGGACTCAAGATAAACAAGGAATGGAAGAGTGTGTTAGAGAAAGTTGAAAGGATGAAGAAAAGGAATGAAGAAAAAAGAAGTATGAAGAAGGAAGAAAGAAGAGAAAAGAAGAAGACCAGAGGAGGAGGCATTCATCCATAACCAAAAAGGCAGGAGGGGTGGGGGAGTGGTAAGCAGGTGCTAATCTTGACCTGCCAATCACCTGTCAGTGTAGTAGACCCATTAGTCAACAACTGTCAGGAGGTGAGATGTTTAATTCCTTTGGAGAAATCTTCATAGATAAGGACTGTCACCTTGATTTGTTGTTGTGTGGCTTGTGACCCTGCTATGTGTATGTAATCTTTCTGTATTTAGTATTTTTCATCATTTTAGTTTAGTTCTTCGTCTGAGGAAGACCCTGATACAGGGTCGAAACGTTACGTGTTAAGTGTTTTATCTTAATAAACTGCCTTGGTCAGCAACGTATTGGTTTTAATAAAGAATCTGTTTCTGAAAGACAGGAAGAAATCTCTATACCTTCTTTCAGCACTTCATGATAGGGAGATTAAGCTAAGTGAAGTGGCTAAAAAGATAGGAGCAAGGGATTTAAGATTTGAAGATGAATCTGTTATGTTTAATGTACTTGGTGTGAAACAAGGTTGTGTAACTCCTTTGGCACTTATCAACGATCATGATAAGCTTGTAACTTTTGTATGTGATTCTGAACTACTTACTAACAGTGAGAAGTATGTTTACTGTCATCCGCTTGTCAATTGTGCGACTGTAGGCATTAAAACTCATGATCTGAAGAAGTTTACACAATATACTGGTCAAAAAGTAATAGAAATAACATTTTAATAATGAGTGTGTGTGTGGTCATGTTTGACATGCGTTGAAAGTTCAATAATAAAATACATAACCAATCACTTGTATTATATCAACTTGCAGGATTAACCATTTTTAAAACTTGATATAGATTAATAAAAAATTGTGGAAAATTGAATAATTCCAGAGGAAAATGTTTTGTGGCATATGGTAGTTCCTTTATAAAACTAGATTTGCTAATAAAAAATAAAAGGTTGCATAGAATTAAGAGTTCTTGCTTGAAAAAGTACTGCAGTGAGTGCTGAAGTTGGAAGAACGTGTAACCTACTTGTTTACTTGTATTTTTAAATGACAGGTAGATTCTGTTTATTGATAGAAAGTTCCTCAAGCTCTCCAATGGAACCATAAGCCCAAGTAGATTAACTTGCCTTTTATGTTCAGGGTTTAAATTGCTTTCCAAAGCCAAAAAGTTAACTTAGGTTACATCGGTTGTACTGTTTAAAAATTAGTCTTTGTCACTGACATTGCTTGATGATATCAAAGCCAATATTGTGATAAGTAGTTGCCAATTTATACTCTGATGAAACTTTCTTTTTAGGCACTAAAGTTGCAAATGTTTGACCCCTGTGAAGTGGTGTGATGGAAGAAGATACTGTGCATTTCAAACAAGAGACTGGGATTGATTGTTAACTTTGATACAGTTTGTAAAACTAATTTATTGGAATGTTGCAAATAAAAGTTACTTACAGTATATCAGTCTGCGTATGATCTGTTTTAATTTTAACTTGCCCGAGAACAAAATTCCGTGACCTATCAGTAAAATGAATAAATATACTGTGTCGCTTTCTTGTTCCACAAATCAATTTCAACAATGTGAAACTTTCATTGGGGATTTTCAAGTGTAGTTTTATCATGACACAACTAGTAGAACAATAGTATACATTTTTCTTAAATAATTAAGACAGTAAAGACAGTCTAATAAATAATATTTTTATTTTCTAGTTTTTGTGTATGAAATATTATCAATATCAGTTGCATAGAAGTCATTATTTTTGTTAAAGGTGAAGAAATTAAGAATAATTTTATGTTTTTGTCTTGTGTACCTTTTTCCATTATCATATCACCATCGATTCATTGTTACTCCCCATTGCTGCTCTTCATTGTAATCTATTTCTCACAAGTTCTAGTATCTCTAGTTAAGATAATATCCTACTAATGGATTAGTACTAAGTGATAATTTGATAATCGATAATTTTCTGAAAAGGCCTGTAGTTTTGTGAAATACTGAAATTCCTTTCTGGAACAGCTCTTTTTTTTGGGGGGGGGGGTAACTGACAAGTAAATTTCATTGAGCAACGTACGGTAAATCGCATACATTCCATTGTCATTGTTTTCTGGATTTTTGGTCCCGAACCTGCCTCTTCCATTCAAGAAGTTTCCAAAACTATCATAATGCACATTCAATATTTGAAATTGGATCTGGTGCTTGCAATAGATCCGAGATTATTAATTTTTAGCTTACCTTAGAAACCCCATTGTGAAATATTCACAGAACTGAACTGACTTTTGATGTTGACTTCTGTAGCTGTAATGGATGTACTACAAATCCTCTGTACTTTTTTAAACACTTTATTTATATATTTAATTTTTGTGTGTTTGCCGCATCTAATTTAAAATTTATAAATACGGAGAAACTAGTACTCACTTTTATCCGCGAAGCTGTTTTTTCTTCTTTTTCGATTAATTTCAGTGGCCACTGCCACCATCCTCGTTGGAACTTGCTGCGCTGTTGCTTGGCTAGCCAAGCAACAGCGCAGCAAGTTCCAACGAGGATGGTGGCAGTGGCCACTGAAATTAATCGAAAAAGAAGAAAAAACAGCTTCGCGGATAAAAGTGAGTACTAGTTTCTCCGTATTTATATACTACCGCGTCTCTCTTTTCCCAATCATGAATTAAAATTTATTTTAACCAAATTATTGCAATATAGTAATTTGTGTGCATAGAGAGGTAACAAACATGTGCAACTGAACGTGAATTTTTACAAGGGTCGAGCTGATACAGATGTCGATATATCGATATTGGAAAGTATCGGTTAAATTTATTTACTGATACCGGCAGATTCTTTTTCAGCATTTTGGCCTGGGCATGGGTGTTCTTTATGAGTCTCTCTTCATCTGTTTCATCATAACATCTGTCTCCTAATTTTCACAATTAGCCAAAAGTAGCAAGAAAGCAAAGTAATATAAATCAGTCAATTTTCTAGCATTTTGATCATTCACAGGGTCTGTAAAAATGCCATTCAAACGCTTTTTCCAGTCTATTTATCCTGAAAGATATTCAAAATTTCTGTGATTTTGCACCAATATTTTGTGTATAAAACTATATTTGGTGTGGAATACTCACTCACCAATATAAATATTTTGAAGTTTTAATTGTTGCAATTTCAATCATCAGTATTGGTTCAAAGTTTTATCAGCTTAGCTCCAATTTTGACAATGGGAGAAGAACAAAGGAAATAAGTTCCCTTTTCAACTATTCTTGTCCAAAGAATTTCCTATTGTACTGCAACTAAAATGATTGAAATATGGGGAAAAAGGAAATAATTATATTCCAAAACCACTGGCAGCATCACTAACTAGAAGTACACTCTTTCTGCATTCAAAGTAATTAACAATGCTATAGAAAAGATTAATATGCTGTATGTTAGCCTGCCACAACAACACAGCAGTCCAGCATGTTGGCATACTCGGCACGAGGTTATCAAGCTGTTATTTAGGTACTGAATCCTACTCTTGCAACAGTATCCAGAGTTCCTGGTCACTTCGAGGAAGTGGATGATGTCTTCTTAGTGTCACATGGTTAATGGGCTTTAAATCTGGAGACCTAGCTGGCCACTATTCACCGGATAACATTACTTCCCTGATAGTCATACAGAAACAAGAAGTCTGGTCCTATTTCACTCCTGAATAGGCAGACATATTGATGCAGAATGTCGTAGCGTTATCACTCCCATGTTAAGGTTGCCCATTTGAACTAATGAAAGGATTCATGATGGATGCAGTAAACTCAGTTTAAAATTACTCACGTGAAATTTAGAAATCAAAGAAACCCATGCTATCATCCAACAGAAACCAGCACCGAACCTGGAACGGAGAGGCACACCTGACTTGGCACCCCGACCAGAAAAAGAAAAGATGCGGTGCACATACTCGACCCCCCCCCCTTCCAGCCATGCGGGGAACAGGAACTGCACCACACCAAGCAACATGCCCCCCCCCCACCACCACCACCCGGCAGCGCAACCTGACAACGGGAAGCAGATGACGCAAACCAGGATACACACGCCAGTGCCACTGAACAGGATAAATTGCAACTACCGCCACCCGGGAACAAACAAAGCAGTGACGAGGTACCATCTCCTCTTCAGATGCCGTACCCTTTTGTGAATGAAGACAGTGGATCTTCGAAATTAATAGGATTTAACCATTAAATTGTGCAATGCGTAAGTGCGAAATTTCTAAATTTCACGTAAGTAATGAAAGGATGTACAAGAACCTAACTTCATCCCACCCTTACACCACTGAAAGAATGGTGATGGAGGGACCTCTTGAGATGAAGATGAACCAGGACTTTGTAAAGAGCAAGGGCTCTTCTATGGGCTGTGGTTAATAGGATGTATGTTGCAAGCCTTCTAATATACAGCCTGTTCTCACTCAATTGTCAGTACATGGTGATTCAGATAAAACTGACATATTTCATCTTCAATGTATGTGAACAAGAGTAAAGCTAGCAACAAGTTATTACATCTGAAATGTAGCATAGATATGAGAGTTTAATAACCTTTATACTACATGCTGAAAATGTTCTCCCCCCTCCCCTCCTGATGGCACAGCTAGACATGTTGTTCCATGTTCCTCATAGTTTGTTGCAGTGTACTGTTGGCAATATTGGTGATTTCGTTTGTAATAATCTCCATCAATTTGTCCAATCTGCAAAGGCGTGTTGACTTTTTAATGTGTTGTGTTTGTCTTGTCCAGATCTATTTAGAACCAGTGGCGGATTACCAAATAGGCCCACTAGGCACGTGCCTAGGGGCGGCAACTCAAGGGGCGGCAAATTTTTTTTCCAGAATATCAAGAATAATAAAAAGTGTCTTACAATCACAATGCAAGCCGCCCAGCCTTTGTTGGTTTGTTTTTGTAAATACATATCCCTCGATCTTCCACTAAGCTTTTGTTAATGGCCAGACAGGAAAGAAGACTGATTGTTTGAAACTCGCATCTGTAACAATGCCAGTAATGCAGTCTTAAAAAAATAAACACGTAATCACTACTGATAAGTGAGTGCAGCTTTCGCGTGGACCGCAATTAGTTTTTATCTTACTGTATTCTCTGGCTGGTGCATTCAGTTTGTTGCTATTATAGTGCGTTTGCGATTTGGTGTTGTTTTTTTTTCTTTTTGCAGCAGGCAGCATGAAGCGAACAAAGTTAAATGGAGCGGCTTATTGTAAACTTGCAAACGAAAAGCGTGAAAGAGAAGCAACCTTACAGAAAAAAGCTTGGTATACGCCTTCATGGCGTGGTGCTATGCACAGGGGAGCACTTTACCTTTTTTTTTACAGTGAACACGTTTTTTAGGCGAAAGGAACAAGTGATTTAAGAAAGATGTTCAAAAATTGAAGTGGAAGCGGCTACATCGAGTTAACTCTGTGAAACGCAAATGTCGAAAATATTGTGGGTTTAGTGGAGGAAGAAAGTGCACATGAGGTAGTGTTCCCTCAGTTCGTAGGAGTTCCTGATTGTGACAGTGAGAGTGCAAATTTCGTCAGTGACGATCCTGCCGAGTGGTGTCTGAATGAGTCTACAATTGACATTCTTCTAAGGCGTGGAATTAATCAGAATGCTGAAAACGTTGTTTGTTATTGTTTTTTATCCTTTGTTTTTTATTTCAGTGTCATCACTAATTTTTATATTAGCTTGTAAAAATACTGCAAATAAGTTACTACTTTTCTTTTGAGAAGGGCGCACAATAAGTTTGTGCCTAGGGGCGGCGAGGAAGCTTAATCCGCCACTGTTTAGAACCATGCACTTTTAATTTTCCCAAGGGGCTTTTTACACCCCTTGTTATAATCACTGAAGTCAGAATTTTAGGTAATGTATATTGAAGGGTGCAGAATGGCCTGAAGTGCCAAAGTGCCCAAAAATTTTAATTCATTCATTCATTCATGAAGCATACACTTTTTTCTAGGACTGATCCGATACTGATGTATCAGTATTGGCCCATACTGGAGGTAACGGCATCGGTGAGTATCGGTTGATTTTCTTTTACCGATACCAAAGATTTTCAGTGGCTAGAAAAGCAGGCAAGGGCAACAGCTCGTCATAATTTGTCCTTTTTAAAAGTTTGTTCACCCTTCCTTGTGACAGATTGGGAAATTTTCAATGTATGTGATTTTCATAGATTTTCCTAGAAACACTGGATAAAACCCCACCCTCTGGGAAGCAGATGGCAAGATCAAAGGCATGGGTAAATGAAAGCTGAACCCAAACGTGACCATGAAGGCATGGAACTGCTTAGTTAACGCTGTGGTAAATAAACCATTCATTGCCAATTCTTGCTTGAAGATCATGGTCGTAAGATAGGTGGATGTTTTTAATCCCCTGCTGCACTAATGCCAGGTCAGGTAGTTGCAGAGTTCTTGGAAAAGAGAGATGAAGCTCACTGAAATTAGCTGTTTTATCTACCTTCAAGCGGGAAGGGGAATCAGCAATTTATACTTATCTTCTACACTTCTGTCTTTCGTGTGACTGCCAGTATCTGCCAATGAGGGTTATTTATTTCTGGCGAAAGCCGGCCCCCATGGCAGAGTGGTTAGCACATCGCACTAAGATGCCAGGGTTCTAATCCCGGCCTTGGCATGGATATTTGTGAGTGTCCATTCATCAATTTCATCACATCATCACTCATCTCCATCTGCAAATTAGCCAAAAGTGCCACAAAAAGCGAAGTAAAATATAGCAAATCAATTATTTCCGCTGAGATTAGATTGGGAGCATACAGCTTTGAATGACAGTACTAAGGAAGGTAAGTTAACCCGCGATCGCTCGCACCTTCATGTGTCACGCGATAACTCGCGTGTTAGATTTTTTCTAACAACTTGTTGTTTTTTTCAGTTATCACTTAATATTTGCAAAATATATTTTATCAAACATGTTTTATTAAACATTGAAATCATTTTACATTGTTACAGCATTCTTCTTCTTTATGAATATTTAAAACATTAATGCAAATAAGCACATTAAAATACAATTTATTATTGATATAAATTCAAATTCAAAATGTTTTATAATTGAGGATGTTTCTAATCAGATTCAGAGTCAACTTCTTTTGCAGCACATTCACGGCAAACAAACAGTTGTTTCTGTATGTTCTTTACATATTGGGCAGGAACACTTACTACATGAATGATATGTGAATCGATTCTTTCTTTTGGGACAATAGGCACATCGGGACTTTTCCTCTAATTCAAGAGTTCTCTCAGTTTTCAGCAGACTTTCAATGCTTGCAATACTTTTTATTTTCTCCTTCAGACGAAGTGATATATTTGGAACTGACATCCATCTCATCATATGTGGTTTTGTAAGCATCATACTAAGTTGCGTAACAAATTTTCTACGAGCCAACAAGTCGCCTGTATTTGTTTTGTAAATTATCTGAGCATTTATTACTCCAATGTTGAGAAGGCTGAAAAATATTGTGAGAGGCTAGCGATTGCTTATTCTTGAAACAGGATATTCAGATTTCAGACGATCTACAACATCCACTCCTCCTTTTGTGAGATTGTAGAAAGTAATCACTTCTGGCTTTTTTGCCTCTCCAGAGTCAGGACCAATGCCGTCGTCATTATGCATGGTGGAAATCATCATAACATTTTTTTTCTGTTTCTTCTTTGGCACATAAGAGCAGAGGAGACAATTATTAGATAGTTTCTCTCCAAACGCAAACATGCTGCTGTTTCCAAGCCTTTCCTTGACAGATAAAAATTCCGGTGGGATTTCTCTTTTATTCAATCGAAGAGTTCCTACTAGTGTCAACCTGTGGTTGGTGTACAGTTCATTAGCTAGAGGTATGGAGGTAAAATAATTGTCCATGGTCACATTCCTTCCGCTGTTGTCAATTGGACGTATTAATCGCAAGACCACGTTTTGTGCATCATTGGGAACTTGGTAAGGTCCAGATGGTTGTTTTCCTGCATAAATTTCCATATTTAGAGTGTAGAATGTTCTAGCATCACAGAGTGCATATATTTTTATGCCATATTTTGCAGGTTTATTTGCAATGTATTGTCTGAACTTGCATCGTCCTTTGAATGCTTCTAACATCTCATCAATGGTAGTGTAAGCACTTGGCCTGTAACTATTCATGCAGACACTAACAAAGTCATTGAATATTTCTCTAATTTGAGATAGGTTGTCTTCTTGCTTCCTTTGTGCTCGTGTAGTGATATATCAAACCTAACAGCTTGGAGAAGAGTGTGAAATCTTCGTTTGCTCATTGACGCGATGAAAAAGTCTGGTGCAGTTCCATCTGTGGCCCACAACTCATCTGTATTTAGGTGCTGTGACTTCTTTACTCCAGCAAGATATAGTACTCCTAGGAATGCTGAAATTTCTTCAAAATCAGTTAGAGGGCAGTCCCGTGTATTACGTGAGTAGGAAGGTGCCATTTCCTTGAGCTTTACGTTTGTGTATTGGACAATACGTGTGATTAGAGAATCCTGAAAGAACAGTTTCCAACAGACTAGAATTGACTTCAAATTCTTGGCCCCACCTATCACACCTGGTAACTGTGTGACAATATTCTGTCTGGCGATTTTACTTGGTGGGGCTTTTTGCTTGAACCATATTGTTGAACCATCTTTGCCTCGATACGTATTACGATTCACATGTCTTGAAACTGTCACAGAATCATCAGAATCACTAACTGACTGTTCTGTCTCGGTATGCACTTCCTCATGTTCTGATGGACCATCTGTATCGGTTTCCCAACCTGTGTCTTGAGGTCCAATGTCCACTTCATCTGTGTCTTCTTCTTCCAGCCACATCATGTACTGTTTAGTTTGTTTGTCAGACATTTTACTGCTATTCTCTTCAATAACACAATGCCAAAAACAACAATCATCAGATTGGAAGAACCAATGCACCTTTCCACTACACTGTACACAGACGGAATAATAAATGAAAGTGGTATTTCCCAAAGGAAAACTGTTGTACAATCATTCGCTGGAAATGTGACGCGATAACTCGCATGTTAGAAAAAATCTAACAATGCACTCAGCTAGGATCAAAGCCGCTAGTATAAGGTTTCGCTTTCAATTTCAATAACATTTGCTACAGTGTTGACAAGTAGAGACATGGAAGGAGGCATTTTAGCCTTAACGCATTGTTACATCCAGTAACAATCTAGAAATAACAAAAGTTTTGCAATTGTTAGATTTTATCTAATAGCGCGAGCGATCGAGGGTTAATCGAGACTGGACTTACATTTTAAAGTGGGACCCAAACCACTATGTGCCTCCACTGAGTATCGAAGAAGGCGACAGCGTTACCACTACACCATCGGGGAGGCCCCTCTAAAGATTATGTACACCACTACTTACAATAATGTACATTAAATATTTATCAGGAGCTTTACTTTTCATCTAATGGACGTATCACATTCTTTTTGTTATTCAATAAATATTCAATTTTTTTTACTTCTTTGACATTAATTTCCTTGCCAGGACAGTTGTTTTTACACAAATTTAGCGATCCTAACTATACGTAAGCTAGATGATGAATATTTGCTGTTTTATCTCTGATTGATTTTATAGCATCTTTTTACTATTTATGTAATAACAATATTTTTTAGTCAAGATAGAAAGAACAAAATAGGTACTAATGTTGTCTTTCATCCGTTTCTTAGTCTGTGGTTACATACAACATACTCCATACGCATAGGAGAAATTAAGTACTAATTAAATTAATTTACATATTATTACGAATCTACCAATAATTATATTAACGCATTAAATAGAAACACTTTTATTATTATATTTCTGAGACACTTGGCTCAGACTGGCTCCCCAAATTATATATTTTTAAATATGTGCCTATTGATGTGATGAGTTAGTAGGAGTTGGTAACTAGCCTTTGTTATTTTATACTGGAATTAAACAAGTATCGGTGGGTATTCGTCATGGTAATGGTATCTGCAAATGGTGGTATCAGCTCAGCTAGACTTTTTTCTTCAGATACCATCGCAGAAAAAAAGTCTGTGAGTGTTAAATCAGGTAATCTGTGTAGTCATGAGTTTATGGTACGTGGTGCCATCCTATTGCAAAAACTTGCAACTCTTGTCATTAAATTGCTCAACAAACACTATGAAAATTCGTAGCATGTACTGCATCTTCCGAGTTACTTAGCAATATGGCAATGACAGCGACCAAGTCCTAAACAGCTACGCACTTTCTTGAAATTGTATGAATCTCCCAGATGTCTCGCATCATTTGAAACTATATGAAGCATTGTGATGTACTGTTGAAATGAAACGAGAAAGAAATGTGTTAGTTTCATGTGAATCATTCTGTATTTCTGGAAAGGACCATCGTCCTTGCTGATATCAGGTCTCTGGCAAGGTGCCTCAGTCTGCATTCCACCTCTGTCCTCTGGACGTAAGTGACAAATATCAGTTTTACTGTGCTATTGCAACCCTATGTTGAAGTATCCAGAGAGAATATCATCCCGTTGGAACCTTTGCCAGATTCTGGTAATTACACTTCTGGACACTACCATCCAGCGCTTGAAGTGAAAAATGTTAGCATGCTACTATGGTATAACATGGGGACAAGGAGAGTTGGGGGGATAGTTTCTGAATACCATGTCCCCGCTCACTTCGAGCACTGCTGTCATCTGTATTTTCACAGCCTCAATTCATCCTATGATTCAACCATGCAGAGCACTGTCAGTATGTTTTTTTATGCCATTTTCCTTCTGAAAGCAACACTGGATTACCATAGACATGCCCAACATGTTAGTTATTCTACAGGACCTTACTTCTCATTCACAGTCAAGTGCTACCAGTGGCACCATTTATGTGTCGGCCAGAGTGATAAATTGCTTGTGGTCCTTCCCGAAGATATTCTTTTACCGACAATTCATTTCATGTAGTTCAACATTTTCCGGTGATTTGAACACAGAAGTAATTTCTTAATGTTTTTCTGCATCATTATTTTAGGATACAAAGCAATTATTGCTGTGCATCGGGGGCATTGCCAGACAATTTTATAAGGGAATGGCTCAGCCAGGGCTGGTCTAAATACTGGGAACTTCCCAGGACACTTGTCATCCTGGGGCATCAAACTGGGACATCCTCCCTTGATTAAAGCCAAAACCTTATTTCTAAGTACATAAGTGTGACTGTGTGTTTGAGTAAGTCCATTTTATGCATAGAAAGGATAATCAGGACGACTTACAGTTTCAAGTGGGATCCGAATCACTCACTATGTGCCTCCACCGGGTGCATGGCTATTTGTATTAAAATGAGTTGGATTTATTGTTTGCACCAAAGTTTTGCATTTGAGGCATGAGAACTTCTGAAAAATCATTTATTTATCTGAAAAATTAAAATGTGTTAATAAAAAATGTCTTCTTCAGTATTTGCAATTAACGTTGGCTGTCCATTGGCAATGTCGCCTCCCATTTTTTTGAACGGAGACAGGAACTACACTCTTAATTTGTAAAAGAAAACCATGCCAATGCTGAAAAAAATCATTGATAGTGTTTGTACAGAAATTGGCATAATACCATTCTGATACTTTCCACCAACTGAATGTTCAGACAAGGTGTCAGCCTTCTAAAAAGAAGTTGCCACTTTGTAAAAGAAAGATTAAAGATAAAAACATTGATGATTGCTTTCGTACACTGAGCAAGTTCTTAGAAAAAACAGGACTACAATTAAATGAAGAAATCCAAACATTGAAATATGCCTGTTCTTAACATCTATTATGCAGTTTTTCTTACGGTCTGCATTTACCCTTTTTATATTATGAATATTATATCGCTGAATGAATTGACACTAGCGTATAAACAAAAATAAGGTACACAACCTATGTACACTACACTCATTATCAGAGCTAGGAATTTTAGGTGCTGCACCTTAAATTTTTTTGTGTGAAGATGGGCAAAAATGTGACTCATCCCCAAAATAAGCACGTATTGAACTCTACTCATGGTGTTTCGGTTGCACCGTTTTGCACCTTTTCACAATCTCAGAACCTTTTCCACCTTTTCACAATCTCAGAACCTTTTGCACCTTTTGGACCTTTTTGCATCTTTAGCATTTTTTTAAATACAACTTGCACACTGTTTAACCCCACCCACATTCGAGGCATGGCTTCTTGGCACGCGATTCTTGTTTACTGCACAACAATGAATCGGCTTTCTTCAGTTCTTGGATGTTAATGTAGTAAGCGGACGGATTTTAAACAGTGCCAACAATGACGCGTTACAATTGCTAGAAGTTGTGCTCTTTTTGTCCTATGCTGTATTGTTTATGAATTGTTGTAGGAAAGCTGTTTTGTTTTCATTTCCTTCTCCCCTCTCAGCAAGCAAGGTAACTGCAGTCTGTGATCGACTGATCGATTTATTGGATTTGCTTGTTCACCATACGAAAACATAAAGTAAATGTTGGGAAACTGCAGGACATTGTTAAACAGTTAAGCGGTGATGGCATTCAGAGTGATGGATCTGTTCTGAGGTGTGATGTGTGTGATATTTCTATTGCTGTTGATGACAAACACCAACGCAGTCAGGTTGTGCAGCATCTACAAAGTGGGAAGCACGTCAGGAATAAAGAACTACGAGATGGTAAAGATGGGAAGCGACAGCAATTCATTGGTGAGGCACTTGCATCTTCGAGTTCCAGAAATAAAAATGAATTTTTCAGTGAGACAGCAAAGACATTTATAGTGTGTGGAATCAGTGGCGGATTAAGCTTCCTCGCCGCCCCTAGGCACAAACTTAATGTGCGCCCTTCTCAAAAGAAAAGTAGTAACTAATTTGCACTGACCCAGTACGTAAGTTCCGTCTGAATATGTGATTGAAAATGGTTCCCCAAGGTCCCAACAGATTTCTGCCTTGTTAAGAGTGCCAACTCGCAGTTTTTGTGTTCTTCAGAATTTTCGTGTGATGCTAGAATATTTGAAATGTTTTTCCAGTCTGAAATGCCGTAAGTTGCGATGTTTGTCTTGCCCTTGAACAACCTGCATGATGCACAATAAACGGCACCAGTGCTGCACGAATGTACCAAATAATTCCGCAAAATTGATTCTCCATTTACAAGTTTACGAAAAAAACACTATTATTTAAAAATCTTGTCTTACCTGCTATGAGTCTTTGCGATTTAGAAAAATCGTTTTCAGCATTCTGATTAATTCCACGTCTTAGAAGAATGTCAATTGTAGACTCATTCAGACACCACTCGGCAGGATCGTCACTAACGAAATTTGCATTCTCACTCTCACAATCAGGAACTCCTACGAACTGAGAGGACACTACCTAAGGTCACTTTCTTCCTCCACTAAACCCACAGTATTTTCGACATTTTGCGTTTCACGGAGTTCACTCGATGTAGCCGCTTCCACTTCAATTTTTGAACTGCTTTCGGAAATCACTTGTTCCTTTCGCCTAAAAAAAGTGTCCACTGTACCAAGCTTTTTCTGTAAGGTTGCTTCTCTTTCACGCTTTTCGTTTGCAAGTTTACGAAAAGCCGCCCCACTTAACTTTGTTCGCTTCATGCTGCCTGCTGCATAAAAAAAAAACACCAAATCGCAAACGCACTAGCAACAAACTGAATGCACCAGCCAGAGAATACAGTAAGACAAGAACTAGTTGCGGTCCACGCGAAAGATGCACTCTTATCAGCAGTGTTTATGTGTTTATTTTTTTTTAAGACTGGCATTGTTACAGATGCGAGTTTCAAACAATCAGTCTTCTTTCCTGCCTGGCCGTTAACAAACGCTTAGTGGAAGATCGAGGGGTATGTATTTACAAAAACAAATCAACAAAGGCTGGGCGGCTTGCATTGTCATTGTAAGCGATAAAAGCCACAGCACGGGTTAAAAACAAATTGATTGGCGCCTGAAGGAGGCAGAGCAACGAAACATTTCTTGATAACACATAAATCCGATTCATCAAGGTTTCTTTCGTATGAAGCGTAAGTGTTGCAAACCGTTGATTTGAAACATTAGTTTCATAGGTCTAAATTGTCACTGTGTACGTAAGACACTTTTTATTATTCTTGATATTCTGGAAAAAAGATTTGCCGCCCCCAAGAGTTGCCGCCCCTAGGCACGTGCCTAGTGGGCCTAGTTGGTAATCCGCCACTGTGTGGAATACCTCTTTCGAAACTTAACAATCCTGTCTTGAAATCATATTTGCAAAAATATACTGGGAAGTCAGTTCCAGATGAGACCACCTTAAGGAAATCTTACCTTCAACCTCTTTATGAAGCTAAAATCTCGCAGATCAGGCAAGTAGTAGCTGACCATCCAGTCTATTTCATACTAGATGAAACCACAGATAGTACATTTTGAACATTTTAGTAGCACCTCTCAATGGACATCAAGTGAAACCCATGCTTTTAAAAACTTATTTTCTTGGCAAATCAGATAATGCAAGTGTAATGCAAAGTTTCAATGATGCATGTTTTGTATTGTGGCCGGAGGGCGTAAAATATGATAGAGTGTGGTTAGTTCTTACAGATCAAGCATCTTACATGTTAGCTGCATTTTCTAATCTGAAGAATATGTATCCTAACTTAAAACATGTGACTTGCATTGTTCATGCTTTGCATCGAGTTTGTGAAGCTCTTAAAGATGAATATACATATGTGAACGAATTTGTTTCTAGCATTAAGAAAATACTGAAAAGGGCTCCTTCTAGAATACAGAAGTACTTAGAAATTACGAAACTTCCACTAGCACCCTCTCCCATCCTCACTAGATGGGGTACATGGTTAAAAGCTGCAGTGTTTATTTGCAATAATTTCCATACAATATCGAATTTTTAGATGCTTTGCCTAGTGATTCCTCAGCTGTAGAAAAAGCCAAAACACTTGCACTTAAACAGGAATTGCAAGATGAACTATATATTGTACATTGCTTCTCTTTCCTCACTACTGCAATCACAAAACTGGAGGAGCAGTGTCCTGAAAAGGAAGCACAGTGGGCTGTTTTGATGGATGTGCAACGAGAGCTGCAAGGGGTCGGGAAAGAGAAGTTAGAAGAAAGTTTAGCCAAAAACCCTGATGTTCAAGAAGTCGCAACCAACAAGGATGTGGATTACCGGTTGAAAATAAAATATGCACCACTTGTGTCTGTTGATGTTGAAAGTTCTTTTTCAACTTACAAGTATCTGCTTAGTGACCGCAGATGTAGCCTCACTCAGAAGAACATAGAAATTTTGAATGTAATCTACACTATGTTGCCATTCGTCACCGGACACCCCTCAAAAAGTGCTTGGGATCGTCTGTACACGTCATAAAACCTATAAAAGGCGTTGCTGGTTGAGAATACACTCATACCAGCTACAGCAGTCAATATGGACAGACGATGCGAACAGTGTGTGGTGGAACGAGGGATGATCATTGGAGCCCACAGGTTTGGGCATTCGACCCGTGAGATTTCCAACAAATTTCAGATACCCCGGTCGACAGTGAGTGATGTTATCGTGAAGTGGAAGAAAGACAGGGTCATGACATGCCGATCCAAACCGAAAATATTAACAGATCGTGACCATCGATGCTTGAAACGTGCGGTGAAGTCAAACCAGAAGGCGTCATTACAGATGGTGGAACAGGAGTTTCGATCGGCTTCCAGTAGTGCTGCAAGTGGTCGTACTGTCTGCCGGGAGATCGTCGCACTTGGTTTTCATGGTCGCGCAGCATTTCACAAGCTGCATATCACAGCCCGCAATGCGACCCGTCGGTTACAGTGGTGCAAGGAATGCCGGCATTGGACTCTCGAATAATGGAAATCCATCCTATGGAGTGATGAATCGCGCTACCAGATTTGGCGATCCGATGAACGTGTGGATGTGGCGTATGCCCGGTGAACGCTGGCTACAGGACTGTATTGTACCCACAGTGAAATTAGGCGGAGGTGGCATCATGGTGTGGTCCTGCTTTTCATGGTATGGTCTTGGTCCTCTTGTTTTAGTTCGAGGAAACATGAATGCTGATGCGTACCAAAAAGTTCTGGACAATTCTGCGCTACCGACATTGTGGGAACAATTCGGTATTGGCCGATACCTGTTTCAGCACGACAATGCTCCATGTCATACGGCAGGCATTATCAACACGTGGTTCGAGGACATGGGTGTGCAAAAACTTGATTGGCCAGCCCAAAGTACAGATATCAACCCCATTGAACACCTTTGGGACGAGTTGGAGCGCCGCTTGAGAGCCAGGCCATGCTGCCCAAAAAACACCACTGAGCTGTTTGCCACTTTGCAGGAGGAATGGGACAAGATTCCCGTCGACTGGTATGGGTTGTCCGGTGACGAATGGCAACATAGTGTATTTTAACAGTTTTCTAAATGACTAATTCTAAGCAAGTGAGAAGAAGCATGTTTTCCTTTATGTCGCTTTCTAATGTATCAGAGAATTTTCTTTGCTTAGTTATATTAAACGATTTTAAACCAGAGAATGCTCTGTGTTTATCCAGACAAGTTGAATCATATATGTATGCACTGTTCACAATAAATTTTACATCTGAAAATTAGCACCTATTTTAGCACCTTTTTTGTACAAAAATTGGCACCTTTTTTGCACCTTTATTGGCAAATTTTTGCACCTAAAATTCCTAGCTCTGCTCATTATATTTTCATTACTTGTTTGTGTACCAACAGAAAATAAACACACGAAGTTTTGTGTTGTTCTTTCATGGTCACATCTCTTATATTTTTATCTGTTATTATGAGGGGAGGCACGAGCAGATTTTTGCAATGGAGGGGCACGACAGCAAAAAGTTTGAAACTCCTGGTTTCCAAGACTTAATTGAACTTACTGCTGAACAGGATAGGGTTGATTTAAACCAGGTGATTTTTTTTTCAAACTTTTTGCTCTAAATAAATTATTTATAGAATAATGTACATAACGATTTTGTAGATATCAGAAACACTAGGTGCAAGTACATAACTCTTGTAATCATTTAAATTGATTATTAGGTTCTAAGATAGGAAAATAAAGGAAATAAAATATATGTACTGATGGTGTGAAGCTCATATGAAAGGAAATGTGAACACAGGATTTCCCTAGATTTAAAATTCAATACTTTTATAAGCAAAAATAGCAAATATTTTGTGTACAAAAATATACAAAATACTAATGATGTTAACCATAAATAGTGTCAATATCATTAAACTGTAAATAAACATGCCAGCTGATATTTTTCGAACTATCATTAAATAATCTCCAAAATTCAGGCACAAAGACCAGTGGCAGCGACTGGCTTCCAAAACTAAGGGGGGGGGGGGGGCAAATACAGTTTACTTTCCCTCGTAAATAAGGTTTAGCATAGTGTGGGTGCAAAAAGTGGGGGGGGGGCAACTGCCCCCCCCCTCGCTGCCACTGACAAAGACTATAAAAAAATTTAAGTTACAATTATAGAGTACATCCAGAATGTTTTAGTTTCACTGGAAGAAAAGTTACTGAAATTATTATTAGTTTCATTAACATCCTCAAAAAACATTTCCATAGTAGTTACAGTATCAGAAACAGAAAAATGTATGTTTACATATAATTTTTTTATTTGCTTTAACCAAAGTGTTCAAATATTTTACAGGGTCATTTACTAGGAAAAGCCTTTCTATAAAAACATACAGGGTTATTCAAAATGAAAGAGCAGATTTCAAATGTTTATTTCTCACGAACTATAAAAGATAGAAACACATGCCATACATCAATGGATAGAGGAAGGTTCAAAGTTCTATAATCCTGCCTATTCCATTCAATACCTGCAAGGGCGTTTATTTTTCTTTACAGGTAAAATGGCGACACCACAGGAGAAGTCGTTTTGTGTGCTGCAGTTTGCGAAGAGTGAATCCATTGTTAAAGTGCAACGTGAATTATCTGTGGGGATACATTAAAGACAAAGTGTATGTACCACCTCTGCCTGCTACTCTTCAAGATCTGACACATCGAATTGTTGTAGCTATCAATTGAATAACTAGAGACCAGTTAATTCGTGTGGGGCAAGAAATGGAGTACCTTTTGATGTTTGTCGGGCAACACAGGTGCTCATGTTGAGTGCATACATTAAAAATTTCAACAATAAATCTTTGAACCTTCCTCTATCCATTGATGTACGTCACGCATAGGCAGAGTTCTGGAGGGGCCAGGGGGCCTGCCCCCCAACTTAAAAATACTAATAAAATAACACATGTTTAAGTTCAGTAACTACATTTTTGTTATGAAGCCATACAGCAAATCTTGACGTTTGGCATGATGGCATGTGCAGCAATTGTGCCGCAATAGCGGTTAGTTTTACAAGTGGGATTGGAAATACTGACTCTTACGCAACACTCAACTCACTAGCTTCCTCCCCTATTTCTCCTAAAATAGACTTGTCCGAATTCCTAGCCAAGCTGTCAGTGCAGTCTGCAGTTAGTTACAATTATCCTGCGCTTGCTGCTGTACTCATTGCGACAGCGTCTGATTTAAGACATTCTAAAAAATGAAGCCAAAGGCCTGCTTTCAGCTATAAAATCGTTGAATTTCATTGTATGTTTATCAGTATTTTCTGAATATCTCCCCTTCATAAATGTTTCATCCCAGTCCTTTCAGAAAGTTGATAGCACAAAGCTCCAGTGTAGCCAAAGGAGTGATTAAGGAGCTTCAGTCTCAGCGAAACGAAAACACTTGGGGCAGAAAATGGAATGGAATAAAGGGTGTTGACAAATAATTGCGTCTAAACATTTTTGAAGGTGGAGGTGTAATGAAAAAAGGTACTGATATCAAACAAATTAGATGCTTATCTGGTTTGTTCTTCAGTTGGCCAGAGAACCAGAGAAGAGACATCTGCTGAAACACTTTCTACTTTTCAAAGTGAAGAAAACTGGAAGGAAAAATACAAGTGTGATTTATTTATCCATTGCTGGATATTTTGATTGGGTAACTGAAAAGAAGATTTAGTGGTGAAACTTTGGAAGTTGCTGAATTCAGTGAAAGATTTATTCGTCTGGATGAAGAAGGAGCTGCACGTTTCATTGAGATTTACTCCATTCCTGGTATTGACACAACAATGTTGAAGGCAGAAATGACCATTTTAAGAAATGTAATGGAAAGTTCAGGTTTGAGTTTGATAAGTGCGCCTTTGAAGAATGTTGTTCTAAAGATAGTGGACACAGTTTTGAGCAAACATGCAGAAACATACAAAAATTTTAGCACTCTTCTGAAAATTTCTCTTACCCTGTCATCAAATAGTACCACTTGTGAGAGGACATTTTCTGCTATGAGGCGAATCCACAACTGATTGCGTTGCACAATGGGTCAAGAGAGATTGAACAATTTAATGATCTTATACTCTGAATCAGATGTTATAAAAATTAACTTAGACGATTTGATTGATGTGTACAGTTTGAAGTACGAAAAACGTAAAATGACTTTGTGTTGAGTCAACAGTTACTGTTAAGACATTGAAAGAACTTTTCAATTTAATTTTTCTAAAATTTCTGAAGCTTACTATTGTAACTTTTTTAAAGTAATACGAGTATTGTATCAATAAAAAATTAATGAAATGCAAAATGCAATAATCTTACTGTTTTGCTTCTTTTAAAACTGACAACCAATATACTAATTAATATTTGTTTACTTAAGCAAGGAAATGTAACATTTTCAAATCTAAAAGGCCTAAAATTCAGTGTTTTTAAGTTTTTTTTTTTTTTTTTTTTTAATTTCCAGGGGAAGGCCTCCGGACCACTTATAAATTAGGGGATATTCAATAACCCTCATGCACATCATATGCTTCTCCCAGAGTCTGACACCCCCCCCCCCAAAGCAAAAGCTCAAACTCCGCCCATGATATTGTCACGTGTTTCTATCTTTCATAGTTCGTGAGAAATAAACATTTGAAATCTGCTCTTTCATATCTCTATGTGCATGGTGCCAAAAACCATGCAAGCAATTTTAAGCATGTTTTTTTAAAAAATTAAAAAAATCCTATTTAAATAAAAAGATGAACAAAAATTATTTCTTTAACAAGATAGGGACAGATGGAAGGCCTGTATTGTTGCAGCTATGAACCTTCGGGTTTAAGAAGGCTAGAGAGTTAGATTTAGTTAGTTAATAAAAATCATGATTTTTATCCACTCTGCTGCTGAATAACTTAATAAGTATATTTCAAAATCATGTAGCAATTTATGCTAAGAGATCACTGTTATTTTTTATGTCATTATGTAGATATTAAATAAATACATACCTACAATAAACATGGTCTTTAACAGTAACACTTCAAGCATTTTGAAAATAAATGCTATTATTTTTTGTCATTAAAGTCATAAATATTTGTAACACGGTCAGTGGCGGATTACCAAATAGGCCCACTAGGCACGTGCCTAGGGGCGGCAACTCTTGGGGGCGGCAAATCTTTTTTCCAGAATATCAAGAATAATAAAAAGTGTCTTACGTACACAGTGACAATTTAGACCTATGAAACCAATGTTTCAAATCAACGGTTTGCAACACTTTGGCTTCATACGAAAGAAACCTTGATGAAATCAAGAAATGTTTTGTCTGTTGCCTCCTTCAGGCGCCAATCAATTTGTTTTTAACCCTTGCTGTGGCTTTTATCGCTTACAATGACAATGCAAGCCGCCCAGCCTTTGTTGGTTTATTTTTGTAAATAAGTACATACCCCTCGATCTTCCACTAAGCGTTTGTTAATGGCCAGGCAGGAAAGAAGACTGATTGTTTGAAACTCGCATCTGTAAATAACAATGCCAGTCTTAAAAAAAAAAAAACACATAAACACTGCTGATTAGTGAGTGAGTGAGTGCAGCTTTCGCGTGGACAGCAACTAGTTTTTGTCTTACTGTATTCTCTGGCTGGTGCATTCAGTTTTATTTGTCGCTAGTGCGTTTGCGATTTGGTGGGTTTTTTTTATGCAGCAGGCAGCATGAAGCAAACAAAGTTAAGTGGGGCGGCTTATCGTAAACTTGCAAACGAAAAGTGTGAAAGAGAAGCAACCTTACAGAAAAAGCTTGGTACAGTGAACACGTTTTTTAGGAGAAAGGAACAAGTGATTTCCGAAAGCAGTTAATAAATTGAAGTGGAAGCGGCTACATCGAGTGAACTTTGCGAAATGCAAAATGTCGAAAATATTGTGGGTTTAGTGGAGGAAGAAAGTGCACCTGAGGCAGTGTCCCCTCAGTTCGTAGGAGTTCCTGATTGTGACAGTGAGAGTTCAAATTTCGTTAGTGACGATCCTGCCGAGTGATGTCTGAATGAGTCTACAATTGACATTCTTCTAAGACGTGGAATTAATCTGAATGCTGAAAACGATTTTTCTAAATCGCAAAGACTCATAGCAGGTAAGACAAGATTTTTAAGTAATAGTGTTTTTTGTGTACTGCTGTAGCAAACTGTTAGGCTGAACGTTCGTTTTCTGCCCTAAAAAGACTGAAGACTTATCTCCGTTCAACCATGTGTAATAAAAGACTGAACGAGTTATCTATTCTCCACATCGAAGCAGACATCTTGACTGATGGACACATTAACTTTGAAGAACTTATACACGAGTTTGCAGCAACCAAAGTGAGGCGGAAGCGGCTTCATTTATGACTGGTGAATTTAATTTCTCAATACATTACATAATTTTAGGTTTAGCACATACAGAAAATGAATAGTTTGTTATTGATTTTTATCCTTTGTTCTTTATTTCAGTATGTTCACTAATTTTTATATTAGCCTGTAAAATTACTGCAAATAAGTTACTACTTTTCTTTTGAGAAGGGCGCATATTAAGTTTGTGCCTAGGGGCGGCGAGGAAGCTTAATCCGCCACTGAACACGGTCATGTTTTTTTTTATTGGAGAAAGGTGGAAAGTAGGATGACCTGGGTATAAAGATTTGGGTGTGTGGGGGGGAGGAGGGGGCCACCAAAATTCCACCTTGCCCAGGTGAAAATTTTAATTTGAATAGTAGATATAATTGTAATTGTTGTAAAATAACTATTATCAACTGCTAAACCCATTTTATTCCAAATTTATTATTATATCCTTGGATAGGCTTTTCCAATTGATCCACCAGATCATGAGTAAATATTCAGCACAATTTTTTCATTATATTTTTGTACTAGATGTCCAGAAGGTAAATTCTCGGTGGCTGTGGCCAAATCTGGAACTAATGTTTGTATAAAAATTATTTGAACATGTAACAATGCCACTTCGCATTTACAATACTTGAGATTTGTCATGTTAGAGTAGATGGGAGAGAATAAGCTACCACAGAAGTCTAGTTCTGAGTTGCAGACCTCAGGTCTATTCTAGCTTGTAAAAATAAACTCGTGAGAAACAGTAGGTATGTCAATGAAGTTTGCAAGATTGCTAAGACCCTTAAGACAAGATTTCAACTTGGTTTGATCAAGTTGGAAAGTGGTAAAGAGCTGACTCAGTTGTCTCAAGATCGCAGGTTTAAATCTCCTGTAGAACCGACTTTATTATTTAGTAGAATTATTGCTTTTGGACATTATAAGAGGGAGAATACATGAAAACTTTTCTTTTGATAAATCTAATTACTTGTCGACACCACTTAGGATGTGTTTTCCCATGTAGCTTCTACAATATTAAATTACTTCCTACAGGAGGCAATAGCGTGGACAGAGATATATTGGTGAAAATCTTAACTCTTTGTGCCCCAACTATGAGGTAAAATATGATTTTTATTGTTTTAAAAAATATAAGAAGCCGTGTCAACCCATATACCTTGTTTACAAATTCCTGGTCATGCCGCAGCAATTCAACCAAGTATGACATCATACTGCTGAGAGAATCTTCACGTTGACTGTGAATTGTGGTCTCAGTCAGAGATAACGATGCTTGTCAATCATGGAACTGCACATGCACAGCTTGCAGTCTTCTGTAGGTAAGAACTTGTTGAGTCATACATGACATGGGCTACTCTGTCTGTGACCAAATTCTAAATTCCCTCTTCTTCAATATTTAGAGTTAACAAGAAAACGTAATATTCGTAGATTCAAAACACACTAATTTAATTGTAATATTCTGTTTGAAATACTATCTATGAATAACAGATAAAGTAGTGCAATATGGTTTCAACACATTGTTAGGAGCATACAAGGAATAGATCAAGAAGGATGGTGTGGTCTAGTCAGTGTCGCAGGAACGGGGGGGGAGGGGGGGTGCAGGGGTACTTTGTACCCCCCTAAATTTTTGAAGAGGGTTACTGTATCCCCTAAATCCATAAATCGAGTTTTACCCCCTGTACCCCCTACCCCCTTGGTAATTTGACAGCAGTCGCAAGGTGCTAATGTTAAAAGAACCTATTTTCAGTTCGCCCAATAAAAAAGTGTATATTGTTTACAACTTATAAACATTATCTTCCTTACCACAGAAATTCAAACCATTCTAAACTTATTCTATTATTAAGCGACCACAAGATTGGACGCAAAGTCTCCGCGCAGCTTTCCCTTCTTCTGTTCAGCTCGGGCCATAAGGAAGCATGGTTCACTCTCCCCCTCCCCTCCTCATGGGAGTACGGTGCACAGGAGTCGCGGGTGTGCGCAGGTTGTTTGGCTTGTGGTTCCACTATACATTGTGGTTGCTACTAGTTAGTTCTTGGAAACCTCTTGAAGGAGATGAAAATTGTTTAAAATGTGTGTGGAACGATGGAATCAGATTTGCTCTCAGAAAATCACGCTGCAGACGAATGTTCCTTTTTCGTAAAAGGGGGGGGGGTACGTTTTTCTAAAGAAATGGTCACGTCGATTCGAAGATAAGATAGAAATTTTCATCAGAAGGGTATATGTCTGATCCCATTTTCTTTTGAATATTTAAAATTGAATTTTCCAAAACAAAATACTTACACGAACAAGACGAGACACTACAGACCAACTTGGGGGTACAATGTACTGCTGTACCTCACCCATATTTTTCATAACTTTGTAAGGGGGCGTTCGGAAAACTATACTTAAACCTATATATTAAGAGATTTTGAAAATAGAGTCCCGATTAGCCTATGTGAGCATGAAGTGAATCTATAATAAGTTTTAATGACTTCCGAGTGGAAACCGAGACAAAAATTAACACAAACAAGAACGAGAAGGACCTCGCCACACAGGAGACGAGATGAGGCTGTGACAATTTTCGACTCTTCGCATCGCGATATCATTCCTAGGAGAAATAAATTTTTCCTAGACATTTAAACAAGGTGCAATTTGCGATATTATCAGAGGGGGGGGATTCTTTTTACCTATGTATTAGATATACTTATAATTGGACATTAATTGCTTAACACTAGAAGCGCCAAGCCGGTCATTTTGACCGTTTTTCAAATTTCAGTTTCTGCTTTGTACAGAAACCTTTTTCTTCGTGCGTTGAAATTTTGTGACTTTTCCTAAAATTTCCAGTATATTATTACTGCTATGAGTTATTTACCAAAAAAATAATACTAATGGAAATATTTGTGTTTCTACCTAGAAGCACCGTTGCCGGTCATTTTGACCGCTAATGTATTTCAATGGAAAACCACTTCTCGATTGGAACGTTGCACTTACAGTTTCCACCCCTATTCTTCCTTCCTCTTTTGGACTCGCCCATATATGTTGGGGTATTGTCGAAGCTGATAAGAAGGAGAAAGTGAAGATTCAGTTTCGTTTGAACACTGCAGTTTGTAAGCATGTTTTCTAGACAATGTGTCCTCAGTCCAGAGGAATATTTGAAAGTATTACAGGAGATTAGTGAAAATGAATCCGATGTCGAGGACCCAGATCTTACTGATGATGATATGGACTACATTCCTACAATGGATGGTGATGATGTAACTGATTCTGTGGATTCCGAAGATGATGAAGTATTGAATGAATCTTCAAATAATGAAGCAGGTAGTTGTGCAATTACATCCTCTGTGTGTGTGTGTGTGTGTGTGTGTGTGTCTGTGTGAGTGTGCAAGCATACATGGATATAAGTGAATGTACTGTTCATGTTCGCATGTATGATATTGTGTGTGAGTGTGTATGCACACAATGATTCAAACCCCTGGGATATCCCAAATGCCTGTACAATGGTCCACTAGATATATATATATATATATATATATATATATATAGAGGGAGAGAGAGAGAGAGAGAGATATTCAATTTTGATAAGTAACATGATGTCTTCTGACGAGTCACTAGCACTAGACACTGGTCGTCGAACATTCTTTTTTTATTTTGTTTTTTATACTCGCTCATTCTGATTGTAATAATTGCACTTTGAATCATGATACTAATGTTGTTGCAATAAACAAATAATAATAATACTTTCAATTGTAATACTAATATCGCTGCAACTGTGTTCTTTTTCAGGACCATCTCTTAGAAGAGGGAAACTTAAAAATTCGACAAACAAGACATCTGTGGGAGCTAGAGGTCGAGGAAGGAGCCCTGGAACAGGCCGAGGTGGACGACATTTCTTTGGACGCCACAAGGTAGGTTCAGTGTATGTTGGAAAAGATGGTATAAATTCTTGGACTGTTGAATCTACTGGAGCACATGCTGGAGGGCGAAGTAGCGCTCAAAATGTATTGAGAGAGACAGAAGGTCCCACTCCATACACAAAATGCCATGTTGGTTCAAACGTTGCCAGTGCATGGCGACTTCTTGTAGATGATTCCATGCTTCGACACATACAGAAGTGTACGGAAGAAGAAGCAGCTCGAAACCAGCAACCAACTGGTGTTTGTCATTACAAGAACTTGATGCTTTCCTGGCTATTTTATATGCTAGAGGAGTGTATGGGTGCAGTTCTATAGACTACGATTTATATCTTTGATTGGATTCAAAATCATCCAGATCTTAACGATTACAAACTGATAAATTTGTACTGTGCTCTGAAATTTGGGACAAATTTATAGCTAATTATAGGATTTGCTACACTCCAGGGGAAAATCTGACAGTTGACGAACAATTGTTTCCTTCGAAAGCGAGGTGTAGATTTACACAGAACATGCCAAACAAACCAGACAAATTTGAAAAATTATAAATATGCTGACCAAGGCAGTAATTTATTTTATTAAAAACATAAACTAAACGTAACGTTTCAACCTTCTAGCAAGGTCTTCCTCAGACTCTGTATCAAGTACAAAAGTAACAAGATACACAAAAAGGGCATTATATATACACAAACTTTACTCCCTCCAGACTATTAGAAAGTTGTTAGGAACTTTCTAGCAGGTGGCTTTCACTTTCCAACTGTACTTTCACCTAAAAGGCTAAACATAATTACTTTCATATAGAATGTGAAGAGATATTCATATTGAATATCTCACGCTCTTTTTCCTTCATTTTTCTCCCTTCTCCTCTCCTCTTTCTCTCTTGTCCTTTCCACTCTTTCTAACACTTTCTTCCATTCTTTGTTTAACTTCAGTCCCCCATTCCAGTTCATTGTGTCTTCTTCACCTTTCTTCTCTATTTCCTTGGCTTCCTTTCATTTTCTCACTAGCATTCTCTTCTCCCTTCCTATCTGCTTAGCCTCATCCCACTCTATGTCATGTCCTGTTTCTCTCGTGTGTTTAAATATCGCATTTCTCTCTCTCTTAAGTCGTACATCATCCCTATGTTGTTTCAACCTATCTTTTAGTCTCTTTTTTGTTTCTCCTATGTACACACTCTGACATTCTTTACATTGTACTTCGTAGATAATCCCTTCCTCTTCCTCTTCTCTGTTTTCCTTTTTCTTGTTTGCATTCTTCGCTATTCCTAAGATGCTTCTTCCTCCCTTCCTGTAAGTTTTAATGCCCGCTTTTCTAAGCACTTTGCATATCTTTTCCGTGGTCTTCCCCATACTCCTTATTCCAAACCTTCTCTCTTTTTCTTTCTCTTCATCTTTTTATAATTTTTCATAATCATGGAAACAAGGCTTAATGGTGTTGTAATTAGACAAATTTGGTATAAAATTTTGGATGCTAGTGGACGTACATTCCAAATACATGTGCAATGCCTTTCCATACCTTGGGAAAGATGAATCAAGGAATGATAATGTTACTGTACCTGAAAATGTTGTATTGAGAATTACTTCACCTTATCTAAATGCGGTTAGAAATGTAACTACTGACAATTATTTCACATCACTAAAACTCGCTGAGAGGCTAAAGGAAAAGAAGACAAGCCTAATTGGCACTATGAAGAAAAATAGAAAGGAGATTCCTAATGAAATTGTGAACATTAGAACACAAGTGTATGGAACATGTTTGCCAAAAAAGGGGGACATTACATTTTGTGCATACCAAGCTAAACCACAAAATTTTTGAAGAGGGTTACTGTATCCCCTAAATCCATAAATCGAGTTTTACCCCCTGTACCCCCTACCCCCTTGGTAATTTGACAGCAGTCGCAAGGTGCTAATGTTAAAAGAACCTATTTTCAGTTCGCCCAATAAAAAAGTGTATATTGTTTACAACTTATAAACATTATCTTCCTTACCACAGAAATTCAAACCATTCTAAACTTATTCTATTATTAAGCGACCACAAGATTGGACGCAAAGTCTCCGCGCAGCTTTCCCTTCTTCTGTTCAGCTCGGGCCATAAGGAAGCATGGTTCACTCTCCCCCTCCCCTCCTCATGGGAGTACGGTGCACAGGAGTCGCGGGTGTGCGCAGGTTGTTTGGCTTGTGGTTCCACTATACATTGTGGTTGCTACTAGTTAGTTCTTGGAAACCTCTTGAAGGAGATGAAAATTGTTTAAAATGTGTGTGGAACGATGGAATCAGATTTGCTCTCAGAAAATCACGCTGCAGACGAATGTTCCTTTTTCGTAAAAGGGGGGGGGGGTACGTTTTTCTAAAGAAATGGTCACGTCGATTCGAAGATAAGATAGAAATTTTCATCAGAAGGGTATATGTCTGATCCCATTTTCTTTTGAATATTTAAAATTGAATTTTCCAAAACAAAATACTTACACGAACAAGACGAGACACTACAGACCAACTTGGGGGTACAATGTACTGCTGTACCTCACCCATATTTTTCATAACTTTGTAAGGGGGCGTTCGGAAAACTATACTTAAACCTATATATTAAGAGATTTTGAAAATAGAGTCCCGATTAGCCTATGTGAGCATGAAGTGAATCTATAATAAGTTTTAATGACTTCCGAGTGGAAACCGAGACAAAAATTAACACAAACAAGAACGAGAAGGACCTCGCCACACAGGAGACGAGATGAGGCTGTGACAATTTTCGACTCTTCGCATCGCGATATCATTCCTAGGAGAAATAAATTTTTCCTAGACATTTAAACAAGGTGCAATTTGCGATATTATCAGAGAGGGGGGGATTCTTTTTACCTATGTATTAGATATACTTATAATTGGACATTAATTGCTTAACACTAGAAGCGCCAAGCCGGTCATTTTGACCGTTTTTCAAATTTCAGTTTCTGCTTTGTACAGAAACCTTTTTCTTCGTGCGTTGAAATTTTGTGACTTTTCCTAAAATTTCCAGTATATTATTACTGCTATGAGTTATTTACCAAAAAAATAATACTAATGGAAATATTTGTGTTTCTACCTAGAAGCACCGTTGCCGGTCATTTTGACCGCTAATGTATTTCAATGGAAAACCACTTCTCGATTGGAACGTTGCACTTACAGTTTCCACCCCTATTCTTCCTTCCTCTTTTGGACTCGCCCATATATGTTGGGGTATTGTCGAAGCTGATAAGAAGGAGAAAGTGAAGATTCAGTTTCGTTTGAACACTGCAGTTTGTAAGCATGTTTTCTAGACAATGTGTCCTCAGTCCAGAGGAATATTTGAAAGTATTACAGGAGATTAGTGAAAATGAATCCGATGTCGAGGACCCAGATCTTACTGATGATGATATGGACTACATTCCTACAATGGATGGTGATGATGTAACTGATTCTGTGGATTCCGAAGATGATGAAGTATTGAATGAATCTTCAAATAATGAAGCAGGTAGTTGTGCAATTACATCCTCTGTGTGTGTGTGTGTGTGTGTGTGTGTCTGTGTGAGTGTGCAAGCATACATGGATATAAGTGAATGTACTGTTCATGTTCGCATGTATGATATTGTGTGTGAGTGTGTATGCACACAATGATTCAAACCCCTGGGATATCCCAAATGCCTGTACAATGGTCCACTAGATATATATATATATATATATATATATATATATAGAGGGAGAGAGAGAGAGAGAGAGATATTCAATTTTGATAAGTAACATGATGTCTTCTGACGAGTCACTAGCACTAGACACTGGTCGTCGAACATTCTTTTTTTATTTTGTTTTTTATACTCGCTCATTCTGATTGTAATAATTGCACTTTGAATCATGATACTAATGTTGTTGCAATAAACAAATAATAATAATACTTTCAATTGTAATACTAATATCGCTGCAACTGTGTTCTTTTTCAGGACCATCTCTTAGAAGAGGGAAACTTAAAAATTCGACAAACAAGACATCTGTGGGAGCTAGAGGTCGAGGAAGGAGCCCTGGAACAGGCCGAGGTGGACGACATTTCTTTGGACGCCACAAGGTAGGTTCAGTGTATGTTGGAAAAGATGGTATAAATTCTTGGACTGTTGAATCTACTGGAGCACATGCTGGAGGGCGAAGTAGCGCTCAAAATGTATTGAGAGAGACAGAAGGTCCCACTCCATACACAAAATGCCATGTTGGTTCAAACGTTGCCAGTGCATGGCGACTTCTTGTAGATGATTCCATGCTTCGACACATACAGAAGTGTACGGAAGAAGAAGCAGCTCGAAACCAGCAACCAACTGGTGTTTGTCATTACAAGAACTTGATGCTTTCCTGGCTATTTTATATGCTAGAGGAGTGTATGGGTGCAGTTCTATAGACTACGATTTATATCTTTGATTGGATTCAAAATCATCCAGATCTTAACGATTACAAACTGATAAATTTGTACTGTGCTCTGAAATTTGGGACAAATTTATAGCTAATTATAGGATTTGCTACACTCCAGGGGAAAATCTGACAGTTGACGAACAATTGTTTCCTTCGAAAGCGAGGTGTAGATTTACACAGAACATGCCAAACAAACCAGACAAATTTGAAAAATTATAAATATGCTGACCAAGGCAGTAATTTATTTTATTAAAAACATAAACTAAACGTAACGTTTCAACCTTCTAGCAAGGTCTTCCTCAGACTCTGTATCAAGTACAAAAGTAACAAGATACACAAAAAGGGCATTATATATACACAAACTTTACTCCCTCCAGACTATTAGAAAGTTGTTAGGAACTTTCTAGCAGGTGGCTTTCACTTTCCAACTGTACTTTCACCTAAAAGGCTAAACATAATTACTTTCATATAGAATGTGAAGAGATATTCATATTGAATATCTCACGCTCTTTTTCCTTCATTTTTCTCCCTTCTCCTCTCCTCTTTCTCTCTTGTCCTTTCCACTCTTTCTAACACTTTCTTCCATTCTTTGTTTAACTTCAGTCCCCCATTCCAGTTCATTGTGTCTTCTTCACCTTTCTTCTCTATTTCCTTGGCTTCCTTTCATTTTCTCACTAGCATTCTCTTCTCCCTTCCTATCTGCTTAGCCTCATCCCACTCTATGTCATGTCCTGTTTCTCTCGTGTGTTTAAATATCGCATTTCTCTCTCTCTTAAGTCGTACATCATCCCTATGTTGTTTCAACCTATCTTTTAGTCTCTTTTTTGTTTCTCCTATGTACACACTCTGACATTCTTTACATTGTACTTCGTAGATAATCCCTTCCTCTTCCTCTTCTCTGTTTTCCTTTTTCTTGTTTGCATTCTTCGCTATTCCTAAGATGCTTCTTCCTCCCTTCCTGTAAGTTTTAATGCCCGCTTTTCTAAGCACTTTGCATATCTTTTCCGTGGTCTTCCCCATACTCCTTATTCCAAACCTTCTCTCTTTTTCTTTCTCTTCATCTTTTTATAATTTTTCATAATCATGGAAACAAGGCTTAATGGTGTTGTAATTAGACAAATTTGGTATAAAATTTTGGATGCTAGTGGACGTACATTCCAAATACATGTGCAATGCCTTTCCATACCTTGGGAAAGATGAATCAAGGAATGATAATGTTACTGTACCTGAAAATGTTGTATTGAGAATTACTTCACCTTATCTAAATGCGGTTAGAAATGTAACTACTGACAATTATTTCACATCACTAAAACTCGCTGAGAGGCTAAAGGAAAAGAAGACAAGCCTAATTGGCACTATGAAGAAAAATAGAAAGGAGATTCCTAATGAAATTGTGAACATTAGAACACAAGTGTATGGAACATGTTTGCCAAAAAAGGGGGACATTACATTTTGTGCATACCAAGCTAAACCACAAAATTTTTGAAGAGGGTTACTGTATCCCCTAAATCCATAAATCGAGTTTTACCCCCTGTACCCCCTACCCCCTTGGTAATTTGACAGCAGTCGCAAGGTGCTAATGTTAAAAGAACCTATTTTCAGTTCGCCCAATAAAAAAGTGTATATTGTTTACAACTTATAAACATTATCTTCCTTACCACAGAAATTCAAACCATTCTAAACTTATTCTATTATTAAGCGACCACAAGATTGGACGCAAAGTCTCCGCGCAGCTTTCCCTTCTTCTGTTCAGCTCGGGCCATAAGGAAGCATGGTTCACTCTCCCCCTCCCCTCCTCATGGGAGTACGGTGCACAGGAGTCGCGGGTGTGCGCAGGTTGTTTGGCTTGTGGTTCCACTATACATTGTGGTTGCTACTAGTTAGTTCTTGGAAACCTCTTGAAGGAGATGAAAATTGTTTAAAATGTGTGTGGAACGATGGAATCAGATTTGCTCTCAGAAAATCACGCTGCAGACGAATGTTCCTTTTTCGTAAAAGGGGGGGGGGGGGGTACGTTTTTCTAAAGAAATGGTCACGTCGATTCGAAGATAAGATAGAAATTTTCATCAGAAGGGTATATGTCTGATCCCATTTTCTTTTGAATATTTAAAATTGAATTTTCCAAAACAAAATACTTACACGAACAAGACGAGACACTACAGACCAACTTGGGGGTACAATGTACTGCTGTACCTCACCCATATTTTTCATAACTTTGTAAGGGGGCGTTCGGAAAACTATACTTAAACCTATATATTAAGAGATTTTGAAAATAGAGTCCCGATTAGCCTATGTGAGCATGAAGTGAATCTATAATAAGTTTTAATGACTTCCGAGTGGAAACCGAGACAAAAATTAACACAAACAAGAACGAGAAGGACCTCGCCACACAGGAGACGAGATGAGGCTGTGACAATTTTCGACTCTTCGCATCGCGATATCATTCCTAGGAGAAATAAATTTTTCCTAGACATTTAAACAAGGTGCAATTTGCGATATTATCAGAGGGGGGGGATTCTTTTTACCTATGTATTAGATATACTTATAATTGGACATTAATTGCTTAACACTAGAAGCGCCAAGCCGGTCATTTTGACCGTTTTTCAAATTTCAGTTTCTGCTTTGTACAGAAACCTTTTTCTTCGTGCGTTGAAATTTTGTGACTTTTCCTAAAATTTCCAGTATATTATTACTGCTATGAGTTATTTACCAAAAAAATAATACTAATGGAAATATTTGTGTTTCTACCTAGAAGCACCGTTGCCGGTCATTTTGACCGCTAATGTATTTCAATGGAAAACCACTTCTCGATTGGAACGTTGCACTTACAGTTTCCACCCCTATTCTTCCTTCCTCTTTTGGACTCGCCCATATATGTTGGGGTATTGTCGAAGCTGATAAGAAGGAGAAAGTGAAGATTCAGTTTCGTTTGAACACTGCAGTTTGTAAGCATGTTTTCTAGACAATGTGTCCTCAGTCCAGAGGAATATTTGAAAGTATTACAGGAGATTAGTGAAAATGAATCCGATGTCGAGGACCCAGATCTTACTGATGATGATATGGACTACATTCCTACAATGGATGGTGATGATGTAACTGATTCTGTGGATTCCGAAGATGATGAAGTATTGAATGAATCTTCAAATAATGAAGCAGGTAGTTGTGCAATTACATCCTCTGTGTGTGTGTGTGTGTGTGTGTGTGTCTGTGTGAGTGTGCAAGCATACATGGATATAAGTGAATGTACTGTTCATGTTCGCATGTATGATATTGTGTGTGAGTGTGTATGCACACAATGATTCAAACCCCTGGGATATCCCAAATGCCTGTACAATGGTCCACTAGATATATATATATATATATATATATATATATATATATATATATATATATATATATATAGAGGGAGAGAGAGAGAGAGAGAGATATTCAATTTTGATAAGTAACATGATGTCTTCTGACGAGTCACTAGCACTAGACACTGGTCGTCGAACATTCTTTTTTTATTTTGTTTTTTATACTCGCTCATTCTGATTGTAATAATTGCACTTTGAATCATGATACTAATGTTGTTGCAATAAACAAATAATAATAATACTTTCAATTGTAATACTAATATCGCTGCAACTGTGTTCTTTTTCAGGACCATCTCTTAGAAGAGGGAAACTTAAAAATTCGACAAACAAGACATCTGTGGGAGCTAGAGGTCGAGGAAGGAGCCCTGGAACAGGCCGAGGTGGACGACATTTCTTTGGACGCCACAAGGTAGGTTCAGTGTATGTTGGAAAAGATGGTATAAATTCTTGGACTGTTGAATCTACTGGAGCACATGCTGGAGGGCGAAGTAGCGCTCAAAATGTATTGAGAGAGACAGAAGGTCCCACTCCATACACAAAATGCCATGTTGGTTCAAACGTTGCCAGTGCATGGCGACTTCTTGTAGATGATTCCATGCTTCGACACATACAGAAGTGTACGGAAGAAGAAGCAGCTCGAAACCAGCAACCAACTGGTGTTTGTCATTACAAGAACTTGATGCTTTCCTGGCTATTTTATATGCTAGAGGAGTGTATGGGTGCAGTTCTATAGACTACGATTTATATCTTTGATTGGATTCAAAATCATCCAGATCTTAACGATTACAAACTGATAAATTTGTACTGTGCTCTGAAATTTGGGACAAATTTATAGCTAATTATAGGATTTGCTACACTCCAGGGGAAAATCTGACAGTTGACGAACAATTGTTTCCTTCGAAAGCGAGGTGTAGATTTACACAGAACATGCCAAACAAACCAGACAAATTTGAAAAATTATAAATATGCTGACCAAGGCAGTAATTTATTTTATTAAAAACATAAACTAAACGTAACGTTTCAACCTTCTAGCAAGGTCTTCCTCAGACTCTGTATCAAGTACAAAAGTAACAAGATACACAAAAAGGGCATTATATATACACAAACTTTACTCCCTCCAGACTATTAGAAAGTTGTTAGGAACTTTCTAGCAGGTGGCTTTCACTTTCCAACTGTACTTTCACCTAAAAGGCTAAACATAATTACTTTCATATAGAATGTGAAGAGATATTCATATTGAATATCTCACGCTCTTTTTCCTTCATTTTTCTCCCTTCTCCTCTCCTCTTTCTCTCTTGTCCTTTCCACTCTTTCTAACACTTTCTTCCATTCTTTGTTTAACTTCAGTCCCCCATTCCAGTTCATTGTGTCTTCTTCACCTTTCTTCTCTATTTCCTTGGCTTCCTTTCATTTTCTCACTAGCATTCTCTTCTCCCTTCCTATCTGCTTAGCCTCATCCCACTCTATGTCATGTCCTGTTTCTCTCGTGTGTTTAAATATCGCATTTCTCTCTCTCTTAAGTCGTACATCATCCCTATGTTGTTTCAACCTATCTTTTAGTCTCTTTTTTGTTTCTCCTATGTACACACTCTGACATTCTTTACATTGTACTTCGTAGATAATCCCTTCCTCTTCCTCTTCTCTGTTTTCCTTTTTCTTGTTTGCATTCTTCGCTATTCCTAAGATGCTTCTTCCTCCCTTCCTGTAAGTTTTAATGCCCGCTTTTCTAAGCACTTTGCATATCTTTTCCGTGGTCTTCCCCATACTCCTTATTCCAAACCTTCTCTCTTTTTCTTTCTCTTCATCTTTTTATAATTTTTCATAATCATGGAAACAAGGCTTAATGGTGTTGTAATTAGACAAATTTGGTATAAAATTTTGGATGCTAGTGGACGTACATTCCAAATACATGTGCAATGCCTTTCCATACCTTGGGAAAGATGAATCAAGGAATGATAATGTTACTGTACCTGAAAATGTTGTATTGAGAATTACTTCACCTTATCTAAATGCGGTTAGAAATGTAACTACTGACAATTATTTCACATCACTAAAACTCGCTGAGAGGCTAAAGGAAAAGAAGACAAGCCTAATTGGCACTATGAAGAAAAATAGAAAGGAGATTCCTAATGAAATTGTGAACATTAGAACACAAGTGTATGGAACATGTTTGCCAAAAAAGGGGGACATTACATTTTGTGCATACCAAGCTAAACCACAAAAAAATGATCTACTCCTAAGCTCCGTGCATTCAGATGTAGAAATAGATTTGCAAAGCCAGAAGAAACTCCCAGAAACAATCAAGTATTACAACAAAACTAAATGCGGTGTTGATGTTGTTGATCAAATGGAATGCAAATATTCAGTCCGTGCTTCATCACGTAGATGGCCGGTACATGTGTTTTACAATATCTTAGAACTGGCAGCAATAAATGCATGGATAGTTTACAAGGCAGTCGCGGGGAGGAACATTACGACACATAACTTTTTGATAGAATTAGCTGAGGAACTGAGAGAAGGACATTTGAATGCAAAGCCCAATAAAATATTGTCAACATCAATATCACATGCACGGAATGTAAGTGGCTCTGTTTCCAGAAAGAGGCGCTAATGCCAGGTGGCATTGTGCAATGAGAACAAAACAAGTGACATTTGTTCAATGTGCAACAAATATGTTTGTGGAAAATGTGTTTCTGGTGTAGAAAAGGTACTGAAATGCAAAATGTAATATGTGAAATTTCATGACGGAAACTTATTTCCTTGAAGAAAATGAATATTTATTGTTGTGATTAGTGCATGGAAAATAAAAATCTCTGGGTTTCATGATACGAGGGTGGTTTGAAAAGTTCTCGGAATGGAATAGAAAGAAACGACTTATAACAGTGATTTTTTTTTATTTTTCAATGTAGTCTCCCTGTACACTAATGCACTTGGTCCAGCGATGTTCCAATGCCTTGATCCCATCTCGAAAATGAGATTCCTCCAGGCCTGTGAAATACGTGTCAACTTCGGCTATTAGTTCTTCCTTTGAAGAGAATCTCCGTCCACCGAGGAAACTTTTGAGTTTGGGGAAAAGATGAAGTCTGAGTGAGCCAATTCAGGTGAATAAGGTGGATGTGGCAACAATTCGTAACCAAGTTCATGAATTTTTGCCATGGCAACGACACTTGTGTGAGGGCGCGCATTGTCCTGATGCAAGATGATTTTCTTTCTTGCCAAACCTGGCCTCTTTTCTCGTATCTTATGCTTTAGTTGGTCGAGGAGGTAAGCATACTATTGTCCCGTAATTGTTTGACCAGTGGGAAGATAATCGATCAACAGAATCCCTTTCGCATTCCAAAACACTGACGCCATTACCTTTCCGGCCAACCATATTGCCTTTGCTTTCTTTGGTGGTGGTGAATCAACATGTTTCCACTGCTTTGACTGTTGTTTGTCTCTGGGGTATAGTAGTGGACCCACGTTTCATCTGTCGTCACAAACCGGCGCAAAAAATCTGTTTGGTTTCTCTTAAAACGAGTCAAACATTGTTCGGAAATGTCCAATCTGATGCGTTTATGGTCCTGTGTTAAAAGTCGCGGCATCCATCTTGCAGATAATTTTCTCATATCCAATTCAACTGTTAAAATGTGATACGCCCGTTCGGATGACATTCCTATAGCTTCAGCAATTTCACGCACTTTCAGTCGGCGATCCTCCATGACCAATTTATGCACTTTTTCAATAATTTCTGGGGTAGTAGCACATTTTGGGCGACCACTACGTGGATCATCTTCTAAGCTGTCCCGACCAAATTTAAACTCGTTTGTCCACTTTGCAACAGTTGAATATGAAGGAGCAGAGTCCCCCAGTGTGTTCAGAAAATCGGCATGAATTTCCTTTGCTTTTATGCCTTTCTTTACGAAGTACTTAATCACCGCTCGAATCTCGATTTTTTCCATCTTCACAAAGCACTGCATGGGAACAACTACAAAGTGACGTCCGCACCACAGATCTCTACCCAGAACAATGATGCGCCACCTGTTTATTAATAAAGGATGGCCTATTACTATGCAGGAACCTCGTTGTCCTAGCACTGACATCTGGTGGCGATTCCGAGAACTTTTCAAACCACCCTCGTATTTTTGTATTTTTTTTACAAAATATTTTGTTTTATTAGTAATAAGATGATTATTGGCAATATCCAATTTGAGAAATGGTCAAATTTTAAATACCGGTCATTTTGACCGGAGGTGGTGCTTCTAGGTAGTAAAAAATCCTGGCACTTCTAGTGTTAAAATCTAATTTTGGTATTGAATGCAACACAAACACAATGCCATTTTAAGTTAAACCCTACAGTCAATCTGTAAGAAAATTACATTAGTCAGATGAATGCACGAGATAAATGAAACTCACTGCAGGTTCTATTGGTAGATTTTGGATTGGATTCGCAAGGTCTTTGAGTGAGATGAGAATGTTTGATTGATTTATTTGTTTTATTTTACTTCATTTTTCTGCCACTTTTGGCTAATCGCAAAGATGAGGATGGGCGATGATATCATGAAATCGATGAACACTCACATGCCCAACCTGGGACCTCTGGCGTCATTAGCGCACTATGCCAACCCACGGAGGCTGCTGAGGTGAGAATGTGTTTTCGATTTTCTTTGTAGATGCGAAAATCTTTAACTGTGACGTGCACATGCTTTTGCTTACATTAAAGTTTACCTTTTCACATAAACGAGAAATTGGCATGTCACCCTAAAACACATGCATGTATCTGCATTTAATACTACTACACATACGAAAGGAAACTTTGGGCAGTTCTTTATATGTCCAAAGATTGAAAAACCAAAACAAAAAAAAAAAAAACATTTTCAGTGTATGCCTTTCATAGCTTTCTCTGACATCTGAAGGATTTCGGTTTTGTATATGTAATGATAGTACTTCCAGTGCTTGAAAAGTGTTATTAGGTACAGCTATATATATATAACAAATAAATGCTTTGTCAAATGTTTCACAAATATTTCAAAGTTAGACTTCTTACGAGTTGATCGGGAACCATCTCAACTCAGTTTTTTTCTTTCTTTAAACAACGCCCTATGGATGTCTGAGTAAATACCAAATACATGGCTTCTAAAACACATTGGATGTGGTACACATCTGCCATACATTGTTTAAAGATATTTTTATGCGTAGCTATGAGACTTTAAAAGTAAAATGAACTGAACTGAAACTCTATAAGTATGATATATTCATTTATGTGATTTCTATATCCAGTGGGTGGAAGATGATTATTCCTGGTTGGGGTGGCTCAAGATCCTCCTCACCCCCTTTAATCTCAACCTGCATTAAAATGAATAGATGTATCTTTGTTCACAATTTGCACATTTCGAACTCCTGATTTTCCGTTCCGTTAAATTCAAATAAGCCCAGAACGAAGTCCAGAGCTTTATGTGTTTCAGAATTGTTATCTGGTTTTAAAATATGTTTTAAAAACAACATAAATTCTAAGAAAAACGAAGAAAAATTAGTTATGCAAATTTTGCATTAAATAACAGGACGTTCGTGTGTGCTGTTCTAAAATAGAATATTTCCCATACCTTCACATTATACCTAAGTATCAAGGATGCATTTAGGAGGGGGTCCGGACACTCCCCCAAAAGACTTACCAAGAAGTAAAAGTAAATAATCAAAATATAATTGTTTAGCATTTGTTATATAACCGATGGTTATTTCCGCTGAACTTTTTGGAAGGCAAGGAATTTGGCTCATATGGCTTTGAAGGGTTCCAAAAGATTTATGCACACAACTAATGATAATATCCATAAAATGTTAATCAGAAACTTTACTTTTCATTAATTGGATCTAACTCCTTGTTTGTTATTCAATAAGTATTCAATTATTTTTCTATTTGACATTATATTCCTTGCCAGGGCAGTTGTTTTTATGCAATTCTTGGCAATCTTAACTATACGTAACTTACATATTTAAATAATATTTTAATTTAATTAAATATAATTATTATAATTATTTATTATTATTATTGTTGTTATTATTATTGCAACACTTGGTTGGACCCCCGAAATGTATTTCTAAGTGCAGTAGTATATGTGTGTTGATATATATATGTATGGGAGGCTGAATTTCGTACCCCCCTCAAATGAAAAACGTCCCTGCGCCACTGGGTCCAATCACTATGATACCTGCTCGCCACACAAAGGGTCTCCCATTAGATTCTCCCCTACAACACTTTTTTTTTAAATGATAAAATGCCAATTAATGTAAGGCTATTAAATATTAATACAAATTGCAAATAGTTTTGAAACTGCTCAATTCAAAACTACTTTAATAAAATTGAAACCATAAAATTAGATAATGTAATAATAAAAACAATAAACAGTGTATTATTTTAAACTAGTGTTTGCATGGAATTGATAGAACTATATTATTTGCTCAATGCATCATTGGTTTACTGATGTAGTTATGCTATTAAATCTTGCCTTTAAATCCATACACAGATGCAAACATTAATATTGGAATTGTTAGTTACACAGTGTCAAGCTGTCATTTCATAAAGTGATGTTCTTGCAGTTTGCCATTTATATTCCTTCAGTTTCTTTTAAAATAATGAATGATTTATGTTGCTTTATACCTTGAAAAATTGTGTAGTTTTAGGCGTTGTATACATGCAGTGAGCAAAGAAGATATCGACTTTGTATCATTGCACTCATCAATCCCTAACTACATACAAATGTTCTTTAAAAACTGAAAGAACTTCACCACCTCCTCCCTCCTGTCTCTCTTTATAGAACCATATTCCTTGCTTAAAAAATTACTCATCTCACCACCACACGGAAGTTTCATTTGTGGAACCACGTGATTGAACTAAGGGAGGAGGCTATGTGTTGAGGCAAAGAAGAACTTGCCAACATATCAATGGTCCTAGGTTCGCTTCTCAACCAAAGGCAGGACTTTTCTTTACAGTACAGTGCCAACTAGTGTATACCTAGGATAGAATTACACATTTCAGCACGACTACTGTTTCTAATAAAAATTAATGGTTTTGAGACTAACTACTTGATATTAAACCTCTTACAAAATGTAGAAAGGCATGTGAATGAGACATACAGTTCATGCAAGATGAAGAAACAGTGGAACATTAATGTGGAAATTCTTAGCAACCCAGTGACGTGCACTGAGGAGTAGCTAGTGTAGCAGATATAGATCAATCAATCTCACGTCTCTAATTATTTTTAAATCACAATATTTATTGTCTTGAAGCCTCAGTTGATATGCAACAATTCTTTCCACGTGCTTCTCGTCCCTCGACGTGATCAGCTGGCAAGGCTGGATACCCTAGCTGGCTCTTCATCCGCCTTACCAGTTCCAGGTATAGACAACCGCCCGAAGGCAAACGGAAGATTTCTGCATGTACTCCCCTTGCTCCCTCGCCCCCCGCTTCAATGGTTGAAAGCCCGTGGTTTCAGGTCCTCCAGTCTATCTCCTATAGGACAGATAGGGGATTGGTTTCCCTTTGATTCCTTTGAAAATCCTCTAAAGAACTCAGGGGATATTTTTTTGCAGTACGTATGTTCTCTGTATTTACACAACCTTTTAAACGTTGTACAATATGTATGTATAATATGGGATGTAGTTTGATTTGTATATGAATGGGAACGTATTTGTATTATGTGCAGATAAAAATGTTATGGTTTCTTTTCTCTTTTTTCAAATTTGGAATATATAATGATTAAATAACAAATATCTCGCTCTCGTTTTAGTAGTGTATTATTTAAATATACTAATAATTTGGCCTCCAATAAAAAAATGGGTAAGATAAACAGTCATAAATACGGATGTATTAATTTGGGCAAGAAAACATGCATTTTAATTGTTGTTGTTGGTTTGGTTTATTTTACTTCACCATTCTGCCACATTTGGTTATCGCGTAAATGAGGATGAGTGATGATATAATGAAACTGATGAAGGGACAAAGAACAATTCAGGCATGGATTCAAACCCGTGACGAGCATGCCATTCTTGTTCCTGTGTGTTGTACTCTGCAGTGAATAATGAAATAATTTGGAATGAAAAATGTATCCCAGAACTCAAAAAGCCAAATGAATATCATTGAAGAAAGTAGTAAAAAGTGTGTTTTGTTACCTGTTTATCTCGTCTAATATATTGAATTTTTGCCACCTCCCATCGCTTTTTCTAGCTGTATAGATTTAATCGCAATAAGTAGCTAATGAGCATATGGAAGTCTCGAGGGACAATCATAACAGAGAAGAACTCTGGACTCCTGATTTCACAGTGCCCTGCAGATGTATTTGTATTTTCCCCCTTTCTTTAGCGTTGCTTTTCCATCACTACCTAAATTCTGCCAGGACGATGGACGTTGATTAAATTAAATGGATGAAGAGTGGTTACAAATGAACACTCATGCACAGGCCAGGGCTCGAGCCCGGATCCTTCAGTAACGAGATCGTGAGATGGAGAAATTAGGGAAATCAAGCAATGCACATTTTTTTAGAAAAACGTTAATCACATACAAATATGGTGTTTCAAAAATCCAATTGAAATTTACGTCCCAGTGAGTAAATACGCAGTTTGCTTACCGATACCCACATATCTGAATAGTTATAGCTTTCCACTCATCTTTGTTGTCAGCCGACCTCCGTAGAGGAGTGCAAGTGGCCCCGGATTGGTACCCGGTGGAGGCACATAGTGGTTCGGATCCCACTTTAAACTGTAGGTCCAGTCCCGATTAGCTTTTATGAACATAAAGTAGCCTTAAACACCACATCAATCAGCCACGGGGGAGTGGTTATCACTGCATGCTATGACACCAGGAGTTCCGGGTTCGAACCCCGACCTCGGCATGGGTGTTATTTGTGTTTGTCTCTTTATTAATTGTATTGCATAATCTTCGCGATTAACCAAATGTGTCAGCGACGCTAAGTAGCATAAATCAAATCATTGATTGATTGTTTGATTTGGTTTGTTTTACTTCGCTTTTCCTACACTTTTGACTAATCGTCAAGATGATACGATAAAATTGATGAAGGGACAAACACAAATAACACCCATGCCCAGGTCGGGGTTCGAACCCGGGATCTCTGGCTTAATAGTCAAATCAACCTGTTTTGGATTTTCGAAAGTGGGTGGGATTAACGTGTGCTTCTTTTCAGTAGTCCTTCCTCATTTTGCAATCCTTTCCTTTCTTCGACGTTCTATTTTTAGGAATACTGGGCCCTAAAGGGGGGAGGGGGACCCACACCAACCTCCCTTGGGCATGCCACTCATTGCTACCCCAAGTATTGACATCACCGCACGTCACTGTAGCAACCTTGTCAAAAATTGAAGCTGCTGTTCAAAAAAAAAAATATTGGTTGATTTATGAATAGAATTTACACTGCATAGATTTTGATTTTTAAAACTAAAAATATAGTAGCTAAGAACATATTAGGCTATGTAAGTCATCCAGATATTATAATTGTGTTGTTAAATCTGTAGCAACATATAAGAATATTGAAAATAATGTTCTGAAGACTACCTTTAGCACATTGTCTTTTTTTTTGGCCAATCAGTATCGTCTCGATTTACACTTGTAGTATCCATATGCTGTGTAAAAGTATAAACATATCACTCATCTGTATTCTCGTATTCCAGAACAATATCTTTTTAGATACAGATTAAATTAAACAATTTTGTAGGTGACAATGCAAACTTGTGTCAACAAACTTGAAATCATCTTTAGTTTAAAATATAAAGGCGGATCAACATGACAGCTCTATGTTTGGTCCGCAAGTGCATAAATATTTTGTTAAGAAGGAAAAATCTAAGGTGCTTTTCGAAATTAGCAGGTGAAATCATGGATTAATAATGCATGTGGTATACACTTCACATGTCCCATGTATTCGAGAATCTGTGGTTATCAAATAAAATAAAAAAGAAAAGTTTCACTGTCTAAATGCAGATTTGAACACACACATGTTGGAGCCTCATTGGCAACTAAAAAAAAACCTCTAACTGGGCTCGAGCACGCATCCTTCAGAACGTGAAGCCTTAACACTAACCACTCACCTATAGCTTCTACTGGTTTGTGATTATTTACTTATCATGTAAGTTTTTTAATTGTTTTGCCACTGGCGATGTGCATTTATTCTAGCTTATTTTCTTTCAGATGTAGTTGTTTTTCCAGACTGCTACATATTTTATACCTTCTGCCACCTTCTTATGAAATACATTTTTGGGATGAAACTCACAGAGAAGAGAATATCTTAGTTTCAAAAAACTTGAGGTGGAAATGGTGTGTTCAATCACACATTTGACCTTAAATTTTTTCATATTTGAAGTTTTGCTTGTAACACCACCATTAACCGAATATTTACTATCTGGACATATAGTACATTTTATACAGTTAATCTACCAAAATTCATAGTTATTCTATTTTGTTATTCACTTTTACACACTTTGTTCAAGAAAAAGCTTTAAAATTTCTGGGAAAAATTTTTGTCATCAAGTTTATGATGACAGATGACTTCAACTCCCCAACCCGATGCTGTGTATTGACAGCGTAATTAGCTATATATGAGCTTAAGTATTAAAGAGTAAGTGATAACCATTGACATTTATTTTTTGTAGTGGGGCCGCTTCATTGAAAGTCATAAAATATATATATATTTTTTAATTTATATTTGTACATAATCTGCGTCACATGTTTAATGCCCCATATGAAACATAAAGTAATTACTAAGGTTAAACAAATTGCTAAAAAAATTCAACCCAAATCACAATACCAAATGTTAAATATTGATTTGTAAACGCAATACACAAATACTCAAGATGAAATATGTAAAGAAAAGCAACACAGAGAGATTAGTGGTACTTAATAACATTAATAACCAAAATAAATCGACTGAACAGCTTGAAGTATCCATATAGAACCTTGTGAAGTAGTTGCCATCTGTGAATGTCATGGGGGTTTGACAATACAATTACATGGTTTTCTTGATGTATGTTGAAGTTGTCCTTGCCAAACCGAACTCTTACTTACCTGGTCTTACCCAGTGTTGATGGTTTCTTAGAGACTTAAACCTGCTTGAGAGCAGAGTATTGTTTGAGTGCATCAACAGCAAGAAGAAAATTAAGCAAGCCATCCAGAGCAATCATCACATAAAATTAAAGTAAAAGTGTCCATTTGTTAGAGGAACCAAGTAATAATGTTACTCCAGAATTAAGACAGCAAAATTCAGCTAAGTTCAACTGTTAGAACAGTGTTCATAAATATTTTATAACTTGCATAATGATATTTGTTATAACAATTCAATCATACAAACACTAACTTCTCATATTAGAGCTATTAGACACATACTTAAAAAAAGAAACAGCATTGCTTATATTAAAATGACACTCAAATGATAAAAATAAATTTTCTCAAAACATACATTTCTGACTTGGAGGGGTTTAGAAGTAAGCTGACAAATATGAAGTTCACAATAGAAGTGTATCACACACAGCCACACTTTGGGTTACTCTTGCTGTATATATTCGATACCCGGTGGAGGCACATAGTGGTTCAGATCCCACTTTAAACTGTAGGTCCAGTCCCAATTAGCCTTACTGTGCATAAAGTGGACTTAAAAGTCCAATTCAATCAATCAAACTCTTGCTGTATATTTTAATACACTGTACAGGTCCTTGTTAAATAGGTTTTTATGGCCTTTATATGTTTGTTTTGGGGATAAGAGATTTCATGTTATAGTACACCAGCCAAGAAGCAAAAAGGCTTCAAAAAATATTTCACCCACATGGAATGTTAATGACTGGCATCATTGCTAAATCAATCAGTCATAGGCCAGACTGAAATACTAGGGTGGATGCCACTAAAAAATATTAAAGTTATTAAAGCTTATATTTTAGAGGAACACAATAGTGAACCGCGTGATCATTGATGGGAGTGCTTATGCATAGGTAGTATTACTATATACATAAGTACGTGTTTCTAAAATTTGTTATAAATATAAGCAGTGGGTGTTTCCAGACTAACAAAAACCTCTCTGATATTTTTGGGAAAGAAAATAACAAAAGCAAGATTCTAAGTATGTATTTTTCTTTGGATTCATCACATCCAAATGCAGTGACTAGATTTAGAATTTGTATATGGGCCTAGTGCCTTCAATTCTGCTTCTTTCCTGGTTACGACCATAAATTTCGTTTCCTGTTCATTAACTTCAAATCCTATTTTGCATGCTTCTCTCATTATGTTACTAAATGTTTCTTTTGCACTCCTTATATAACCTACATGATTGGATTGTGATAGAACAATATGTTCTATACCTTCCTGTGTATACCTAATAATAACCTGTGGCTCTACAGCCCATATGGGCCTTGGCCTATATCCCATCTGTCAGTCTCCCTTCCACAATCCTACCTAGAAGTGTGGAGATCTTCAACCAGTAATGGGGTGACGTGGGATCAGCACGTCAAACCCCCAGCCATTATAGGAACTATCCATGACCCGGTTACACTACTCACTCGTAGCTCCCCTATTTTCTCATGGTGGTGGGTTCCCACCAGTCCTATACACAGGGATCCGGAAGTTTTGATGCATGAAACAGGGTATTAACTGATGTATTGTTCTGCAGATTATTAGTTGAACATCATGGCGACAGTTTTAAAAAGCAAGCGAGGTGGAGAAAAATTTGTCAATTTTGGATATATCTATGTCAAAGAAAAGCATCATAAAGACAAGGTAGGTTTATACGAGTAACCTGTAATTTTACAGCTATGTCAAATAGATCACAATTATTTCTATTTGTTAAATTATTTGTTTATTTTTAGTATTATATTATTTTTCTTAACTCTTTTCTCAAGGAATTAAGTATTATCAATAATTCAATAATTAATTATCAATAATAGCACACAATGAAATTTATTAATAAAGTGTCTGATTACATGCAATCACAGAGATATTTCATATATCTTACTTTTCTTTTCCAGATATACTGGCAATGCGAAGAAAAGACGTTTGTGCAAAGGACGAATTCATACAATAGGAGGCATAGTAACAAAATGCGTAAATAATCATACTCATGCCCCAAATGCTGCCAAAGTAGAGACAAGCTATGCTTACTTGGCTATGAAGGAAAGAGCAGCTGAGACTTTAGAGAAAAATCAATATATAGTGTCTAGTGTAGTATCAGAAACGTGGAAGAGCCGGACATCGACAGCCAAGGTAAACAATAAAATTATGTAGTATATTTAACTTGCTTGTGAGGATGTTATTTTTACTCGCAAGTGTTCATTTTCTTTCATAAGAGGATTTTTTATATTTAATTACATATTTTTATTTATATATTACTTTCTTTTTTTTAATTTTCTTTTATTTAAGGAATATTTACAGGTTAATTTGTTTACCCTTCCAGGTATCCCATTAAGATACGGAACCAACATGACGCAGCAGTTACTGAAGTGTCCAGGACAAATAACAATGTAGAAGCATGGCATTGTGGGTTCAAAAGTAATGTATCGGCAGCACATCCTTCTTTGTGGAAATTCCTGGATGCACTGCAAAGAGAGAATTCTCTTGCAGAAATGTACTTGGAGCAACTGTGTGCAGGGCATGACTTCCAAACTAAAAAGAAATACAAAGATGTGAGTAAGAGGTTGCATAATGTGTGTACAGAATACAGATTGCAGGATGTGATGGATTTTTTTAGAGTAGCTGCACACAATCTTTCTTTGTAACTCATACAAAGTTACTTTGTAACTCACAATCTTTCTTTGTAACTTTGATGTTGACGAAGATACTTGTTTAAAGATCTGATTGTCTAGTTATACTATGAATTAAATAATGTGTTGTATTGTTTCTTATATCTAGTCAAATTACTGCTTGTTTGTACAAAATATAATTTTAAGCTAAATAAAATAATTTATACTCTATATACACTTTATGGATTTTGAGGAAACTGCAATCCCTTGAACACGAATCTAAACGTGAACCTTGTTATCATAATTTCTTGCACTGAAACTTTGGTTCACCGAAACTTCCATGCACCGAGACTTCTTGCACTGAAACTTCTTAGATCCCTATACACAGGCCGAAAACTCAGAGACTGAACCCAGGCAGACTTGAACCCATGCTGTCCCCAAGTCAGAACCCAAGGCACAGCACAGCACCTTAGACTGGAGGAGGACACCTTCCTGTATAATTTTAATTATTATCAATGAAGATGAAAAAGCTTCTAACCGTGTGTACAATGACTGAAAAATATATGTATTAATATACACTACTAAATTTGTTGACCCAGTACCAGCTCTTTGAATTACTGATTCTATAGCTAAGTTAAAAAGCAATGGTGCTAGTCTACCACCTTGTTTCATCCCTTTTCCTGTTTGGAATTCTTTTGACAGATGCTTCCCTATTTTTACAGGATTCTCAATTCCTGCATTGCTTTCCTTTCAATCATGTCATGCTTTTCTAAAATATGTAAATAGGTGATAGGTGGTGATATTTTTCTTCCATAACTTTTCCAGGATCTGCCTAATTGTAAACATTTGAACTGTTGTTGATCGGCCTTTCCTAAATCCACATTTATATTTCCCAATACAGTTCTTGAAATATATCTCTAGTCTATTATGGATGATTGTGGTAAAAATGTTACAGGAAGCAGTGGCAGCTGGTATGATGGGCAGTGCCAATGTGATCCATAAATCGAAAATTTTTCACTAGCATATGTCATAGAAATCTAATGAAAGAGGTAATTTTAATGGAACTTTGTTTACTAAAATTGCATATAAAAATTCAGTTCCTAGGATTGGTTTATTTTACTTCGCATTTGTACTACTTTTGGCTGAGGATAAGGATGAGTGAACACTCACAAAGAACACCCATCTTATGACGACATGCTCCTTGCTTGTTCCCTGTGGAGACTTTTTCATGCCTCCGCACATGCCTCTGTGCACAGAGCAAGTGCAAGAACAGCTGGAGATGCGGCGCAGGAATTGAGGCGGCCGTAAACTCGAACGCTTATGAGATTCGAATCTCCTTGTTCATAAATGTATTAATTTAACTATATTTTGGCAAAGCAAGTGCTTTTTCTCAGGGTAGAGCCATGGCACGGCAGCTCTCCCCTTAGAGCCGCCACTGACAGGAAGTATTCAGTTGAGTTACTGCTTTGTAATTCTGGCATTTAAGCTTGTCAGCTTATGTATTGGATTTATCCTGTCTATTTCCCAAACTTGACGTGCCTTGTTGCTGCTATCCCATGTCATTTGTATGATTTTATTTTTTGAAAAATGGTCACAGTAGTGTAATTGATGATAATATAAGGGCGATAAATGATGAGCCCCCCTCAAGCAGATTTGGCTACACTTAAAACTAGCTCAACATGCCCATATGAGCTTTTTGCTCAAGTGTGGTACTCTGTCTAATCCAAGATTTTTGTAAAAATGCCCTCGGGAATTTCCCGTGAAATGATGAGCCCCCTCAGATTGATTTGGGTACACTTACAAAAGTTGCATCAGCCAGATTGTTGTCCATAAGCTTGTTAAAAATATGCCTTTTTTGATATTGTTTTGGATACACTTGAAATTAAGCCAAAATCCTCATAAACCCCCCCCCCCACACACACACACACACACAGTATACAAAACACACTGCTGAAACCAACTGATATTTTTTATTAAGTATAGAGTTTTGATTTGAACCCCAAGAAATTTTATATAAATACCAAAGCCAAAAATATTAATACACATACACACACACACACACACACAAAATATACAAAGCACACTGCTGAACCCAACTGATATTTTTTATTAAGCATAGAATTTTGATTTGGACCCCAGGAAATCTTATATAATAAACAACAACAAAAATGCCAAATCAAAAATATTGTAATCAATGCAATAAGAATATATCCAGCCCCAATTGGGTTAAGCACCAAAAGAATTGTAATCCAGATAAAAGCAGAATACTCACAAAAATATGCCCCAAATGCCATAGAGAATATAGCATGCAATACTTCACATATAAACATACAGATACTTCTTCTGCACAGTCATCAACATTGCCAAACAAAATTGATTGGAAATATTTGTGTGATTGCCCTGTATAACTTAGATTGCAAGGCCAAATTTTGTAATTTTCTGAGCTCTTCACTATTTTTCTCCCCTTTGCAATAGGGTATATCATGTATGTGTTTCCGGCATAATCATACTGCATTTCTACAAGAAATTAAAAATTTACATTAAAACAGGACATTAGATACAAAAATATCTCGTTTCTGTCAGAAATTACATCAAAATTGTCTGCAAAACTTATGTTTCTTTTGAAATCATTAGGGGAGCAGATGTTGTTGCATCCTATAGTTAGGAATGAAAGATTTGGATATGATGTGAGAATTCTGCTTATGTTGTTATGATCTGGTTTGTATGGAAAATGAACCTATTTAACAGCATCTGGGTTCTTGGATAGACCTGTGTAATTTGTCTGTTCCAGAACAAACTCATCATGATCCAGAATGTAATTAAAAGTTGAAAATTTGCCAGTTGTTCCCCACAGTTTAGTTTTTATACACGATTTTGTAAAATTTGGAAACAGGTGTGTGAGAATAACAGGGCAAAAATAATTGTCAACAATTTCACACCCAACCCAATATCCAGAATAACAATTATAGAGCCACAGATCCTCAAGTGTTATTTTACCTAAATCTAAATATTGTATGTGTGTTCCTCTAGATCTGATACTCTCTATTGTTGCAACACCATTCTTCCCAACATCATTAAACTCATCAACAAAATAGCTAAGCTCCTCAGATTTAACAAACTTGCTCATCTACAAAAAAATAAGAGTTAAGCATAAATGCAAAAATTATTGTGATTTCCACTGAATTCAAGATATACCCTAATAAAAATATATCTTATACCCTTGGGTATGATAATTTTACGGCTCTTGCCCGGGTGAATAGTTTCACCTACAAATACACGGTTGTTGAAATACTCAACACCAATATAGTGAATTGTTGGGTTTTGAATGCAAATTTTGACATAATTTGTTTTAAAATATTTTCTGTCTGTTCTTCTTCTTATTCTTGTCCCATATCCCGTTAGTGGCTTATAAGATTTTAATTTAATTCCTCTCCTATTATACAACTCAAAATGTGTTTTGGGATCCCTGCTGGGCATCTACAATTGAAAAATTGTTAATGTTATCACATCCAATCTCATATTCAGTATCTTCCTGACCATCTATTATCAAAAATTAGATTCGGATGGGTAAATTGTAACTCTCATTACTTCCCCAAGTTCAATATTAAAATATGACAGAGTACATTTCTTGAAGAAGTAATTGTTTTTTGTGATAATCATAACATATGTCTCTTCTGTGTCTTCATTCCTAACAAAACCTCTTCCAATGCCACGCATTTCAGATAAAAATCTAATGGGGCGATCCTCATAAGAATAAACAATAGCTTGGGTTAATGGATCCATGCTACAAAAGAATCAAAAATAAATTCCAAACCTATACATCAATCCCAAAAATACCTCATTCTTGTATCTTGTATTGATAGCTCTTAAAGTGATTTTATCTTTCAAATCATACAGATTATATCCTATGGTGATGTATTTCAAGTTTGGATAATATTTTAGGTTAGTGTATATAGTTTTGTAACCACTAATAAGATCAAAATGCATCCATTCTGTACTGTAGTCCATAAGCAAATCGGGGGAAGCATTGCAGAATAATCTTAGAACTTGGCTATTGTCGATTGGGTTGAAACAAATATCAACTCTGTGATAATAAATTTTATTGTTTGTTTTTGTGACAAAATACCCTATTAAATTTGGAATGTATGACCCAACCTCAAACTCAAATACATCGACATTGCTGCATATGTCATCTGGGGATGAGTTTGTGTTAATTATGTAACAATGTATGTATTTTGATTCTGATATCTCTGCAATTTTTTTAAATTCAAAAAATTGCACCATGCCAAGCTCCAGGTATTGTATCCTGGAAACATTTTGGGTGAGTATTTTAATTTGCTCATCACACTTGACAGATAGGATAGGAAAATTGCACAGAGACGTGCTAACAATATTTTTTTTGCTAACAATTTCAAGTTCCTTGAGTGGGAATATGTTGTTTCTAAGATCAGCATTGATTCTGTAGTACAGCATTGCTGTGGAACATGTTAAGTCCTTGGATTCTGTCACACCCATTCTAATACAATTAATATCACAAGTACCATTACAAGGCACGCACCGCATAAAATCATAATTCCAAGCGATGGCATGGAGTAATCATTTTTCCACGATTCCATATCATACAAAAAAATTATACTGCAATTGGAGCTTCAGCAGTTCGGGACTGTGCAATATATTGTCTACAAATGTAGGAAAAATAATATTGTACGGGTTGCAAACAAAACTCCCAAAGCTTATGTATTTCAGGTTTCTTAAATTTGAAACAGAATCCAAACTGTCTGGAAGTTCATAAAAGTGAAGCCATTCTACAAGCGGGTCTATGTCAGCTTCTGCATGATATATTTGAGCAAGAGGTGATGTGTTTATAATATTTGTTGGGTTGTAATATGTTATTCCATAATTTGACCTATACTGGTGATACCTGGGAATGGATATAATTTTTGAATTTTGGCTGAATGAAAATATATCAATGTTCTGTGTGAAGTCTTTCAATTCTCTAAATTGATCCAATCTTGTGCTTATAATTGTTGGCCTTACAAGTTTTGCATATTTTATTTTATTTACAATCTGTGCAAACATCTTAAACCTAATAGGACCTAGCTCTATTATATCATAGGTTAAAACATCCAATGCGAGCAGGGATTCAACATTGTTTTTAGCAATAAATATGCTCTCTTCTATATCCATCATGTCCATAATTGATAAGGAGACACAAATTTACAACTATTGTAATTGATTGAAGCAATGCGGTGAAACTTGATATTGCATTGATTACATATTTGTTCTGATCAAAGGCATGAGCTATGGCACATCAAGATTGAATGGCTGCATATATTAAGTATAAGCCAAGAAAAACAATCATCTGTAAGAAAATGCACTGCATTAAACACAGACACCATATGTTCCATAATCCTCTGCTGTAATGCCGAGACTCATGGCCTCATGGTTGATGAGATACTCATTCATCATGTACAAATATAATTCATTTACACCTAGATCCTTCAAATCTTTACAGAAATCTGGAATATTACAAATATCTTCTGGTGAGCACAAGCTGTGATACACAGTGACATATTTTAAATTTGGAAATTTCTCTATGAGGATTTTCCTATCCTCATCTGTGGGGATACTATCAAAATGGATCCATGTGACTGTTTCTGTGTTTGGGATCATGTCATAATATGGGGAGAGAAGAAAAGTGTGACCCACATTTGTTACACATTGCAGGAATTTCTCACCGTACAAATTTAATCTGTATGCATTTTGATATTGTTTCACAACGGGCCTCCCATATTTCAGTGAGAGCTTCTTTCTCAATTCTGGCCTGAGCTGAGACCTGACTTTCTCAATATCAACTTTGTCGTCAAAATAGAGATCAAATTTTTTTATGAATGGGTATATCTGAACTTTCTTCCATTTTTTTCTAGATGCTCCAATCTCAACAAATTTTATGGACTGTGGTGGATCCTCCATTGCTTGAAAAGGCAAAACATACAAATTAAAAACTAAAAAATTGAACTACAGGCTCGTTGATATTATAGATGTTATACAAAATTGGATGTATTATCTTATAATGGAGCATGAGTCTCAACTGATCCGTAAGGCTCACATGTATTTTCCTATTATTCCCCCCAACAAACTGAACAATGTGCAGGTTTTTAAACACCCTTTTGAATTGCCTGCTTTCTGAAAAATCTGTATCTTGTAAAAGCCACTTGACTTTTGCACTTTCAGTTTTGGATCCCCCAATAGTGTCCAGATAATCATATGAGTATGCATATACAAATTGCTTGTCTGGTGAGGAATAATTGCGTTTGTAATCAGATCTGTCCCAGTACAAGTGATCACCCCTAAACATTTTCTTAAACCCATCCATAACATCTTGTTTTGCAGACAGATTATATATGCACACCAGATTTATGTTTGATATAAATTCCAGATCCTCCAGGGTTGTGTGATCATCAATAAATTCATTTTTCAGATGCACTATGAGAATTTTCACAACAGTGTTCAATTTTTTAATCTCCTCAGCGAATCTGGTTTAGAGAAATATACAAGCTTGGTGCTCAACATGTCTCTGCAATCAACATCCAAGTATAATCCCTCACAAACAAAATCCAAATTTTGCTTGCCCACAAAACTCATGTTGTGTTCAAGCAGAATCTCTACACACTGATGTGATAGGGGTGTAACACCATGGTCAAGACCTAGAATCTTATTCTTGCTGTGAATAGTGTTTTTGGAATTTTGAATGGAATCAACTATAAATGGTTGCCCTTCCTCATTAAATACAATAAAAGATCCTTTATACTCGGACAATGGGCCCGTGTAGACATATGGTCCATAAAATGAATTATAATCAGGTGGGGGCGCCATATATAAAAAAAAATTATCAATACATTACTTTGCATGCAATAGGTATTTCTATGCTAATAGCATATAATTCTACACACTAAGCATGTACATGAGTAACTCATTAAAACATGCAGCATAAGAAGAATTGTTGAATTTTACATTCATGAGGCATTTGCCCCCATCATATATATTCCCCTCCCCATCTGTTATAATGTCTGCACCATTAAATCTAAACCAACCCCTATTATTTATATGAAGTTGGGGTATGTAGAAAAATACAAAAAATTTATTGTGCAATTCAGCAGATGCCTTGCTGAACCATATTACATAGGATCTGTAATAACAGTGAAGCATGAATGCATCTATTCTATAGTGATATACCTGTGATTCATGGTAATGTAAGCATAGGGCTAGGTGATTGTTGAAACGTTTATATAGGAACAATGGGCATTGTGATGTGATGAATGAGTATCACATCAACCATGAGGCCATGAGTCTCGGCATTACAGCAGAGGATTATGGAACATATGGTGTCTGTGTTTAATGCAGTGCATTTTCTTACAGATGATTGTTTTTCTTGGCTTATACTTAATATATGCAGCCATTCAATCTTGATGTGCCATAGCTCATGCCTTTGATCAGAACAAATATGTAATCAATGCAATATCAAGTTTCACCACATTGCTTCAATCAATTACAATAGTTGTAAATTTGTGTCTCCTTATCAATTATGGACATGATGGATATAGAAGAGAGCATATTTATTGCTAAAAACAATGTTGAATCCCTGCTCGCATTGGATGTTTTAACCTATGATATAATGGAGCTAGGTCCTATTAGGTTTAAGATGTTTGCACAGATTGTAAATAAAATAAAATATGCAAAACTTGTAAGGCCAACAATTATAAGCACAAAATTGGATCAATTTAGAGAATTGAAAGACTTCACACAGAACATTGATATATTTTCATTCAGCCAAAATTCAAAAATTATATCCATTTCCAGGTATCACCAGTATAGGTCAAATTATGGAATAACATATTACAACCCAACAAATATTATAAACACATCACCCCTTGCTCAAATATATCATGCAGAAGCTGAGATAGACCCGCTTGTAGAATGGCTTCACTTTTATGAACTTCCAGACAGTTTGGATTCTGTTTCAAATTTAAGAAACCTGAAATACATAAGCTTTGGGAGTTTTGTTTGCAACCCGTACAATATTATTTTTCCTACATTTGTAGACAATATATTGCACAGTCCCGAACTGCTGAAGCTCCAATTGCAGTATAATTTTTTTGTATGATATGGAATCGTGGAAAAATGATTACTCCATGCCATCGCTTGGAATTATGATTTTATGCGGTGCGTGCCTTGTAATGGTACTTGTGATATTAATTGTATTAGAATGGGTGTGACAGAATCCAAGGACTTAACATGTTCCACAGCAATGCTGTACTACAGAATCAATGCTGATCTTAGAAACAACATATTCCCACTCAAGGAACTTGAAATTGTTAGCAAAAAAAATATTGTTAGCACGTCTCTGTGCAATTTTCCTATCCTATCTGTCAAGTGTGATGAGCAAATTAAAATACTCACCCAAAATGTTTCCAGGATACAATACCTGGAGCTTGGCATGGTGCAATTTTTTGAATTTAAAAAAATTGCAGAGATATCAGAATCAAAATACATACATTGTTACATAATTAACACAAACTCATCCCCAGATGACATATGCAGCAATGTCGATGTATTTGAGTTTGAGGTTGGGTCATACATTCCAAATTTAATAGGGTATTTTGTCACAAAAACAAACAATAAAATTTATTATCACAGAGTTGATATTTGTTTCAACCCAATCGACAATAGCCAAGTTCTAAGATTATTCTGCAATGCTTCCCCCGATTTGCTTATGGACTACAGTACAGAATGGATGCATTTTGATCTTATTAGTGGTTACAAAACTATATACACTAACCTAAAATATTATCCAAACTTGAAATACATCACCATAGGATATAATCTGTATGATTTGAAAGATAAAATCACTTTAAGAGCTATCAATACAAGATACAAGAATGAGGTATTTTTGGGATTGATGTATAGGTTTGGAATTTATTTTTGATTCTTTTGTAGCATGGATCCATTAACCCAAGCTATTGTTTATTCTTATGAGGATCGCCCCATTAGATTTTTATCTGAAATGCGTGGCATTGGAAGAGGTTTTGTTAGGAATGAAGACACAGAAGAGACATATGTTATGATTATCACAAAAAACAATTACTTCTTCAAGAAATGTACTCTGTCATATTTTAATATTGAACTTGGGGAAGTAATGAGAGTTACAATTTACCCATCCGAAAGAATGCCACACTACGGGACTGGTTGTTGGTTCGGAAAAGCTCCCACTCTATACCTCTGGTGGAGCGAATGTCTATTTGAAGATGGTCCGGTCGAGTGGGTCTTTGGTGATCACTGGCAATCCTTGGAATCCCTTGTCGAGTCCTGTCTCTGTGAATGCAGGTATGTATTTATGTACCTTCAAGTCTAGATGCATTCACAGGTGTGTGCTTTTTCACTGCAAAAGTTCAATAACAAAGTACTTGCACACTCTCACAGTCTCAAGTCAATCCAAGCTACCCGGAAGGTAGCTAAGTTCTTGTGCAGATGTCGCCACTGGAGAGATAAGGAAATTACAATATAATGTTTCCACTCGGTCATTTTCAATGAGTGTGAAGTAATCAATGTTAACATCTTAACTAGGTGGACTTGTCAATGTTTTTACAGTTAATGGGCACTTTGTAGGAACACAAGCAAGGTAACATCTCTGACCACAATAACTGGCATAACTAATTGGTACTGGAACATAATGTTCATTTCAATCAGTGGCATAAGCTGGGTCTAAGATCTTGACTATAAGCTACAACGGAAGAGAGACTATGCTCATGTAAATCCCTGGTATAAATCGGTAGATACACCCATTTTACTCGTTCTCGTCATCTTCAAGGAAACCAATGTTACTACAACAATGGTAGCCATGTTGCAAATCCATAAAGAATCAGATTGCTAACTTCAGAAATTCATCATCATCTTCTTGAAGTGAATAATTTTATTCACAATTTCTAATAGGTTCTTCTGTTATATTCCCTCAGTTTCAGGTTTCACAGATAGCCAAGCTACCCTAGAATGTATGCTTCTGATTTCAATCTGTTGTCTCCCTTTGTGAAATGTTGTGAACTTCAAAATACAGGAAATACAGGACATTTTTTCCTGGTGGGGAAAATTAATATGTACAATGGCAAACTGAAGTGTATTGCCTTATAGAAAAGTATGTTGGTGACAATATCATACTATTGACCATACTTCCATACACATCACACAGATAGAAGTTTTGGAACAATATGATTCTGGGTTGTAAATTTATCAATTGAACATAATACCATAGTTGATTGAAGTACTAGTTATATTACAACTCCACACTGTAGCCACCTATGCCCCCAGGTTGGGTGAGCCCCAAAACCACGGTATGTTGGGACATTGTCAGAAATATTTTCACCACAGGTTATCTATCCCTGGATTAAAACCTGGGTCTCCTACAAGACAGCCAGAAGCACTATTGCCATTTGCCATTAAAAATTCAAATTTATAAAAATGAAATACCCATGTCAGCATAGTGTGGTTGGAAAGCAAGAAAAATGGAAGAATATTTCACTTCCAGCAGAGAACGTGCCCTTTGGGGGTGGATACTACATTAATTCCCGAACCTAAAATGCCCCAGACCCCAAGTTCTTAAGCCCCAGTTTGTCTGTAATGGCATCTTCAAAATGGCAGTCATGACGAAGATTCTAAACCTGAAACCTGTTAGTTTATTGCAGTTATTTATCATTCACATCATCTTATTTTCACCAAATTTGCAGTTTATAACTATATTGTGATAATAAGAAATTAAAAAGACCCACTTTATGAAATAATATTAGATATTGTGGGCAATATGGCCACGAAAAGTCTAAAAATAACCCTTTCAGCTATTCAATCATGTTTTGGATCAAACCTTACATTTTGGATATGCTAGAACTCAACAGCAGCATCGAAAATAGTGTCAGGATAAGCCCATGAAATAATAATAGTTCAATTTTTGACAATCTGTATATGTACAGGATGTTTCAAAAGTCTCGACACCATAGGACAACTGCGTTGGCGAGAAATAGAAAAAGGGAAAAATTGTTGGAAATATGAGGTTTTCAATATAATGTGCTTGAATTTTGAATGTAGCATGCACCGTTGAGGCTGTTCACTGGTACAAGCCTCAATGCGAACTGACATTGCCTTGTTGCTACATACTTTGTCCTTAAGGGGGCATTTACATTATTGCAACACCATACTGTACTTGGTAAATTGAGAATCATGACACAAAATTAGAGGTAAAGTAAGAAGTGTTTGTGTGTGTGTGTGAGTGTGTGTGTTTGTGTGTGTACAGAAACACACATATGCACATCACACAACGACAAAACCAGTAATTGTGGCTAATGTTATTTGAAATAGAGGTTGTTCATTAGAGCATAGTGCTATGAACAAAGCATAAAATTTCGAAACAAAAGTGGTCTCAATTTTTCTCTTCTAATTAGATTATAATCAGGGTAGATCATCACTAAAAAATATTTGCGCTCAGACAACATCTTCTGTTGGCGCAAACCGGAAATACCAACAATAATGATGATTAAGAGGGTAACGGTTCACGCAGACTTCGCCTTCGGTGCCCTAGGTTCACCATATAGGGTAAGTTGTGTGTCTCAATGAATAAGGAAGGACATCTGGTACTGTTCATCAAAAGGAAGGGAGCAGTGGAGTGGACCAAAACCAGCAGGAAAAAAAATGTAATGAGTTGTGTATTACTGGTTGCGATCTTCCGTCATCACATTGCTTCTCCAGATGCCTCTGGCACACACCCAAAGTGCCAGTTGCATGCACGGAGGGAGTCGATATCCATATCCAATCTTTAGTCTCATTTTGGAGATACTCTGGACAACTGGGGACCTTAACCTCTGCTGGTTACGCTATCTTTCCTTGTCCCAACACCTCACTTCTCTGAAGTACCTTCGATGAGGTGTCCTCCATCGTCACTGTCCGGTGGTTCTATAGGGCTGCTGTTATGGCGGCTACTGGGGCTATGTTGCTTATGCAGTACATGGTACCTACCTCGCCGCCGTAACAATTTTGGTTTCTATTTTGTCTTCTCCGCTTACAGGGAACGTAGTGTGGATCATCTACACCTTTATCGTCCGAAATGGCACTGATTTCCTGGATGTCCTAAGATGAAAGGTACTTTCGGTTGATAAATTTGAGTACACGTATTTTTAAGTCCTTTGTTTCCCTCTCACGATGCCTTGTAGTGTCATCAAGTTCTTCTGGATGGTCTTAGCATTTGTTCCTATCATGTGCAGCAGTCTCTTGGATCTCTGATCTTGTAAGAAGTCACACTCTATTTTCAGAATTTTCGTGGCCACACTGGCACTTAGTATAGTTCTCACATTTGCTTGAAAAAGTGTAAAAAAACCTTCTCTCTCTCTATCCATTTAAAATGACTCCACTTTCTTCCAAAACTGTTTCATATTCTGGAGCCCCAATTCTCGTAGCTTAACTTCCCCAAATCTCAGTTTGTCACATGGCTGTATTTATAGGTTTTTTTTAGGGTTCAACCCCCCACCCCCGAAACTTCTGGCATGTTGGATTAATGGAAGTTCAGAAACCAAAATTTGTAACACATTTTCAAAAATGTATACGCAGTTTCACAAAAATACAACAGGGAGACAATACTGAAATGATCGAGCTACAATTTTCAAACATTTTGAATTCTGATATTTGAGGGAAATGGGTTTAATTCTTGCAGCTCACCTGCAACCCCTTCATTTTCACTTCTGCTGTACTCTTTCCAGTACTGTTCCTGGATCAGACTGAAAATTCCCTTGTGATTGTCCCAAAATTCCCAATGATAACACTCTTAAGACTTGTTTCTATGATAATAAAACATTCAAATGCTGACCAAGGCAAATTTATTGTATAAAATAATATAAACTAACGAAAGATCCCTTTCAATTTATTTTGAATCTTTGGCTGAAGAACACCTTTTATTGGGTGGAAACGTGGTTTTATATTTATATAATACTGTTTGGTAAGCGTAGGACAAATATGAGCATCGGAAAGTGGGATCGAACTGGTTCATAGAACACAATCCACCCAAATTGATATCCTTTATTTCAAGTTACAAAATAGCAGAACATTTGTTAGTTTTATTGTTAATAACGTAAATAAAGTATTAGCATTATTTCAATTAACGAAATTGAAACAAACAGCAAAAATAAGAATATCAGAGATTTATATAAAGGTGTAAATGAGTTTAGAAAGGGGTGGCAACCTAAAGTAAACTTGATAAAAGATAAAGACGGTGATTTTTAGCTGACCCAAGCGATATTCTAAATAGATGGAAGAACTACTTTAATGACCTTTTAAATGTCCATGTAGGAGATAAATCAGAAGCAAATGAAGTCCACACAGCAGAACCTTTAGTTCCAGAACCTAACTTGACTGAAGTTAAAGATGCTATTAAAAGGCTAAAGAATAACAAAGCACCTGGCATTGATTTAATACCAGCTGAGTTAATTAAATATGGTAAAAATTCGTTAATATGTCAAATTCATAAATTAATTTGTTTAATATGGAAAAAAGAAGAAATCCCTCAACAGTGGAAAGAATCCATAATTGTTCCTGTGTTTAAAAAAGGTGATAAAATGAACTGCAATAATTACCGTGGAATTTCTCTACTCTCAACAACATATAAAATATTATCTAACATTCTTTTAACAAGACTAACACCATATGCTAATGAAATTATAGGTGATTATCAATGTGGATTTAAACGTAACAGATCAACTACAGATCAAATTTTTCACATCAGACAGACACTTGAAAAAAAGTGGGAATATAATCAAAATGTCCATCAGCTATTCATTGATTTCAAAAAAGCATATGATTCAGTCAAAAGAGATAAATTATATAATATATTAGTAGAGTTTGGAATACCTAAGAAGCTTGTTAGTATGATAAAAATATGCACCAGTGAAACAGAAAGTAAAATTCGTGTGGGAATTAATATGTCTGACAAATTTACAATTCATGATGGGTTAAAACAAGGAGATGCATTATCTCCATTGCTCTTTAATTTTGCCTTAGAATATGTTGTTAGGAAGGTAAAAGAAACTAAAGAAGGACTAAAATTAAATGGTGTGACTCAGTTGTTAGCATATGCAGATGATGTGAATACAATTAAGAATAATGCTAAAATATTTTTCAAAACTGCTAAAGAGATAGGTTTGGAAGTTAACAAAGAGAAAACTAAATATATGCTTACAGGCCGAAACCAAGTGTTAGGTAATAATCAAAATCAAATTATTGATGACAACTCGTTTGAACCAGTTTCCAAATTCAAATACTTAGGAGTAATATTAACAAATGAAAATTATATTAAAGAGGAAATAAAAAGTAGGCTTAATTCAGGAACTATTCATAAACTTTTGTCTTCTCGTTTAATATCTAAGAAACTAAAAAAAAAAAAAAAAAAAAGGTAAAGTGTTCCCCTGTGCATAGCACCACGCCATGAAGGCGTATAGGGGGTGTGGGGGTAACGCCCCACACTTTCTTGATCTAAGAAACTAAAAGTTAAAATATACAAAACAGTAATTTTGCCTGTAGTATTATATGGATGTGAAACTTGGTCCCTTACATTGAAAGAGGAACATAAATTGAGAGTATTTGAAAATAAGATCCTTAGGAAAATCTTTGGACCTAAAGGGGATGAGGAGGCAGGTGAGTGGAGAAGGTTACATAATTTAGAACTACATAATTTGCATTCATGTCCAGATATTATTAGAATAATTAAATCAAGAAGACTTAGGTGGGCAGGCCATGTAGCACGAATGGGAGAGGAAAGAGGAGTTTACAGGATTCTTGTTGGGAAACCTGATGGTAAAAGACCTGTAGGATGGCCAAGGCGAAGATGGAGGGACAACGTTGAGATGGACCTAAGGGAAATCGGTAGGGATGGAAAAGAGTATATAGATCTTGCTCAAGATAGGGAAAGATGGAAGGCCTGTGTTGCTGCAGCCATGAACCTTCGGGTTTAAGAAGGCTAGAGAGTTAGTTTGGGGAGTTAGTTAACGGAAATAAAGTCCAGTTAGTTAGTATTCGAACAGAATAACCAAAGAAGAACAGTGTTAGATCGAAAAATTGAAGTTACAATGCAGGCACCAGGTTATGTTTTACCATTTAATCCAAAGAATAACTGGTTCCACAGTTTTCAAAATTCCAAAAATTAAGTTTCGTGAATGGTCAAACAACATAAACTTTATGACTAAAATTTATCTTACTTTTAAAACTTTTTTCTGAAGGTATCTAAAATTTAATAACAAAATATAATAACTATGCATTTCAGTACACACTGCATGAAACGTACAAAAATAATAATAATAAAAACAATTGTGCTGCATATTCACACTTCTGCTGGCTAGAGTAGAAAAGTCTCCTCAAGGATATAAGGACAGCAATGATGATGATAATAATAATAATAATAATACAGTAGGAATAAATTAGTTTATTATTATGAATATGAAATTTTAATTATTTTTATTATTTAATAATTAATATTGTTATTATTTCTATTATTCAAATTTCTTGCAACACACATGGGAACAATTATGAGTAAACCACCCCCGAAAATTTTTCCTGCCTACGGCTATGGTTTGTCATGCATTTTCTTCCGAAGCTGGCGAATTCTTCCCTTGCTGACTGTGGAAATCGATACTCTCGATCACAATTTCTTGTTATCTTCTAGAACAAGCTCCGTCACGTCACTAAATGGTGGTTCCCCTCTCCGACAACTACATCTTGTCTGTGCTGAAGGTAACGTCTCATCAGATCTGTATCCCTCGGAAGATGAGAGCTTGCTAAAGATGATGAATTGCCCAAGAATGGACATCGAGTTTTGATTTCATTTTAAAGTTCGGTTTATACACAGCTATGGCATTCAGTTTAACTAAGGTGCGAGCCACTATGTGCTTCCGAAGAAAATGCATGACAAAGAGAGAATATTGGGGAAGTTAAGCTACGAGAATTGGAGCTCCGTCGTGACAGCAGCCCTATAGGACCACCTGACAGTGACAGTGGAGGACACCTCATCGAAAGTACTTCAGAGAAGTGAGGTGTTGGGACAAGGAAAGATAGCGTAACCAGCAGAGGTTAAGGTCCCCAGTTGTCCAGAGTGTCTCCAAAATAGGACTATAAAGATTGGATATGGTTATCGACTCCCTCCGTGCATGACACTGGTGCTTTGGGTGTGTACCAGAGGCATCTGGAGGAGAAGCAGTGTGATGACGAAAGATTGCAACCCGTAACACACAAATCATTACATTTTTTTCCTGCTGGTTTTGGTCCACTCCACTGCTCCCTTCCTTATTCATTGAGACACACAACTTACCCTATACGGCGAACCTAGGGTACTGAAGGCAAAATCTGTGTGAACCATTACCCTCTAAATCATCACTTTTGTTGGTATTTTCGGTTTGCGCCAACAGAAGATGTTGTCTGAGCGCAAATATGTTGTAGTGGTGATATACCCTGATTAGAAGACAAAAATTGAGACCCCTTTCGTTTCAAAATTTTATTCTTTGTTCATAGCACTATGCCCTAATGAACAACCTCTATTTCAGATAACATTAACAACAATTACAGGTTTTGTAGTTGTGTGCTTGTGCATGTGTGTTTCTGTACACACACACACTTCTTACTTTGCCTCTAATTTTGCGCCATGATTCTCAATTTACCGAGTACAGTATGGTGTTGCGATAATGTAAATGCCCCCTTAAGGACAAAGTATGTGGCAACAAGGCAATGTCAGTTCTCATTGAGGCTTGTACCAGCCCAGCGCACAGCCTCAACAGTGCATGCTACGTTCAAAATTCAAGCACATTATATTGAAAACCTCATATTTCCAACAATTTTCCCCTCTTTCCATTTCTCGCCATCTGCACTAATAACGCAATTATCCTATGGTGTCAAGACTTTTGAAACACCCTGTACATATACAGATTGTCAAAAATTGAACTATTATTATTATTTCATGGGCTTAGCCTGACACTATTTTCGATGCTATTGTTGAGTTCTGGCACATCCAAAACATAAGGTTTGATCCTAAACATGATCGAATAGCTGAAAGGGTTATTTTTAGACTTTCGTGGCCTTATTGGCTGCCATATCTAATATTATTTGATAAAGTGGGTCTTTTAAATTTCTTATTATCACAACATAAGATGTTGTGAATGATAAATAACTGCAATAAACTAACAGGTTTCAGGTTTAGTTATGACCGCCATTTTGAAGATGCCCCTACAGACAAACGGGGGCTTAAAAACTTGGGGTCTGGGGCATTTTAGTTTCGGGAATTCATTTAGTATCCGCCCCCAATTTAGTATCCTCACGTTCTCTGCCGGAAGTGAAATATTTTCCGGCATTCCAACCACACTAATGGAAAACATTATTCACAAGTTAAATACTGACCTGCCTAACATTAAGTGATTGCTTAGTTTTGTCATGGAGCCTTTTAACATTTCTGTTGGTTCTTTTCATTTTCCTCTTGATCCTCATCAGACAAACGCATATTCTTGGTTTTACCCAAATTCACTAAATCTATTCTGCCTAGAATAGCAATCAAGTGATCCATATGTTGTGTCATGGCATGACACATGCAATAACATATTATTATTATTATTATTATTATTATTATTATTATTATTATTATTAGGTACTTCATTTAGAATTAGATCATATCTGATTCAGAAGGATCTTCTTCTAAATTACAATATGATAAATAGGGTTTGAGAGCAAAAGTTTCTAGATTCTCATCTACAGAGATCATATATCTTTGATCTCAAAGCAGCCAATTGTGCTTGAACAACCTGAGTGGAATCACAGTGATTAAAGAACGTATTTATAAAATTTTGAACTGAAACAAATTGCCCATTCTTCAGGAATTTCCATCAAGTCAAAAGTGGACAATAATTGTAAAATAAAATTCCTTGCACTTTGCTTCTCCAAATTACCTCCAAATTTAGGTAACTGAATTATCTCATTATCCTTGAATATTCACCCAGGAAAGTTGATTCCACCACTGGATGGTTGTATTGTGGAAGTCATAGTATTCAGTGCAATAGTAGATAGTGATGTAATCTCACGATCATTGTGTAAATTTTGCTTATTGGATGTAACATTACAAGACACTGTTTTTCTATTTAAATAGCCATGTGAAATACACTGACTGCTCACTGAATTGCGACCACCTACCTCATACTTTGTTAGTCCACCTTTGGCTCAGCGTGCCATGGATTCCACGAGGTGCTGATACATCTCCATGAAGATCTGACACATATATTCTTGATGGCATCCCATAACAAACCAACTGATGTCGGTGCAGGATGCATGGTTCGAAGAGCTCGTTCCTCAACATCCCACACATGCTCTATGGGATTTAGATCAGGGTAGTTAGGGGGTCAATTCATATGCTGCATCTCTGTGGAATGTTCCTCCAGCCAAGTAAGTACAGTCCCGCCTTGGTGGCACTGTGCATTGTCATCCTGGAAAATGCCGTCCACGTGTGGGTAGAAGTATTGCATTGTTGGGTGTATGCAGTCCCTTAACACCTCTCGATACATAAACAGATATCACACGGCGGTCCATACACACCAATGGTCCCATTCCATGCAAACAGAACAAACCCCACACTATACAGCCACCCCCACCTGCCTGTACAGCACTCACCATGTAGAAAGGGTCCATAGCCTCGTGCTGTTGCCACTACACACGCCCATCACATTGGTGTAATTAGCAAAAACTGTGATATGGGTGTTGTACATCCACTGTTGTATTGGTCCCGTAATTCACAGATGCTGATGGTGAGTTCAGCTGTCACGAGCTGTTTGACTCGATGCTCTCCACATGATGTCACCTTCCGTATGGCCTTGCGATTCTGCCTCTTGGTGGCCATTGCCCCGCTTTCTTGCCACTCTTCGTACACCTTCACGACACTGGAATGGGTGCATCTGACCAGTGTTGCTGTCTGGGTTATTGACGCACCTTATGCTTAGGAACCCACAATCATGCCCATTTGGAATGGCGTTAAAGCCTGACCTTCCATTTTAACATGTGTGTTCGATTAACATGTAGCGTTGTGTTTATACATTCACCACGATACTTCCAGCTGGGGTGGTCCTGTGATCAGAGCAGCTGCTGGGCCGTTCCTTGTTGTTTGGAGGGGTGGTTGCAATTCAATGAGCACTCAGTGTAGTTTTCATGGGTTGTTCACTGAAACCATCATTCGTGATTGGAAAGTGAACTGGATTTCTCCTTCTCTCTCTCTCTCTTTCTTTCTCCCTCCCTCCCATGCATTGTCTCAATTATACCATTAGGTATCACATTACAGACTAGGACTTAATTGATTTCCGAGTTAATTGTAAAAGACCCCCAGACAGTGGCAAACATGTTCAACAAGTACCTCATTGAATTAGAGATGAACAAACTAAAACCACATCAAAACTATTCACAAATAAAGGACAAATCCTGTAGCACATCAAGGTATGTACCTACAACCAATCGCTGATATGAAAAGTAAATGGTCCACTAGTTTCGATGATACCTTTCACAGTCATAGAAAAAAGTTTTACCCACATCTTCCATCCATTATGCTATCTAATCAACCTATCCTTCTCCACAGGAGTTTTCCCTGACAAATTAAAGGTGGCAAAAATAAACCAATATACAAAAAGGGTGACAAACAGAGCAACTACAGACCCATAGCATTACTCTCCCCCTTCTCTAAAATCATAGAAACTGCAATGAACAAACAATTGACAACCTTTCTAAAAAGAACAACAATCTCTAAATCACAAATTGGCTTTTGGCATGTACATAAGTCAGCAATATTTGAACACATAGAACATGTTACAAAACTCTTAGATAATAGAGAACAATGCGTACTATTGCTTTGGACTATTTCTGGACTTAAAAAAAGCTTTCGACACAGTACCACATGAGCAACTCACAAATGAACTAAACCAATATGGTATAAGGGGGTTGGTGAACTCATGGTCTATTCACAAAATCACAGTCAAACTGTGGAAATCTTACATAAAAAAATTCTTCTCTATCTGCCTGCCTTTCTAAATCTTGTAAACTATCATGTGGAGTCCCCCAAGGCTCAATCCTGGGATCAATACTATTCATCACATACATAAATGACTTGCCATTCGATCAAAACAACCTTACATGCAGATGGCACGAATATAGTGCTGACTGGCAAAAAATTAGCAAACCCTTAAACATATCATCAAAAACACAACAAACAGACTTTCAATGTGGTTCAGCAGCAAAAAACTAACAATAAATAAAGACAAAACAGTAGCAGTAAAATTCCACCACCCAAAAAATAAAAAGCAACAGCACATCAACTGTAAGCATAAAAAATGAAAATATTAAATTTCCATAAAATTTCTGGGCATATGGATACAAGAAAATCTCAATTGTGACACCCATATTAACTATCTAGCAGGAAAATTAAGCAGAATCATATAACCCATCAGACTCATGAAAGACATACCAGAAAAGAACACAATAAAAACCCTATATTTCAGTCTATTCCAATCGCAACTAACATATATATGGCATTATATTCTGGGGGAAGGCAATGAACAGCGCAAAAATATTTAGTCTTCAGAAAAAAGTACTAAGAATTATGACTGGAAAGAAATGGAATGAACCATATAGGGGAATCTTCAGGGACCTTAGCATTCTACCACTACCCTGCCTACGTAAAAGTGGATCTGACCAAGTTTTCCAAAGGCAACAAAGTACAGCACTACAAACAAGAGGAATAACACCAATTTTGCAGTTCCAATGCATAACACATCACTATTCAAAAAAGGTCCAAAATCCACAGGCATCCACCATCAGGGGCGTGCCATGAATTCTCGTGATAGGCAAGCGATGGATCAGCTTTTCATTTTGGTTAATTACATTTTGGAGCCAAAATTATAAAAAATTGGGCGTTGGTGAAAAATTTAAGGAGGGTATTGAGAAAATGGGGGGGGGAGTGGTCGTGAGGTGTGTGGATAAATCGCTGTTATACACACAGGAGAGGCTGGCATTGTAAAGAGGGCTCTTCCTCCCCCTGCTAACCCGGCTCCTACAATGTGTATTTTGTCATTTTCCCCTGCCTTTACCCCCTTTTTTAAAAGGAATATTGTTCCATAAGAAGGGTTATGACCCCCACCAATACCCCTTTTGTACGTCACTCACTGCACAAGTATGATTTTGAGAACGTTCATGTCTTTGCACTGCATTATGGAAATTACTGAAGTCATTCGCTGGCCTGTAAAGTTCCATGTTCCAACAAAATGATATATAAATAACAGGATTAACCTCTCCTGGAGTCTCCAGAATAGTCAATATTAGTGCGCTCTCAATATACCATTCCCACAGAGGCATTTCATGCATGTAGCTGGTGTTACCGCAGGTAACAGCAAAATGTAAAGAATTAAAAAGTTGTTTCAATAAAATGACAACATTGTTAAATATGTTAATGAACACCGTTACCGTCGAGTAGATATTGCCTAGGACATTTTTTCTGTTGCTGACAGAAGCGAAGAGGGACGCCGTTCTGCTACCCTGAAGAGGCAACAAGGGAGAAGAGGGCGCCAATGAAAGAAAAGAGCGGGGAAGGACTTTGGAGCATAGTGTGCTATGGGGTTATTCATATGCCTGTTAAGGGGCCCTGTTGCCGTTCAGTCCTACCGGATCAGCCAGTGTTGTCACATCAGATTGGCAGAAAAGAGCTAAATCCCGCCTATAATAGGAATACCATTTCTGTGAAGCAACTAGAGGTAGACTGCAGACCCAAGGCTGGATTGAACTACAACTCAGACCAGTTAGGTAATAGACGAAAATATTGTTCCTTGATGTGATTCGTGATTTGGACAAACCTTGCTCCAAAATACTAAGTTGGCAACAGTAGTACGTACAGCTGGGCCCTTCCTTTCCACAAAGGAGCGGAGTTCTGTTGTCTTCTCAGTGCTCACCACACAAACGTAAAACTGACCCGAGAAAAGTGTGGATCTTCTTCTTCCCCATCACACCTCATTGCAAAAGAAACAGAGACAGATGAAAAATTGACAAGAGTCGACCACTATTCATTGGATTTTTGCGGTAACTGTCTCATGAGTGGTAGTTCTTTCTAGGAGTGTTTGTGGCTAAATCACTGTGCTGATTGCAAAACAAAAACGAAATGAATAAATATCTACGTATATCACGACGTACGTGTTGTTGGTGAATGGGGCAAGAATGAAGGACGCTACATGTGTTCCACGATGACAAGCCCCCAGAGTACATGGCCCCACCTGACGGCAGTGGTCAGGTTGTGAAGAGCATAGGCACGGGTGGCTCGGGAACGTCAGTTGATTGTACCACAGCACCGTGCGGACGTGTAGGATGTACGACAGTTGAGTACGTTATTTCGAAGCCGTTGTGACCAGTGCGTGTGTGTGTGTGTGCCACCTGTGCACTGGAGTACAGTATTCCATAATTGTCACTGTCCTCACCGTACCATGGAACGCTACACATTTGTAGAACTAAGGGACATGCATTTTATCTACGGCCTTGCAGATGACAATGGTCGAGCAGCTGCACGCCTGTATCGCGAACGGTATCCGGACAGGCGACACCCCGACAGCAGGTTGTTTTCGAACGTGCACCGTACCCTTGGTGAGTCGGGTGTGTTACGTGCAGGCCATCATGTCGGTCACCCAAGACATGTGCGCACCGCGGCGGTCGAGGAGGACGTACTTGCTCGCGTGGACGACACACCGTCCACTACAGCGGCGTAGTGCCCACGTAAGGCTTGTAAGTCCACCTTACAAGTTGAAATTATTGAAGAAAACGTATTTCATTCCCGTATTTATCGCTTGAACACACACAGAAATATCAGACTGCAAGTAGAACTTTTAACGAAACAATTGAGGACTTGTTTTGATTCGAGTTGTTTCTCTGTAAGGCTTCTTCAGAGGACCTACGTGTAGGTGAATGGAAGAAATGATTTGGACTCGCTCATGGCGGGTGTGTTTGCTTACGTAGTGTATTCTCAACCAATGACAGGGCACCCGGATTCTGGGACAGATGTAAGGCGCATTACGAGTGGGTGCTAACTGGCGAGAATTTCTGTCCCCAGGCAGGCGAAGCTTACGCTGGCATGGTTGCCGCTGGGTATGACTCATGCTTGCCACGGTCGGAAGAGAACAAAGAAATTCGACTCCCGTGTTGCTTTAACAATGCTTGACGGGAGGTGTAACAAAACGCGTGTCATTTTTAATGTCTAAACTAACTATTAAGTTCACAAACGAGATGGTTTAATGTTGGATATTACCTCCATTAGAAGCAGCAAAGTTAACGATAAAAGAGGAATGTCTGGCAATCCTAGATCTGGCAGCGCCCGCAAAGTTTGGCGCGTGCATAACACTTAGCTTTATGATTTACAGATTTTTTTGACCTTTTCCTTTCACTAAGTTGCTTGATATGCTTTTCAAAATTTGCGCAAATATCGTAACCATGATAATAAGTAATATTCTCGAATGCATTTGCTTGCATTTGCAAATTGTATTATACGCATTTCCCACAAATGCCTTTTTTAGTGAAAGAAAAATAATATAAATATGACATGACCTTTCCAGAAGAGTTTGTGTCCTTAACTAAGCTGTACGCAAAAGTTTTCAATTGCTACCAGTTGAAAGTTGAGCTACAGGTAATTTATTCTGAATCCGAATATCGAGTAAAGAGTGTGTTTGAACTTCATGAGTACTTGCATACTACCCATTTGAATGAAGCTGTTGAACAAGTGTACAAACTAACAGAATTCTTCCTCACTGTTCCTGCCTGAAGCTCGTCGGTGGAAAAGTAGTTTTCTGCACTGAAGAGGATTCACACATTTCAACGCAGCACACAGACTCAGGCAAGGAAATCTGACTTGGAACTGATATCCATTGAAAAGGAGCTGCTAAAGACATTGACCAGAAACTCTCGATTCTACAACGACGTGATGGAGGTGTTCAGACTAAAGGATCGTCGGATCGAGTTATAGTATAAATGAGAATTTTCATTAAGTAATATGCTATTATTGTTAACATAGAGTGTGTGCATTCTGTGTTTGAAATTGAGTGTGCCCATACATGACTTAGATTCAAATAGATTCTATTTAGTTAAAATGTTTTTAGGTTTTTTTTATCCAATATTCAGGTCAGATTTATCTAAGGAGGCCTTACACCTTTCATAGAATTACGCTACGCCACTGGTCCACTAGCACCCGTAGCATTGCACGTGCAGTGGGAGTATCACAGTCGACAGTGTGGCGTGTCCTTCATGATGATCTGCTGTATCACTATCATCCACAGCGAGTCCACGCGTTGCTGGCTGGGGATTATCCACGACGTGTGGAATTCTGTCAACGACTGTTGCAGTTTTGTACCGACGATCCCCGTTTTTTGCGCCATGTGCTTTTCACCCGTGAGGGCATCTTCTATTGCCGAAACAGCCATGTGTGGGATTATGAAAATCCACATGCAGCAGTCGAGGTGCACCATCAGACCCAGTTTGAAGTGAATATCTGGGCAGGTATCATCGATGAACAGATTATCGGTCCATACTTGCTGCCACCACGTTTAAATAGCCGCCTCTATCGCACCTTTCTTGCACCAGTCCTTCCAGAGCTGCTAGAAGATGTACCCCTCAACGTGCGACATCGCATGTTGTTTCAATTGGATGGAGCGCCTGCACATTTTGATGGCACAGTGCGAACCCTTTTGCACCGTACCTACCCACAGCGCTGGATCGGCAGAGCGGGCCCCGTACCCTGGCCCGCCCGTTCGCCTGACCTCACACCAATGGATTTCTTCTTGTGGGGCCATGTGAAAACACTCGTCTACGAGACCCCGGTGCCTGACCAGGAAACATTGGTAGCGCTGATACTTGCAGCATCGGCCGAGGTGTGTACCATGCCAGGGATTTTGACAGGGTTCGCCAGAATTTCCTGCGACGCTGCAATGCCTGCATTGAATGTGGTGGCCGTCAATTTGAGCAACTTTTGTAACAACGTCAGTCCGGGGAACGACTACGTACTACGTACTATTCCTATCTGTAAGTGCACCTTTGCGTGGCAATAAACCTCCTGTGGCCGTAGTTGCTGTGTTTGTCCTGCTGGCGCACGACCTCTGTGTGACATCCCCTCGGTGTTGCTACGGGCAATCCCTCGTCCCGCATTTGTTGTCTCCTTGGCAGGTACCATTCCCTGTCAGGTCCTCTTTCTCTTTTGTTGCAGCGTGCTTTGTACTTGCTGCGGTGTCTCCCCACTGTGTTTGGGGACTTCCCATGCGCTGCATCGCCAGCGCCGCCATTTCTGCCCCGAACCATGTACGCGTCTGTTGCCTGTCGAGTGTCACGGACCACTCCGCATTCTCGGTGTGTTTCTTCGTCCTACGTCGTCCTCCCATGGTTCTGCAACCCCGCAGTACTTTTCTCGACTGCACTGCTTCAGTCATGGTGTTTGTTTCCCGCTGTGCAATTGTTACTTCATGCTTCATTGCTTCTTTTGTACCTACCCTTTCCCTTCACTTGTATTGCGGGACACTCCTATTTCCTTTGTGGAACCCCATGCGCATGCGTTGCGCAGCTGCCGCCTGGTGTTTTTCGGATGGGCGACTTTGGTGTTCCTTTTGACTTCTTTTGTTCCGCCTTTCTATCTTCACTGGTACTGGCTCTACAGCGGTGTGAAGTTCATTTTTACACGTTTTCGGCGTTGTCTAGCTCCTCACGGAGGCATCTCTCGGCAAAGTGGAAGGGGCACTTTCGTCTCTATTTCATGGGAGGTATCTGTGGTTTTCGTTTGTACCGTACCTAGAATCACCCTGTATATATATATATATATATAAAAATTACACATATATAATACATACAGCGTGGACGTCGGGTTTCCAACACCCTTGTCAAAGGCGAAGCGGGCCGCGCTTTCTCTTTTTCCAGCCAACTTGTGAATGTGGGTTCATTTCTTGCTCTCTGATTGGCTGTTGGAAAGTTAAGGTGCTCTAATTGTGAGAATATCTTATTTGCGCTGTACGTTAGGTTAGATGATAGTAGCAAATTTGCGCTGAAAATAGGAAATAAGATATTCTCACAATCAGAGCACCGTAACTTTCCAACATCCAATCAGAGAGCAAGAAACGAACCCGCATTCACAAGTTGACTGGAAAAAGAAAATTCGCCCGCCCACAGCCCTTTAAACTCTGCGTTCAGCCACCAGCTTTGACACGGAAAGTACGCCGAAAGTTTTGGTTACAAAGCGAATTGTTGTACACAGGGAAGCATTGTTCAGATACTGTAATTGACGTATGCAAATTTTATTTTATCGCTGTTGTGTTACTACCATGAATTATAGCCTGAACTCGCACACACACATAAGATCCCTTACATGCACTTTTTCTTTCCTGTTTTCCTTTGTTATGAAGTTGTAATACGTGACAGGCACGTTATTTTATTATTTTTTTTTTTACAGAGGAGACTGCGAAGCCAGAAGTCACGGTTTCGAACATTTGTTAAGATATTTTATCGCCTTCATCAAATCGTGCTCTTCGTTGCACTTGCCCTGTTGAAATGAGCGACATAAAATGATACAGATACGAAGAAAATGACGTTCGTATAAATATTGGAAAAAAGCTAGAAAATGTAACAAAAACTAAAGTATACAAAGCAAATGTCTTTCATTCATAATATGACAAATTGTTTATTCATTATTTAACACTGCTACCTACAATGCTTTGGATCAGATCAACGGAACGTACTTCCAATATTCCCTCAGGCCGTGTAGCAAGGCGGCAACGCTGTGCAAGTCACCTGCAGCCCGCGGAGTCTGAGATTGGCCGCATCTCGTCATACGTCATCGGCGCGTTTTCCATATTAGGATAGTCAATAATAATTTATATCTGTGGTCATACTTGAAATACACATGTTAAACTTCTGGATTTGGATCAAATGTGTCATATGAACGGCTTTTTACAATTTCATTGAATTTGCGATTATGCATTCCAAGATTGCACGTTTGCCTAACATTTAGACTTTTGAAGAATCTAGTGAAGATCTTCATTTGACTTTTTCCACAGAGGTGCCAAAATAATCAATCTTTAAGTACAAAAAAATCTCAATTTTATATCAACAGCTGATTATGAACTGTATGATGTTAAGTTCCCCGTTCTTTCAAAATGGAAGAAAAACTACACTTTTTAGTAAATTTTTCATTATAATAAGAAAATGCAATTAAGAATAATTTTCAGATGATGCTTATTATAAAATAGACACTTGAAGCTTTCCAATGAGGTATATTTGACTTTTTTCCACCTACGGAATACAAATTTACAAGCACGTAAACAGAGGGCTCAACATTTTTGTCACTGATAGTAGATTCAATTTTCAGCCCCCCCCCCCCCCCAACCCTCGCACGCATCCAGAAAGAAAAAGGTGCAATCAGTAAGTTGTCCGACTACTATGCGGAAGACCCGGGTTCGATTCTAGGAGTGAGTGAGTGATCTGAGGTTAGAATATTTTGAACAATGTCCCTGCATAGAACAGCTCTGAGTAATAACGTAATTTACTCACTATCGTCTTGATAAATTGCTAGATAAATGAGTTTTCATAGTTATTCAAAAGTGTTGGAAATTTACTTTTCGAATTTTTTAAAAAATTACTTACTTAGTAACATTTACTTTTGGATGCAGCTCTATTGACACTCGCATGAAGAATTGCCGCGGTGGCTCAGTCGGTGACGCGTCTGACTACCATGCTCAAGGTTCCGTTTTCGATCCCCGGCCGGTTCAAATCCGGGAACTTCTCTAACGTTGGAAGCGGCCCCGGCGCCCACCCAGCTTCGAATGACATGGGTACCTGGGGGAAACCCTGGGGGGTAAAGGCGGTCAGGTGCGTGATGCTGTTCACATCACCCCCACTCATGACCGGATCAAGAAAGTGTTGGGCGTTACCCCCACACCCCCTATACGCCTTCATGGCGTGCTGCTAAGCACAGGGGAGCTCTTTACCTTTTTTTTATGACGAATTGCCTTTCTAAATACGTTAGCTACATTTATTTTGTGGGCTAATATTAAAAAGAAATTAATTTTCTATTTTAAGACGATTAATCCAGTTAGTACATGCTAATTCATTCAGAGCGAAACGGAATTATTCAATTTCTTAAAAAATAATTAAAAACAATAATGTGAATGTTAGCAATTGTTGTGATAAGACCATCCAAATGCTGAAACACAGAGAATCGTTTTTTAACCTCGGTCTTAACATCAATCTTTTAATGAAGATAAAAATGCTTTTTCTTTATTTATAATGATAATATACTGGCATTTTATTGCAAATTTACTATTATTACTATATCCTTTGGGAGAGACTTCTTAATACACCATATAAGCTACTTTTCTTTATTTTAAATTACAGTTCAAAGTGTTAACATACTGATATGTAGTACTACAGTTATTCCATTTTGTTAAGTTTTTACACACAGTGTTCAAGTAAAAATATTTCAAAGTTAGGGTGGTATTTTAGTCATGAAGTTTACGTTGAATAAAAGTCTTATTCTCATAATTTTGAAAACTCGTGGAATGACTTTTGTTCTTTTGATCAAGGGTGGAATAACATGAAATTATAACATTTTCTGCATTTTGCATTCAATTTTTTTACCTAATTTATTTTGGTTATTCTGATGAAACGCCAGTGAACTTTATTTTCCTTCCTTCATTTAGAATGAACGATGCGAATTTACAGCGAGGGAGTTCGCCCCTCCTTCATGACGCACATGGTTACAGATATTCAGGAAAGCAACCATTTCTTTTAAGGAGTTACTTTCAGACAAGTTGTACACATTTTAAAAACCAAATAATAAATAAGAGCTACTTTTGCTAAAATATTTTGTTTATTGCTGAGCCAATTTGAATAGGTTTAAATAGATTTTTTATTTGTAGTATTTAGTAGGCGATCCTGTAGCCGTGCTGTTCGACAGGTTCGACATGGTAGGAAACAGTTTGGCCGGAAGCGTAGGCAACTGGGGCAGCAACAGCAGCAACTGGAGCGCCGTAGGCGACAGCTGGTGCACCGTAGGCAACTTGTGCGCCGTAGGCGACAGCTGGTGCACCGTAGGCAACTTGTGCGCCGTAGGCAACAGCAGCTGGGCCAGCAATGAGGCCAGCGGAGGCAACAGCCACGAGGGCAAAGAAGAGGACCTGGAAGAAATAAATGAAAACCATAAATATTTATGACACTTAAATCATTTTAGTTAGAAGTAGCCATTGTCAGGCTTATAACATGATATTAATGGTGCATATATTATTAGTCTGGTCTCAATGATCTATTGAATAACGTAACAAGGAAAATAGCTACGATTGGAATTCAAACAAATTCATAACATGCTAAATCTGCTGCAAATAGATATCTGGCATTTATCTGAGAATAGCGTCTTGGTGTTACCAAAGTTCTATCATCCCGCCGTTTTATCTACTTCAGAACAATATTGTGAGGTCACACTGCCTACGCAACTTAATACTTCACGAACGTAAACATTTTAACGTACGTGAAGTATTAGAGACATTAGATATGTTAGAAATCCATATTAATATCAAGGTCTCGATTCCTTGAATGATCGCTGAAGGAAAATTCATATTAATTTTAGAACGAATTTGCTCGTCCATAGTGTGGACGCAATTAACAAATTATAACTATAATTAAATTCTTGAAATAGAAATATATTCGTTAGTTTTTGCAGTGATATGAGTTTTCTTTTAGTCTGAATTCAATGGTTATTCTGTAATCAGCTCAGAGTGATGGAAAATAAAATCCCTTCTTTCAAAGGTTTAAAATTAACGGGCATAATTTCCTGATGGCAAAGTACTTTTAGTGAATTTTAACCTAATATATGCAAAGAGTTGAAGTTATTTCAACATTTTAAATTTTAAACCATGGAAAACAAACTAACTAATTTCGACCAGAGACTAATTTCTATGCGTTATTAAATATTTAATTATCTACTTATAATATCGCTAATGTCTGGTATTGATACATTCCTCATATTTTTAGAAATGCACTATAATAAAAATGTAACTAAAAATTAGTTATTCTTCAATTTGTGCAAGAATACGTTATGATTCTTACAAATTCAATAAATTTATTTTTAATAATTGGGCACTAGGTGTCGAACTAAAGCGCCGAGGGTCACTGTCTATATAATAAAGTACCTACTTCTTAATCTCAACACCAGTTGTCGAAAGTTCCTAGCATTGAAAACATACATATGCACATACGCACTACTTTAATTTTGAAAATATACTTAGTTATGAACCAAATTGCCACAACATCATACAATATAAAATTTAGTCTGTAATCGATTACTACTTTTTAAGGAGGAAAACAAAGCCTGTTGGTTAGTAGACCCTGGGCAGAGACGCAATTGAGTTAACACCAGGCGAACAAAAATGGTTTAAACTTTAAAAAAACTAGGACGCGTAGGTTACGTGTCTTCAATTTCTAGATTTGTGTTGCGCAGCCACAGATCGCATGGTAATACAGATGGGACGCTTAGATTTCTTACGGACCAAAGCAGTCAGAACGATAGTGCATGCGGGCAGGTGGCAGCACATGCATCTATACTTTTTTTGATCGGCGTACCCTATCTGTGTTGCCTGATACGATCTCTGACGGAGCACAACTATACTTTAATTTTCTAACTTGAAATTTCATTTTGCACGCAGAGATAGATGAAAATTAACAGAAAATCAACGTTCTCTGTCCATTCCCATCGCAAGGGTAACCATAGGCTTAGTGTAAAGAAGAAATCACTTACGAGCTTGTACATTTTGGTTGAGTCTTGTTGCTGTCTCTGTCGAGTGCTACAGCATTCCACATGTATCGTTACCTTTTATAGGACCACGAAATCGAAGCGGCCCCGCCCAACAACGGAAGGTCGTCTAGCTGACCTTGCTGCGAGGTGGCGGAACTTGGATCTGGAATATTCTTCTCGTTTACGAGTTGTTACGCGGGTGTTCAACATAGCTAAAGAAAATCTTCAAATCTTTCAGGATCGAGATGATTTTACTTTCAATATTTCAATTGAACTTACTGCAATTATAATCAATTATAATTGGTATGAATAATAGTCTGTTGTCGAGAGTGCTGGCCGAGCTCGTTGAGTACTCGACGAAGGTTGATAATCTGTGCTTCATGTCTTACTGGAGATTCGAACCCAAAAATTCCCACTTTTGCCGTTTGTTGTTTGTTATCAACTTTAACAATTGTAATTGAGTACAATATCAATTTATTCTCGGGGGAGGACAGGGGCATTTTTCATGATAAAATGCATAGAAAGAGATATGACTGAAATAAATAGCATTACTCCATCCCGTTTTCTCATTGTGCTTCTTTTCAAGTAGCAAACTTGGATTGGTGCGTCTTCCATACATAGTAAAGGTTAAAACAATGAAATATATTTCCTAAAGAATGCACATGAGTTGTTAGACACAATCAATCCATGTGATTCACTATTATTATTAAATAGTGAATCGTAAGAATAGCACGAGTCTCATCCCCTCCTGCTTAACGTGCAACGTAATAGGTGGGAAACGACTTCACTTATATTTTTTACATAAAAATAAACAACTCCATGTGTGACAAGTAGTCATATTATAACTCTTATCATCATTTTTTTAACAAATGCATTCCTGTCTCTCCTTCCCCTTTTTCCCTCTCTTTCCATTTATCTTTCCCCTTGAACGCTTTATTTCCTTCTAGTTTCGTTTCTCGTATGCATTCTTTCTTTCTCTGTCCATATTTCTATCTTCTGTTTCCCATCTGTTTCTCTCTACCTGTTCCCTTTTCTCCCTATCTGCACTCTATCCAGTACATTCTTCATCCCGTACCTCTCAGTTTCTGCCTGAAAAACGAGTTCAATTCAAAAGCCAAAATGAGTTCCTCGTTTGCTTGTATGTGCGCAATCTATTTGCCACATGTGAAAAGTTCGAAGTTACTTCATTATTAAATTTTAATATAAGCTGTATATAATGAAAAGTGTGGCTAAAAGAGGGGGACACTGCTTAAATTTTCAAAGAGTGTATATTATATTAAACATATCAATGTTAGGTTGATTAGCAACCAAAAAGTAGAGACAATAATAGTGCAAATAATTCCGAGGGAAGTCGCGATGTACTCTTCAGGGGTAGGCGTAATACCACAGATAAAAATATATAAGATATATCTTTATCTGTGGTAAAGTAGTCGTCCACTTTGGATGACCACTTTACATCAAAGAAAGTTCCGAAAGATCCGTTTTTCCTCTAACAACCACATGTCAGGTCCACGTGGAGTCCAATAAATCGTCCCCTGAAATCTTTCCCACCAATAGCGTTCGTCCAATAGATGACAGCTCTTGTCAACTCCACGTGGAGTAAATGAGATGCTACTAATTCAGTTTCTTTAGAGATTACTGAACACGAGGTTGCGGTTCTTTATCTTTGCTAGGTTGTGTTGTGCTATTTTTTTTAATACAATATATAGACCTTGGGACTATAACGTCGCAGTGAATGTCTAAACATTGTAGGCAAAGTGACGACAGCGCTTTGCCGAAAAACAGGTGGTAGCTCGAAACCAGATACGGGCCTGGTCGGCTTCCTCTGGGGTTATAGCTATAATACTGATTAGAAAGTTCTGCTTTTCTCAAATGATTATCACAGAATTTAATTAAATTGTCCTTCGTTTTTTAAGATAATATTATAATGTCATAACGTTCAAGAAGTACTTATTAGGTCTTTAATTATTATCATAATACCCGTCGTTCGATGTATTTTGGTAACAGTGTCACCCTCTGTGATTGTTTTAATAGTTCTTAAGAATTATAAGGTGTCTGTATAGCCTATACGTAGCCTAGCAATTCAAATTTGATGTCTGAGAATTGAAATTAGCATGCTACACAAATTAATATTTACAACTATACATACAGTGGCGCAGGAACGTTTTTCATTTGGGGGGTACAAAATTCAGCCTCCCGTATATATATATACACACACACACACCTACTACTACTATACCTAGCAGGCACGTATGTAGAAATACATTTGGGGTGGGGTTCCAACAAAGTGTCGCAATAATAATAATAATAATAATAATAATAATAATAATAATAATAATAATAATAATTAGAATAATTATATTGAATTAAATTAGAATATTAATTAAATATGTAAATTAATTAATGTTGCATTTTTATTATTACATGAATAGGTAAAATATAGTAAAATAATAGATATACAGAACAGCACGTACTCATTATCTAGCGTTCGTGTAGTTAAGATCGCCAATATTTGCATAAAAACAACTGCCCTGGCAAGGATTTAATGTCAAATAGAAAAATAATTGAATATTTATTGAATATCAAAAAAGGAGTTAGATCCAATCAACGAAAAGTAAATTTGCTGTTCAATATTTTATGGATATTATCATTAGTAACTAACTAACTAACTAACTAACTCCCTAGCCTTCTTAAACCCGAAGGTTCATGGCTGCAGCAACACAGGCCTTCCATCTTTCCCTATCTTGAGCGAGTTCTACATACTCTTTTCCATCCCTACCGATTTCCCTTAGGTCCATCTCAACGTTGTCCCTCCATCTTCGTCTTGGCCTTCCTACAGGTCGCTTACCATCAGGTTTCCCAACAAGAATCCTATAAACTCCTCTTTCCTCTCCCATTCGTGCCACATGGCCTGCCCACCTAAGTCTTCTTGATTTAATTATTCTAATAATATCTGGACATGAATACAAGTTATGTAGTTCTAAATTATGTAACCTTCTCCACTCACCTGTCGCCTCATCCCTTTTAGGTCCAAAGATTTTCCTAAGGATCTTATTTTCAAATACTCTCAATTTATGTTCCTCTTTCAATGTAAGGGACCAAGTTTCACATCCATATAATACTACAGGCAAAATTACTGTTTTGTATATTTTAACTTTTAGTTTCTTAGATATTAAACGAGAAGACAAAAGTTTATGAAGAGAGAAGTAACATGCATTTCCTGAATTAAGCCTACTTTTTATTTCCTCTTTAATATCATTTTCATCTGTTAATATTACTCCTAAGTATTTGAATTTGGAAACGGGTTCAAACGAGTTGTTATCAATAATTAGATTTTGATTATTACCTAACACTTGGTTTCGGCCTGTAAGCATATATTTAGTTTTCTCTTTGATAACTTCCAAACCTATCTCTTTAGCAGTTTTAAAAAATATTTTAGCATTATTCTTAATTGTATTCACATCATCCCCCAGTAAGTCCACATCATCTGCATATGCTAACAACTGAGTCACACCATTTAATTTTAGTCCTTCTTTAGTTTCTTTTACCTTCCTAACAGCATATTCTAAGGCAAAATTAAAGAGCAATGGAGATAATGCATCTCCTTGTTTTAACCCATCATGAATTGTAAATTTGTCAGACATATTAATACCCACACGAATTTTACTTTCTGTTTCACTGGTGCATATTTTTATCATACTAACAAGCTTCTTAGGTATTCCAAACTCAACTAATATATTATATAATGTATCTCTTTTGACCGAATCATATGCTTTTTTGAAATCAATGAATAGCTGATGGATATTTTGATTATATTCCCACTTTTTTTCAAGTGTCTGTCTGATGTGAAAAATATGATCTGTAGTTGATCTGTTACGTTTAAATCCACATTGATAATCACCTATAATTTCATTAGCATATGGGGTTAGTTTTCTTAAAAGAATGTTAGATAATATTTTATATGTTGTTGAGAGTAGAGAAATTCCACGGTAATTATTGCAGTTCATTTTATCACCTTTTTTAAACACAGGAACAATTATGGATTCTTTCCACTGTTGAGGGATTTCTTCTTTATTCCATATTAAACAAATTAATTTATGAATTTGACATATTAATGAATTTCCACCATATTTAATTAACTCAGCTGGTATTAAATCAATGCCAGGTGGTTTGTTATTCTTTAGCCTTTTAATAGCATCCTTAACTTCAGTCAAGTTAGGTTCTGGAACTAAAGGTTCTGCTGTGTGGACTTCATTTACTTCTGATTTATCTCCTACATGGACATTTAAAAGGTCATTAAAGTAGTTCTTCCGTCTATTTAGAATATCTCTTGGGTCAGCTAGAAAATCACCGTCTTTATCTTTTATCAAGTTTACTTTAGGTTGCCACCCCTTTCTAAACTCATTTACACCTTTATATAAATCTCTGATATTCTTATTTTTGCTGTTTGTTTCAATTTCGTTAATTTTGCTTTTCAAGTAATCTCTTTTTTTTAGTTCTAAATGTGTGGTTAACTTCTCGCTTTATTCTATTATAATTGTTTAGATTTGTATCATCAGAGTTATTTAACCACCTAAGTGTAGTTAGCCTGATTTCTTATTTCTATTAGATTATGACATTCATTATCAAACCATGGCTTACTTTTTCTCGGTTTATGGTATCCTATACTTTCTTTAGCTGCTGATTCTATTGCATTACGTATGTGCTCCTAATTCTTATTTACATCTGTTTCATTTATATTTTCATCATCATTTAAATCCTGCAAAACGTCAAATCTATTTGACAGTTTAATTTGGTAATCTTTCTTAATTCTTTCATCAGTAAACTTTCCTGTATCAAATTTTATAACTTTTAGATTTTGTTGCTTATGATTTATCACTGAGAGTCTTTCTCTTAATTTAGCAATTACTAAATAATGGTCACTGGCACAGTCAGCACCTCTATGTGTACGAACGTCAATTATACTAGTATGCCTTCTCTTATCAATGAGAATATGATCTATCCATCTGGAGAAGACCAGGTATATTTATGGATATCTTTATGTTTAAAAGTGGTACTTTTCACAATTAAATTCTTTGAGGTTGCAAAAGTAATCAATCTTATACCATTATCATTACTTAATTCATGAAGACTTTCTTTACCAATCGTGGGTTTAAATGTCTCTTCTTTGTCAATCTGTGCATTACAGTCACCTAACAGAATTTTCATATCATACCGAGAAAATTTATCAAATACCTGTTCTAACTCTGTATAAAAATCATCTTTAGTATTATCATCTTTATCTTCCGTTGGTGCATGTATGTTTATTAAAATAATTTTACACCACCTACCCTGTAAAACTGCATATGATATCCTATCATTAATAAATTCTACTGTTTTAAGAGCCGAGATAATTCTATTATTTATGAAAAAGCCTGTTCCAAAATTATGATTTTCAGTACCACCATAGAAAAAAGTATAATTTTTAGTTTTACAATTCCCTTCTCCTGGCCACCTAACTTCCTGGACAGCTACTACATCTAATTTATACTTAACTATCTCATTAACTGTACACTGAAATGCCCCAGGCCGGTAAAGGCTCAGAACATTCCAGGTGCCTAATTTAATATCCTTATTCCTAACGTAGATCTTATCCTTAGTCCAGGGACCTCCCAAAGTAGTCCCCACCCGGAGATCCGAACGGGGGACTATTTTACCTCCGGAATATTTTACCTTGGGAACATCCATGGCCTTATATTGCTGTTTCTTGACAATTTTTTTACAGTGCAGAGTTGTCAGCTCTACGCCTAACCCCCAATATGAATGGAGGAACTACTACACAAGACAAACACAAACACATTAGACAGCACAATTACTACACAAGACGAACATAAACACATTAGACAGCACAACTACTACACAAACACATCACAACTATAACACAATATAAACACAAACACACCACAACTTCTACAACACTTAATTTTATGATGGTACTTGACTTCTTAGTTTTAAATATACAAATCAACATGTCAATGATTAATGTATTAATTTAGGAAAAAATAATAATATGCTATTTACTATTTAGATGCTACAATCTACACGGCAGCTAATAGGTATCTGAAATGCGTTTATTAGAAGTAGTCCATGTCATACGAAGATTTCGAACTTCGGATCCGTGGCTTCGTAGTAACGCTTGTCATTCAGCTATAAATCCTGTCATTTGATTTAATAATGATAATAATATTGAAATATGTGGATATGAGAAGTATTCGTAGTGTGTTTCCTAACTGAAATCACTTTCAAGGTACACACAAGCCTAATGTGTAGGGTACGGACTTCTTGCTTATGCACCTTTTATTTATTCCAAGCTATTAAATAAAACATAGGTTTTAAAGTTCTGAATTCATTTCAAGTTGGTTCAAATTCACTAACACAGTTCTATAGTGTCCATTAACGGTCTATTTTGAGGTTTGGTGCCTACTTGTGCAAATCTTGCCATAAAAATGCTTCTCTAAAATATTTTTTTTACAGATACCCGTTCTCATTCGCTACTTTCGCTCTTCCACACATTACATGGTATATAGCAATCTCTTGTTTTGCTAGTGATACTTCATTCATTTCATCATCGTCGTCGCGATTTCCACAGTAACAGAAAAGTTACCAAAAAATGAGAAAAATACAATATAATAATAATAATAATACAAAGCAAATTAACAGCAAGTTCATATTCATTGTCTATTTTGGTGTAATTTTACACAGACTTGTTTTTAAGTACCTAATGATAAGAAACACCGATGAAATTTAGGGAGTCTCAAAATATAACTTCCTGCCGAATATTTTTGCACTACCTAAAATAATAGGCCAGATATTTTTCGGGTGGAGCCAAATTTTCGGTAAAAAAAACGATGCGCGTTGGAAAATTGTTAGCTGAAAATAGTACTAAATAAAACTTATAATGTATTAAATAATTGCCACCATATACATTACTTGAGACTATTATGATCATAAAGTACTATCAAAAGCATTCAACTAACACAGAAAATTTACAATTTTTGCTGTGTTCTTTACAGAATATGTACCAAATGTGTTGATATGATATTATCATTAGTACTGTGCATAAATATTTGGAACCCTTCAAAGCCGTATGAGCCAATTTCCTTGCCTTCCAATAAGTTCAGCGGAAATAATCATCTATTATATATCTATTGCTAAACAATTATATTTTGATTATTTACGTTTACTACTTGGTAAGTCTTTCTGGTAAGACCCCTTGGACCCCCACCCCAAATAGATTTTAAAACCTGATAACAATTCTGAAACATATAAAGCTCTGGACCTCGTTCTGGGCATATTTGGATTTAAAGGAACGGAAAATCAGGAGTTTGAAATGTGAAAATTGCGAACAAAGATACATCTATTCATTTTAATGCAGGTTGAGATTAAAGGGGATGAAGAGGATTTTGAGCCACCTCAACCAGGAATAATCATCTCCCACGTACTGGATATAGAAACCACATTATTGAATAGGCTATATCATACTTATAGAGTTCCACTTCAGTTCAGTTCATTCTAATATTAAAGTCCCATAGCTATGCATAAAAATATCATTAAACAATTTATGGCAGATGTGTACCACATCCAATGCCCTTTAGCCATGTATTTCGTATTTTCTCAGACATCTATAGGGCGTAAAAAAAAAAAACTGAGTTGAAATGGTTCCTGATCAACTCGTAAGAAGTCTAACTTTGAAATATTTGTGAAAAATTTGCCAAAGCATTTATTTGTTATATATTTAGCTGTACCTAATGACGCTCTTCAAGCACTAAAAGTACTATCATTACATATACAAAACCTAAATCCTTCCGAATCTGAGAGAGCAAGGAAAGCCATACGCTCAAAAGTTTTTTTTTCAATCAATCAATCAATCTTTGGTGGACAATATGAAGAGCCGGCCAAGGCTTCTTTTCGTATGGAGTGGTATTAAATGCATATACATGCGTGTTTTAGGGTGACATCGCAATTTCTAGTATATGTGAAAAGGTAAACTTTAATTGTAAACAAAAGCATGCACGCCACAGTTAAATATTTTTGAATCTACAAAGAAAATCCAAAACACATTCCCGCCTCGCCGACCTCCGTGGTGGAAGGGTTAGCATAGCGCGCTATGACGCCAGGGGTCCCGGGTTCGAATCCCAGCCTGGGCATGGATGTTATTTGTGAGTGTCCACCAATTCCATCATATCATCACTCATCCTCATCTTCGCGATTAGCTAAAAGTGGCAGAAATGCGAAGTAAAATAAACCAAATAAATCAATCAAACATTTCCATCTCACTCAATGACCTTGCGAATCCAATCCAAAATCTACCAATAGAACCTGCAGTGTCTCATTTATCTCGTGCATTCATCTGACTAATGAGATTTTCTTACAGTTTGACTTTAGGGTTTAACTTAAAATGGCGTTGTGTTTGTGTTGCATTCGATACCAAAATCAGATTCTAAGCAATAATGTCCAATTATATTATTAGTATACCTAATACATAGGTAAAAATAAGCCCCCCCCCGTCTGATATAATCGCAGATTGCATCCTGTTTAAATGTCTAGGAAAAATTCATTTCACCTAGGAATGATATACCGATGCGATGAGTCTAGAATTGTCACAGCCTCATCTAGTCTCATGTGTGGTGAGGTCCTTCTCGTTCTTGTTTGTGTTTATTTTTATTTCGGTTTCCACTCTGAAGTTATTGAAAACACATTCTTGATCCATTTCATGCTCAGATAGCCTAGGGACTCTTTTATAAAAAAATCTCTTAATACAGTATATAGGTTTAAGTATAGTTTTCCGAACACCCTCTTGCAAATTTATGAAAAATATGGGTACAGTAGTAGTACATTGTACCCTCCCCCCCCCCCCCCAAGTTGGTCTGTCGTGTCTCATCTCGTTCGGGTAAGTATTTCGTTTCGGAAAATTCCATTTTAAATATTCAAAAGAAAATGAGATCAGTCATACACCCTTCAGATGAAGATTTGTATCTTATCTTCGAATCGACGCGACCACCTCTTTAGAAAAGTGTACCCCCTTACGCAAAGGAGCATTCGTCTGCAGTGTGATTTTCTGAGAGCAAATCTGATTCTATCGTTCCACACACATTTTAAACAATTTTCATCTCCTTAAAGATGTTTTCAAGAACATAGGTCAATGAACTAACTAGTAGCAAGCACAATGTATTAGAATCAGTTTACAATGGTTTGAATTTCTGTGGTAAGGAAGATTAAGTTATAAAAAATATTAACTTTTTTTATTGGGCGAATTTAAAATTGGTTCCTTTAACAGTAGCACCTTGCGTCTGCTGTCAAATTACCAAAGGGGGGGTACAGGGGGGTACAACTCGATTTACGGATTTAGGGGTTACAGTACCCCCCTTCAAAAATTTCCTGCGCCACTGTATACATAAATATAATTTGGTAGGTATTTATGTTTATGTGCAACATATTTAAATAAAAAATATCAATAGCAACCGTACCCAACAACCAAATGAGAACGAGCTAGAGACGAGGGTATTTATAAAATTAAATTACTTTTTGCTAAGCAACAAATCGAGTACGCAGTTACATGACATTTCTTATTTTCTTGCTTCTCTAGTAATGAAAGGAAATACCACAACACATTCTTGTTACATACGAAACATTTCCTCAAAACGCAGAGGAAAACCGTAAGTAGAGTGAAATTTTTGCTTTAAGCTACAATAATTTTCCAGCGAAGCTACAGCTTCAGCTACAATTTGAAAAAAGTAGCGGCGCCACTTCCGTCCACTGATGTATAATGAAAACATGGTGTAATTATGGTGCAAAAAAAGCGGTGTATTTATTGTTCGAAAATGATTCATCACTTGCAATTCTCATGTTATTATTGATCGAAATTAGGGTTGTGTAACTTTTAATCACTCTGTATCTTCATCTTCTACCTATTGCAGTTCTTTAGTGATATCAGTGGCGTTCATAACGCTGGATTGTGGGACTTGAACCCCCCGAATGTACTAAAAAACCAAAGATACGGCTATAATAACTTGTCGGCTTAAACATATTCCTATTTTGTGACGTACTCACTACCTACATATACCATGAATTGGTCCGAACTATACGACCAGTGTTCAAATTAAACGATCTGTACAGAGACGAAAACTTTGGAAATTTATTTTTGCTGTGTTATGGTATTTCTAAAGTTCTAGGAAACTAAACGTAATAGAAGTCAATTCGAACTACGCCAATAACAACTAAGATCCATGTACGAATGCGTTTTTAAGGATTTGTTTTCAACTCTAGGTTCAATTTTGTGTTACATATCACGTACTATATCTTGTTATTAATTAAGTACTAAAAGTTGTATTGTGGCTTTACGTTAATCCCTTCCCTCAATTCAGTTTTCAAAAACCTGTTAGAAGCTTTATGTATTAAGTAACTGTGTTTTGTTGCATAATTATTCCTTTGCTTTTCGCAACAAATTTGCGTTCAAGTTTGGAGTTGGGTATACTTGAGTGCAATCATCTAGAGTACACATTGCAGACGTATTTGCATGGCAGTTGTCTAGGTGGACGAATGCGTCAAGTGGTCGATTTTTCTCTCTTCTCGCCGAAGGGTCCCGTGTTCGAGTAAAGGCCTGGCAATGGGTGTTCTTTACTAGCGTCCAACTGATCATAACTCATCCTCGTCGTTGCGATTGGCCAAAAGTGGCAGAAAAGCGCTGGAAAATGACCAATTTGCACAACGGAACAGAAAGCAGGGGCGGGCGAAGGACCGAGTTTCAGAGACCGATTCGGTGGAAAGTAGGGATGAGTTGAGGTCGGTGATTTTTTTTTTTTTTTTTTGCCAATTAGATTACCAAAGTCGAAGTCACCTTTTTAATGAAGAATAGATATCTTGCATAAAATGTCTCACAAAAAGAAATGCGCAAGTTAAAGATATAACTTCAAGACCTTGGCAAGACCTAGAGAAGAAAGCCTAATCTTTCCCTTTGAATATATTATATATATTATTTCATTATAAATGAAAACAAGTCACCATACATGGAACTCAAGGCCTGTAAAAGTTGGTAACGTTGCTGTTTACAAACCACACTTCCATCTGTGGGCAAGGAGTGAAGCACAGTGACAACTCGCACGTACCCACTTGTTTGTTTATTAAGCAGAAAGCGAGTTTAGCGATAAGTGTTCGTCCAACATCAGAATAGAGGCGAGTAAAGAGCAGAGATGTGTGGTTCGGGTGCTGGAGGACGAGATATTTATCGTCGCATGCCTGTTGTGTACGGTGAATGTTGCATGCCACATATCCGATCTGGTTAGAGATACGCTTCAAAGATTTGGCTGGGAAACACTTCAACATCCTCTCTACAGCCCAAATCTTTCCCCTTGTGGTTTACACATTTTTTGCGACCGGAAGACAGACATTTGTGGACATTGGTTTGTGATTGGATAAGGTTGTGGATCCGTCAGCAGCCGACAAGCTTGTACAAGAATGGAATTGACCGTTTTGTTTCCCAGTTGGGATAAATGTGTTAAGAGTTATGGAGATTAATTCTGAAACATTTTAAATGAAACTTTTTGCTGGGTGACTCGTTTTCGTTTGACTGCCCCTTATATTTTGTCAACAGCTGGAATTACGATATATCCAATGAATGTTCAGTAGAGCCAATATTATTAGCCAATCTTCGCTCAGGAAGGCTCTTTACTAAGTTTTGAGACATCAGATGGTAGAAGAGCTCCTTTCTGATGTGGCAACACTCACAGCAAGTGTAGCCAACTGTCGAAGAAGGAGGTGTATACTCTGGAAGCAGATTCCCTCATATTTTCACACTGCTTCCAGACTTGTCTTGGGCAGTGAGGGAACAGAGACTTAAAATACAGCGAAACATGAATGAAAACTCTAGAATTGGTTCTATACTTCGTTCTTCACTTATATCTATGAGGATCTTGGTTAGGGAGGGGGGCGGGCAGTGGAATGTAACAAAACTGATAGTTACAATTTACGATAACAACAATCACGAGACACCTCAATCACGACATACTACAAAATCATTAATCTGATCTCGAATTACTTTCGCCTTGTTCTCTCTCGAGGTCACGTGGTACACATCCCGTAGCATTGAAGCATTGTGGATGGTTGGCACGGGATAGCGATTGAAGGTCAAGGAACAATGTACGGTGGTCACTGGAACCACTCCAATAAAACATCCTCCTTTCTCCGTTCAACTGTTCTAACGTGTCATGCAAACATGACTTGACAAATCCACTGCCTTACCATGCGAAGACATCCGTTTCACGCCATTAAGCCTGAATCACACGGAACTAGATTGTCAGTAGGAATGCCCTAGTTTTCGCCTCACACGATACGTATTACCGTACTTGTCGATAGACTTTTGTTCCCATAAGACATCGCGCAGAGCAAACAATCTGTAAAGATGGACGAGCAATTTGAAGAACGTTGTAGGAGAATTAGCTACTGCTTTTATTAAAAATTTAAAAAGAAAAGTATGGACTAGAGATTGGCTCGAAAAAATATAGTAATGATGTTAATTAACTCAGCTATGCATATTCATACATGAGACTCGCAGGATTCATTCACAACTTTTTTAAAAAATCAAACATTTAATTTAATACACTTGAAATAATAAGGATTTTCATTTTCGGCTAATCATATTTGTCACGTACACATCTCATCGCTTTGCATAAATACCTAAATATTAATGAATTGAACACGAATGCACTGCACGTCATCTCTTTCCTTTTTTTAAAATCGAGAAACTAACAAAAACAGCCAACACTCGGAAACCACAGACAAAAAACTCCCCTTTGCAAACTCACAGATTATCTTCACATGACCAAACTTTGCTCTGATTGGCTGTTCTACAGAATCTAATCGAGGAAAGCTAGTAGCAATTAGAACATGTCCTATTCCTCCAAACCAGTCAAGTAGCCAGCCAGGCAGCCATCACATCCGGGCAGATAGCCAGTTCAGCGCCAACTAACTGGATATGCAGTTCCGTGTGATTCGACCTTTACAGGTTCCTGTTTTAAATCACAGGCATCTAGTGGCGGCGATTAGGGGGGGGGTGAAGGTGGGCTGTTGCCCCCATACTATGCTAAACCTTATGTATAAAGGGAAAGTAAATTGTCCTTGCCCCCCCCCCCCCCCCAGTTCTGGCACCTTCGCCCCCCTTCAGATTTGGAACCCAATCGCCGCCACTGCAACCATTCAATGTTAGATTGGCAAGGAGTATCCTTTCATCTTTTTCAAGAGGCGGAGGGAGTGGCGTTTTCACTCCACCCTTAAGCCGCGCGTCAGGCTAAGTTTGCAGCAGGTTTTATGTATCAATCCGCGCGAGAACTGAGCTCAGAATCTTCCGTGCCAGTCTTGCCTCAACCGCCGTGCTGCTTACATCGTAGACACTGAGAAAATCCACAGTATTGCCAACCGCACAGCACATCAAAACCCGCATGCATGTCAAGCAGAATGTATTTTTGCTTCTCTTTGTCTCCTGGAAGTACTTTCTGCGCATATATTATTTAATAAATGTGTCATTAATATAAGAGCGAAATAACTTCTAAACATGAGAGCATGTGTGTATATTTGGAGCAGGCAAAACGAAAAATAAACGGAGATAAAAGTAATCAACAATAGGCCCCTCTTGAATTTAATGACAAATTATTGTTTTTGGTTTAGAAAGAAATACATTTATGAAAAACGTGGTTGCTTCGTCCGCAATACATCCGTCCCTGTAAGACACACGCAATTCAAGTTACCACCAAAAAAGCATGATTTGTTATTGGTGATATATACAATCAGGTGCATTGTCTGCTGCTATTACTCTGGTTTCAATTTATGAATCACTTCACTAAACCAGGATTCAAATCTTGGTCTGTCCATTTCTTGCTGATAATCACCCTTTCTTTGCGCGGAACAGTAAATATGAGCCTTCAACAAAGCTTTCATTGCCGCCAGTGGGTGAAACAATAAGCCTCCCCCTTCCCCTCATCCTCGGTTTCTTCAGCCATGGCGGTGGTTTTGCATGGTGGTATCCTTCCATGTTTTATTCCCCCTTCCCCCACCCACCGAGTTGAAGGACGTCTCGTCCAAATAATAAACATGTTTCTTCTCACTGCAATATCTTTTAATACCGCGGAGATTCTTTTCTCGTCAAACAACAAATAATCGTTTCCTCTTGCTAAACTCAAACCGCAAATCATACAAGACCCGTGATACAATTCGTGCGGACATTCACCTTACGCCCTGTTTTACTTTGATCTTGTTGCCGCAAGGAGAATTATGCATTTAAAACAACTTGCTTGACTTTGAAGAGCATTTCCCTTCGGATGAAGCCAAAAATAATATTCGGGTAAAACCGCGCGCTGATCAGGAGATTCAGCCATTCTCGCCGCTCTACAATAAACATAGGGTTAAAATAGTGGGATGTGCAACACTGGTATCACCGATTCCACGCGTTCTGCAACGCATTCAGTCTCGCTCGACTCGCTCTAAAGTTTCAGTGTCTCTTCAACGCAATACACATTGCAGTTGGCGAATCTGTGGTTCTAAGTTCGTCTGCACAGTGATTGCAACCAATTAAGTCCATACCTGCTAATGGATGTATTATTTTGTCTGTATATTACAAATTAAATAACTGTTTTCTTGCAAGTATGCAGCTGTGTCGGAATAGAACCCGTCTCAGTGGAACTATATTCTTGCGCGCACGTTTGGATCTACATATGCGAAAACCTGCTGCAAGGTTGACTTGACGCTTGGCTTAGACGATGAGGCTGATTTTCCAGGTATTTACACCATCGCCGAGCGTGTTTTCAGCGGGAAATTTGAAATTCTGCATGCTTCTAAATGAAATTTTATATTTCCGGAAATAAGAACGTTAGAGGTACAAAAGATACCTAGTTTTCTTCAGTATACTTTAGGCTATAATCCTGATGGAAAAATCTAAATTTTCCTTAATCATGCACTATTCTTAACAAGTTCAATTCACATAAATCTAAGTTTTGTAATGATGCGATCATTACTGGATCCTTTTTTATGTTATAAATCGTGTATGACTATGTATTCCTGTACTTTTGGGTTCTTGGCCGTTGGAGAGCGGTAAGTTTCCAGTAACGGTTTAGGTCATTAGCGGGGCCTATAAATAGGAAGGGCAGGGGAGCAGTCGGCCTCAGATGTTTGGCGGAGTACAGCAATGTAAGAGGTATCTTTTTCTCTGAGGGGAGCGGCTGGGCGAGCATTTCTTTCCTTACTATGTGAACCGACGGGGATGTTAACTTTCTTTCTTTTAATACACACACACTTGCTCTTTTCATATCATTCCAATAGTTCATTTCATGTGGGAAACCGGGTACACAACACACATACCTTCAGCCACCTTTTTTGGTACTGAGGGTTATATTTTTTTTTACTCGTGGAGCCAGTGGCTACGCGAGTCTACACACTCTCTTCGGGAAGGGGGGAAAGGGTACACCGAAATGTAATTGTGCGAATAACGGCCAAGAATTAACTTCTGTAAATATAATATGAATATACCTATATATATCTAAAAGGAAATTGGCGTTAAGTTGTAATTTGAAGAGGTACGTGTCTATTGCCTAAACTAGCATCCACAGAACTTCAGGTACTGCAAGTTTTGAACCTCGGGACAAGGATTCAAAAATGTATGGTAGTGTATATTGTGTATGTTGCTGAGAATCAGCTTAAAAGCACAAATTATACCGTTACATACTGGGGGCTCAGAGTCAGGGATATTTTTTGTGAAAAGTACTGAAGGCATTAGTTATTGTGAAGTGGAAAGAAAATAATAGAAGACAAAATGGCAATTCAAATAGACAGGGAGCTCATTAGCAAGTTGCTAGGCAATGCGAACTTGGAAGGAAGGCCTGAGGAAGATATTGTGGGGGAACTTGAGAGACTTTCTCTAAATGTTACACAAGGAACTTCGATAAGGACCGGCGAGGAAAAAATGAGCAAAATCTTGGAAAAAAGCAACATTAACATTCCGATCTTTAAGGGAAACGTCGGCGATGTAAGTCCACACGATTATTTGTATGAATTACGCAGTTATCAGGAAATCATGGAAATTGGGGATACTTTTCTCTTAGATAGAATCTTGCCGCTTTCGTTGAAGGAAATCGCTGCAGATTGGTTCAGATTTTCGAGACCTTTCGGCACTTTTAGGGAATTCGAGAAGGCTTTTCTTGAGGAATTCTTTAGTGTCGATTATGATTCGGAAATGGCAAGGATCATTCAGAACAATTACCAGTCACCAGACCAGTCTCTTCTTGCATTTATTCGACACACCAGGAAGCTTTTTGCAATGAGGGAGAAACGGGGGACAGAAGACGAGGTCATCCAGCATGTTTTGAAATTTTCCCATCCTAAATTCAGAACACACTTGTACAACAGAACATTCGCAACAATCAAAGATTTGGAAACCCATTCTATGGACATTCAAAAGAGATTGTATTCAGAAGCCCTGTACTATTGTCCAGAGCTAAGAGATAGCAGTTTACCACTAGCGTCAACTTCAGGGAGTGTCGCAAGGCAATTAGTAGCTGCGGGGGCAACAAACCCTTTCGACCGCGTGGGAACAGAAGTATCAATGAGTGCCATAAATCCGGGTCTTTTCAACCGCTTGAGCCTTTCCGGGAATATTGGAACCCCGTCGAGAGCAGAAGAACCGACGAGGAGAAGAGGGTATGATGGTCAGCAGAAGGGCGCCACCTGTGCCGTCTCTGAAGATACCGTTAGACCAGAACAGATAACTCCGGTTCTTGCACACGTAGAAGGAAAGCAAAACAGGGGGAGGAATAGGGAAATACGTAACTGCAGAAATTTCACTTCTGGCGACAAAAAACCGTTAGTCACCTGTAAGGTTCAGGGAAAAGACTTCACGCTATATTTGGATTCTGGTGCGTCTGTGAGCACCGTGTCTGTTGAGATCGCAAGAGAATTGGAAAAACAAGGAAATAAGATTACCAATAAACGTATTAATATTTCTTTGGCAGTAGGCTCTGTACAATCATGTGGGGAAATGTATCTTACTGTACATTTGAATGGGATGAAATTTAAGCATAAATTCGTCGTTCTGCGCAATTGTTTCACGGGATTTATCGCAGGTCGTGGGTTCATAAGGAAGGCCGGCATATCGCTACATTTGAAGCAGGGAGGCTACAGTTTTGAGAACAGTAACGTCATTCATTTATTTTCTGCGGAGAAGAGGAAAGTGGGAATGAGGCTTCCGTTCTCGCAGCAGGGGAGGACGTCGACTGTGGAAGCTGGAGCTGGGATAACCGCGACGATGACTGCGACGATGGAAAGAAATGAAACTGTAGCTGAAGCAACCGCGACGATGGGAAATTGCAAACCACACCCCGAAACTGAGGACATGATTGACCGTGTAAAATGTTCGACTGACACTGTGCAGAAATCAGTTGCAGATTTCAGCGCTTTGTGTACTGAGGAAAGTGCGAAGCAAATGAGGAAGCAACAGAGGGAAAATTTGCTTCGGAGCACAAAACTGCCCATGGTTCGTCTCTCTGGAACTAAAGATATGGAAAATTCTTCATTGTTGCCATTCTCTGCCACTGAGGGAAATGAAGACTACAATTCTGAGGAGCCACGTAGGCTTCTAGACACAGCCTCCCTCATTTCCGAGCAAATGAAAGACAAGTTTCTCGCTGATGTAGCGAGGGTTACAAGGAATGAGGAGGTGGAAGGAAGGAAAAAGTACAAGGAAAAGGTGAAGACCCAGGCCAAATCTTCGTATTTCGACAACGAGGGAGTTCTTAGGAGAAATTTGCCTACGGAAAAGTATAAAGAGAAGGGAAAAGGGAAAATATGGGCACCTACTTCTCTACGTTCGCAAATTCTCGTGTCGTTGCATGATAATGCATTCGCTTGTCATCCTGGGAGATTGAAAACGTTAGCGAAGGTTAGGGAACAATACACTTGGATAGGCCTAACTAAAGACGTTATCCAGTATTGTAAGTCGTGCCAGCCATGCTGCGTATTAAAAGATGACAGGAATAAGCAAGATTTCATGTCAAGTAAGGAGGAAACGAAATTCAGAATGGAAGACGCCAAGAAGAAAGCTTGTGATAGGAAACGCCGCAAATGCACGTTTCAGGTGGGGGATAAAGCTTGGCTTAAGGAACATCCTATCTCTGGTAAGGCCCGCAGAGAAACCAGTAAATTCTCGGGGAAGTCCTCTGGATCACACGCAATTGTGGAGCAAACTTCGGCAAATACTTTCAAAATGAAACACAGCGGGGACGGAAGAATATCGAGAGCCAACAGTGACCAGTTAAAGCCTTATTCTTCGCCACCTGACTTTGCAAGGAAAGTAGCCGAACGCAATTCAGCAAAGAGAGCGCACGTAACTTCGGCAGGAGGAACAAGACGAAGATATATCCCGGATGCGTTACAAGCTGAGAAACAGATTCTAGTTTAATTTCAAAAGGGGATTTTTTGTAAATATTGTACATAGGAATTTATCTATCTTTTCTTTATTCTATGTTTCACTTATTTTTCTATCCCATACCTCATACAGTACTCATACAAAAGCGTCGTTCTGCAGTCAATTTCATCGCGAAAGTAACGCAAAGTTAGTGCGTATTCTTTTACCGTGTAATTTCGTCGAGAAGCCGCAGTTCGGTGGCGAGTGAACGCAGTTCTAGCGCCAGGCATAGCAGTGACATCTTCGGATGTAGAGCCAGTTCGATCCATTCATGTGGAAACCGGTCGAAGCGGTGACTTCCGATCTCGGCACGAGCGCAGAGCAGTGGCGTTGCCGGGAGTCGAACCAGCAGCCTTGATGACTTGGATGGATTTCCAGGAGACTGTCTCTCATTGGTCCAGGAGGAAGGATGGAAGAGATGCTGAGTGGGTAAGAATCGACGTGTGTTAACCAGCTCCAGTGCTGAGGGAAGATCGCGGATCTCGAAGTACACTTGTGGTCAAAATTAGAGTGAACATTGACAGTCAGTGTCGTGTGATCTAATGAAAGTGTGTTTGTAGTGAACAGAAACTGCGGACAAGTGCTTTGTGTATATTATTATTATTTTTCTAGGTTACAGAACTTTGATTTTTCTCTCTTCAGGAAGGGGGGGGACTATGTAATGATGCGATCATTACTGGATCCTTTTTTATGTTATAAATTGTGTATGACTATGTATTCCTGTACTTTTGGGTTCTTGGCCGTTGGAGAGCGGTAAGTTTCCAGTAACGGTTTAGGTCATTAGCGGGGCCTATAAATAGGAAGGGCAGGGGAGCAGTCGGCCTCAGATGTTTGGCGGAGTACAGCAATGTAAGAGGTATCTTTTTCTCTGAGGGGAGCGGCTGGGCGAGCATTTCTTTCCTTACTATGTGAACCGACGGGGATGTTAACTTTCTTTCTTTTAATACACACACTTGCTCTTTTCATATCATTCCAATAGTTCATTTCATGTGGGAAACCGGGTACACAACACACATACCTTCAGCCACCTTTTTTGGTACTGAGGGTTATATTTTTTTTTTACTCGTGGAGCCAGTGGCTACGCGAGTCTACACACTCTTTTCGGGAAGGGGGGACAGGGTACACCGAAATGTAATTGTGCGAATAACGGCCAAGAATTAACTTCTGTAAATATAATATGAATAAACCTATATATATCTAAAAGGAAATTGGCGTTAAGTTGTAATTTGAAGAGGTACGTGTCTATTGCCTAAACTAGCATCCACAGAACTTCAGGTACTGCAAGTTTTGAACCTCGGGACAAGGATTCAAAAATGTATGGTAGTGTATATTGTGTATGTTGCTGAGAATCAGCTTAAAAGCACAAATTATACCGTTACAGTTTTTAACATTAAATCTTCCAAAACAGAAATTCTTGACTCTTAAATGATGAGAGAGTCAGTTAACGAAATGAACCCCGAGTTAAAACCCCCGGTTTGGGTGATCCGAATTTAAAATCAAGCAAACTAATTAGGTACATAGGTAAACTCTTTCCAAAACAGTCGGCTCCCGCGGGGGAGTGTTTAGCACATCGCGCTACGACGCCAGGTGGGACAGGTTGGAATCCCGGCCTGGGCAGGGATGTTTGTCAGTGTCCATTCCATCAATTTCATCATATCATCACTCATCCCCATATTCGCAAATCAAAAGTGGCACAAAAAGCGAAGTAAAATAAAGCAAATCAATCTTTTCGAAACAGGAAAGAAGAATGTCGGAGAAATGTGCAAATATAATATTGATGACGATTTGAGGACGATGAAAATAAGAGAGCCAGACTTGCCAAGGGCTGTAGTGCAACTCTCGCGCGCACACGAATTTTTGCTCGGGAGTCAAGTACTAGGAGGATAAAAGTGCCAATAATAATAATATTATAATGGCATTATTATTATTATTATTGGCATTTTATACTGGTAGCCTATTTTTTCAACACGTTCAATTTTACATTAGCTAATTGTTTTAAGTCCACTTTATGCACAGTAAGGCTAATCGGGACTGGACCTACAGTTTAAAGTTTGATCCGAAAAATTGCGCACGTGTTCAATGTTCTCTAAATAGACACGCGCGCGCGCACACACACACACACACACACACACACACACACACACACACACACACACACACACACATATATATATATATATATATATATATATATATATATATACATATATATATATATATATATATATATACACATATATATATTTGCTTTACTTAAATACATTACATAAACAATTCATCCAACTCACAATACCTCTATTACATGTGTGAGCTTCTTTTCCTCAAAACAATTGTTCATACACGTAAAACAAAACTGTTTATCAGGAATAGTCTGAACTACATATTTGGTCTTACTTCTCCCTCTAGTAATTTACAATGTATTACAGAAAATAATTTTATTGCGAGCGAAGCGATCGTAAAAAAATTAAATCAATTTTTTTGGAAATTTCACTGACAGCTATGGCATTCTCTCTTTTACAACTTTTTAAATTTAGATCATTCGGTGCTCAGGTTCGACTCCTACGCCCCCTAGCCACGGCTATGAACTTGATGAGACTAAGAAAAGGAGGCAATGCGAGAGAAGCGAGCAAGAAAATTTTACGAAACATATTTTTATTTGCATACAATTTGACATCGACTGGGAAATGCCCCCCCCCCCCCCCCCCCGGTGCGGTCTGGAAGAAAAATGCAAGAAATATATGCAAACTAATTCCATCTTGAGTATCATTTTGTCCTGCTACTCTTGGATTCTGCTAGCCTTGCTTTTCTATACTTCAATGTTTGCCCCTTTCCCCCTCCTGTGGTTGCGCCACTGCACACACACACATACACACACCAAACAGAATAAATTCAGAAACTTTCATGTAGAAAGAATCACACAAGTACAGAAGAATTTAAAGAGAGCAAGAGAAATAGGAAAAATAGTGAGACAGGAGAGAAACAGAGGATAAAAGATGAGAAGAAAGAGATCGAGAGGCAGAGAGAGGAAGTAAGAGAAACGGAAAGTTAGAAAGAGAGAGGTAGAGCAAAAGGAAGAAAGTAAGTGAGTAACAGAAAAGAAACAAAGGAATGATGCAGAGAAAGGGAAGAAGAGACAAGGAGAGAAACAGAGTAGATTTATAAAGAAAAGGAAATAGATAAAGAGAAGAGGAGAAAGAAGAGAAGGAAATAAGAAAGAAAGAGTTAAATAAATAGGCAGATCGTCCACCTTTGATCCCACCGGAACAATGGGATTAACACATGCAGAGCATATCCCACATTTAAGAAAAAACGGAGAACATCTGTCTGTACACTCGCATCACTTTTTACTTCTCTACACAGCATTACTGTCCAATGTCGGTAGTACTGCACCTTGTACAGAAATGGTGTATTAAGACTGCTAAGTGAGACAAGTTTAACAGTCGCCGGAAATGAAAAAATGGACAACTAGATCCTGGTCCAAACTCTACTGCGGTGATGAGAGTTGCCATTGAAAATTTGCTAATAAAATCCACTTACTGCCGTATAGTTAGGCAACACACATAGCGCCTTGCAGGGAAGCGAGTATTTCAGGATTTAGGTATCGCATGTATATTGCCGGTGACTGTACATATTCTAAAACCTTGTAGTTTGCACACGAGACACCAGAGGGCATCAGCTTCCAACTTCAGTACGAGTATCATTTTTCGTGGGAGAGTCTACCCTTCTTGTATTATTAACCCCTAATCAGCGCCCTTCGTTTCCCTGGCGAAGTCACCGGGAATAACTTCAGAAAATATATGCAAATGTTTAACTGCCGTTCGATTGAATGACACTAATAACAATTCAGTACATATGCAAGTGCCAATGAACACACCTGTACCTGCCACATCTGTCAGTAACGAAAAGAAAATAGCTCTTACTTAGCCTAATGTTCAACAAATTGCTACCACGTCTTTCAGCAATACAAAGAATACTTGATTGTGAACAGGTTTAATTCGTATTGCAGATCTAATGAATTCCCAGCCAACCTTCAAGGTCGCACGCAAAGTTCCGTTTCTCACCGGTTCAAGGTCAGTGCCGACCACCTGACGGAGACCTTGCTCCCAGATCGAAGAGGCAGATACCAGCTCCACCCAGCGAGCAAAAACCGTAACTACGGAAGTCTAGGGGGAAGCAAGTGAAAGGTGCGCTACGCACAAGAAAGGGAATATTTTTTGTCACTTCATGCCGGCATACGTGTTTTCCTCATACGACGACTGTAGGGTGTGCAAAGGAACACGGAGATCAGATCGAAGTAGATGCTGAACAGGAAGTTGATGGGGGGAAGGGGGAAGAGGTTTTATCCATGAAGTGGCTAATAAGGAATGATCATACAGTTTAAAGCAGTGACGTGGCGTGGATTTGGAGTTTACGTTCTTGTTTCAAGTCCACTTCATGCACATATAGGCTAATCGAGACTTGACCTACAGTTTGAAGTAGAATACAGCCACTATGTGTCTTCACCGGGTATCGAACCCGGGACCCCTTGATTACAAAGCGAGAGTGGATTTGGGAGAAGCGTTAATGGTTATTGCCAGAAAATAGTCTGACAATATTGGGAACATAAGTCACTGAGTTACATGTACAGTTACATCACTCAAAAATAACTCTGTTATAATTACAGCTTTTCAATTTGAGAAGTAACTCAGTTACTGTTACTTAAAAGTGTTACCGTAAGTAAGAACATTTAACTTACGGAGTGAGGCACATCCGAGCTACTAAAATGTGTCTCCTCAGGGAAACAAACGTGAGACACCTTTGATTAGATTGGTTTGATTTAGTTTATTTTTCTTCGCTTTTCTGCCACTTTTGGCTAATCGCGAAGATGAGGATGAGTGATGATATGATGAAATTTACAAAGAAACACTCACACTGATTAGGCGAAATTGAGGAAGGGACACTAGCAATGAATACCCTGGCCAAGATTTGAACCCATGAACTTCGGTGGTGAGATTGAAAGTCGTCCACTCAATATGAAGAACTGTTATTGTTTGTGTAAATCTTTGCTTTCATTTCTAAATACCAGTTTTATTTATCGAAATATGATAAATATTTAATGACTGTGCTAGACTTTTCCTTTTGAGGTAGTTCTTTGTGAATGAGAATACGTACTACGTGTATCTCTTTATATTGCATCCTGAATGTCCTGAATTGCTACTTGTACTTGCAAATTTGGGTAACAGGTTTGACCTCTTAGGAGCCAATTGACACGTCCTTTCCCATTGCACTAATATTTATTATTATTAATTATCTTTTCTCTTGTACAAATGTTTATTGTTCTTTAATTCTAATTTCTGTAATTTACCTATCACTGATAATGTCAGGATAGTGACTAACCTGTATATACTTATCTTGTAAGGGCTGTTACCATAGCAATTACGAGTGTGTGTCTTGTCTTGACTTTGAAGTTCGGGTTAGGTTTTTTTAATAGAGTGATCAAGTTGAATTATAAGAAGTTTAATTTCTTTGCGTGACATGGATTATATTTTGCAAAGAAGTAAAATATATTTCCTTTTTCTTAGTGCAAACTTAACTTTGATTTTTATTTGGTTTGAACAACCCCACACCCTGAGAGGCATCACGTGTATGCTTTCGAGTCTTTCATGTCAATTTATTATTTGCTCTGGTAGTTAAATCATGTTCTTTTGACCAAAGAACGTGCCACAATTGACACCAGTGTGCCAATATACAGTTTCCAACACTGCACTGAGCATTTGAACAGTTACACAAGATGTGTTTGTACTGATTGATTTGGTATATTTTTCTTCGCTTTTCTGCCACTTTTCGCTCATCGTGATACGAACCCGGGACCTCTGGCGTCGAAGCGCGTTGTGCTAACCGCTCCGCTACGGTGGTTGGCGACGTGGTTGTATTATTTGCCTGTCTTTTATAATATGTCAAAGTTTGTTATAAGCCCATTTTGGGCTCAGATATGTTAATCGGGACTGGATTTACAGTTTCAAGTAGTATCCTATTCAGTGTGCTTCCACAGGGGGGATCGAACCTGTGATGCCTGATTACAAGGCGACAGAGTTACCATTACACCATCGGGGAGACTCGATGTGAGAATAAAACGCCACGTTAAAATTCATCTCCTACCCCTTCTAAGTCCTCAACCTAACAATACAGTTAAAGGTTAAACGTGTTATCTAATCTTCAGGATACGACGACACTTTCTAGTTGGCGGAATAGTTATCACAGCGCGCTACGATGTCAGGGGTCCCTTGTTTGAATCCGGCCTGGGCATGGACGTTTTTTGTGAATGTACCTTCATCAATTTCATCATCCCGCCGCAATTTGCCAAAAGTGACAGAAAAGTGACGCTAAGTAACAAAAATCAAATCAAATCAAGACGCTGTCTAACAACGGAAGACAGCGAAGTGGCTACCTGGGTAACAACAACAGATTGGCCTTCGGCAATATGACGTAACGGGGGAAAATGGGCACTGTAATTTTGAAATCACACTATATCCGATCCAATAACCGTCAAATGGGAACGTTTATGTGCTTCATTTTGAATCTTTCAGTTATAGCTCGTAATGAGAATTCTATTCCTGATTCGCATAAACGGACGATCCAGTTTAGACATTTACTTAGCCTTTGGCCACACTTTCTGGTACTTCATGGCCTCTCATTTGATAGTATGTCTGTTCACCAAATTTAACCTTTCGTTCTCTAGTGCTGGGAATAGTTTACAGGAACAGACGAATAGTATTATTAAGTAGCTTTAGGTTTGTTCATTATCATTCTGAAATAACTTATCCTTGAATCTGCTTGACAAGAACCGTCGAGTACTTATATGTACTCTACATGTCAGGCAATTAAAATAGTCGTCTATACTTCCCCTTCAACGATATTCATGTGTCCGCTAATTGGTATGTGTTGTTCTCTTTTTTTTGCCTCAAGTTCGAAGGTCAAGTAAAGCGAGTCCATGCATAAAAAGATACGAGTCACTGAAGAAACTGACATTCGTTTAGCACTAAATGCTGCAGTCACGGCATTCCAAAAACATTATCTCATCAAAAGCATAAGGATACTTTAAACGTCTCAAACCCGGTTGAAATTCGGATAATCAAATCTGAAGCTGTTCGGGATCTTAAGTAATCATATCATTTCTTTCTCTCAAGGTCGTTGCTGAGAGTCTCACTGGCCTCCGCCCAGGTAGGTAGATTGGGACTCCAGCCAACTCAGCCTACGGCAAAGCGGATAGGTGCAAGGGCTTTTTGCTAATTCCACACCACTAGTAGAACATAGCAGGAATTTGACTTGCACACACATTTTATTTGAAGAATAATGACGTTGGTTTCTTTCAAGGTTTCAGACCAGAATGGATTGGTAAACGATCTGGGCGTGGATTCTGCTTCCTTTGTCGTCGCCTACCTGTTCTGTTGGGGACGTCAGTTCCATTTTAATATCGATGTATCCATATAGGATCAACGATTCTTCTCTTTCGGTGTTCATTATTTAGATCAGGCACTGGGAATATTCATGAGGAAATTAAAACACTCAGATGATAACTAAGCATGCCTTGCAACACTGTATGAATACATTTTTCGCAACAAACAGTGGTGATAGTTCTCAACTCAGAATTCAACCAGAAGTAAAAGTGTTGTATTTTTATAATTAGCCTAACGCTTAATGACATTTAAGAATGATGAGAAGGGAGAGGGGACCCCCTAACAATTACCTTGGAACCCATTGACCAGAATCAGTAGATACCTAAGATCTAAACTTATACGTAGCAATGAGTACAGATTGAGTTCTGTGAGCCAACAATTGACATTGGTATCTCAGGAATTATAATACGAGATTAACTAGAAAGAATACCAAAGAGTATATGCTATGCTTGCCTTAAGACAATAAAAACATCCTAAAAATCCTAAGAATGAACGTAGAATACTTAAATCGACCTGTTCATCACTGACGGGAATGACCAGTATCAGTGCCAAGCTTATCTTTTTTGGTACTGTTTTTAATGCCTCTGACACGTGTCGATATTCATTTCATTCAGGTTATCAATTATGTACTGTATATGGTTTATGCATTATATTTCATGTTTAATTTACTTCATTATCTAGTAACATCATTTAACGTAGTTAACTCAAACTATTGAGCTAGTTGCTGACAACGAGAAATTGACCATAAACCCTAGAGCATATCTGAGAAAAAGAAAACAACTTTACCAATGTTGATTGGTACTAGAAAGAAAAATTATAAGATCAATACGATAATAACGAAGAGTATAACAATACTATTTTAAGGAATTACATTACTACATAAAATGGCTGTATATGTGGGTTTCAGGTGGCGACAGGATGCACACAGCCGCCATGTTTGCGGCCAACTTTATTTGTCGTTTGCAAGGAATATATCCACCAGCGTACATCTGTATCAACTGCACATTTCTTTCAAATCACGAATGTCTGTATTAGTATCTCCCGCCCGCCCGTTTGAATTACAAGAACTGTAATATTTAATGAATCAGTAACGTAAAGCGAACTGGTTACAATAACAATATCGATATTCAGTAGCTAAATGTTGTCGATCAATTCCTATTAAATCTTCATTCATATTTCTTCTCGTAGAATATTTTGAGAGTCTCAGTCGAAATCTACAAAATAAATAAAGAGTACAATTTATTACTTAACAACAAGAATAAATTAAGAAGATCGACATTTTTAGATTATTTAACTTAAAAAATTACAATATCGAACATATTTCTATTGTATGTATAAATTGAAAGAGGGCAGCTATTCTAATCCACCTCAGACTGAGACAATTGCGTTTCTAAAAATTGAAACTCGCGTAACTTATATATATATAAGAGATTATAAGTTGCTTGCACGTGATTTTCTCTTTAATTGCTTGAAGAAACATTAAAATTCCTAACGCAATACGTTATTCCTTTGTCAGTGCCAAGGCCATTACACAACCTTGACGTGCAAGCAGGTTTAGCCTCGAGGCTAGAACCGTTACATACGAGATGGCTCTGGCTACCGTCTCGTAACGGTTTCAATGTCAGGAACACGCGTCAGCCCGGTTTTACCTCACGAAATTACTCATCATTTTTTGATATCAGATCAAAGATCTTGTAAATAAGCGCTGATTGTCCTAACTGACTGAATGCTGGAAGAACCGAACTAACGAAAATGAAACATCTGAGCGTAAAGAAATTTAGTTAGGAATAGGTTTGTAAAACCTTCGGGAATGGCTGGGAGTCTCCCGGAATCGAACTCACTCTCCCGAACAAACTTTTTTATCTCTCGGAATGACGAGATTAGTATAATTATATATTTCTTATTATTATCTTTTTATTTTCTTTTGGTATGCATTTTGTAGATTGTTATTGCAAACCAAACTTCACAATCTTTTTTGAAGACTAGTATGGTACTTCATTTTGAATAATTTTGTTACTTTATTGCGGCTTCAAAAGAGTCTGTGCATTTTTTATGTTTCTCTGTTTACTTACAAATTGTGGTTGATACGTTCTTTTCATCAATTTAATTCAATTTTGTATTCACAGTAGCAAGACCGAAAACATATGCAGCTGATAATCAGGACACTAGTGTACCAGAACATTTTAATCTAAAGGGTTTGAAAGCTGCAAATAAATCTCCCGGAATTTTATTCTTTAAAGTTAGCAAGCCTAGGAACCAGTTAATTGATTGATTGATTGATTTTATCTTACTTCGCGTTTTGTGCCTCTTGGCTAATTTGCGAAGATGGGGATGAGTGATGAAATTATGAAATTGACGAATGGACATTCACAAATAACCAAGCCCGAGCGGGATTCGAACCCGGGACCCCTGGCGTCGCAGCGCGATGTGCTAACCACTCAGCCACAGGGTCCGGCCTAGGAACCAGTTAGGAGAAGTGGGAAACGCCTCTTTTTCTTCTTGAAGTATAAATCACAGACCTGTGATAACAAAGCATTGTTCGAATTGTTCAATATCGTACATCACATTCGTGTTTAGAAAATAAAAATATAGTTAATTGAATGTGGAGGAATATTTACTTCCTTTACATTGGATTCTAAACTTCTAAAATTTGCTGCTACCTCCACTACGTTGAGGAGCACCTTAATTATTTTACCAGCTCTCAACAAGCATGCATTATCTCACGGTTATGATTTCTTTCATACCCAGCTAAGAATGTACTAAACGCAAAATTTTATGTATGTACTTACTCCTATGAGGGACTTCTAAACATTCTATATGTAGATATGTGTACATTCACGCGAAATTCTGCTCAATAGTTCAGGAAATATAAAGGTTTTACTATACGTGCAGTGTAATAATTCATGTACGTGCTGCACTTGGTTCACAGATACGCCTAGAATCTCTAGGATCCAGTGGGTCAATCTGAAATTTGAAGCACGGAAACTCTGAAACACTCTGGCACTGGAACTCTATGGACGCTGAAACTCTGGAACACTCTGAACCGTCTATACAACTTCCCTCAGTGTTTTCGTGCACACATCCTTGTGCAACAACGGGTTCCAGTGGTATCAGCTTCGGAGTCCTTGGTTAGATTTCAGCTTGAGGGTCAAGGGAATCCTTGTTACGGTTTTACGGGCATGCGGTTGCTTGACCTCTGGCTTCCTCTCAAACTGGGCGAAGGAACTCCTTTACTCGCCTACGAGAAAAGAGCCATAATATGTAATCACATTTACACACAAATACTAAAACTCCATTTCCTGGGGCGTAAACAGAAAGTATGGAAACACCGACAAACTGGAAGATTTTTTTTCATTTTTGTATAATTAAAATTAATGATTTTGGATAGGCAGTTATCATATTGTGAGTTTTTAACTGGAATGAGTGCAGCTTCCTGGATGATGGTTTGATTGATTTATTTATTATTTTAAGTGCACTTTATGCACAGAAACGCTAATCGCGACTGGACTTACAGCTTAAAGTAAGGATCCGAACCACTATGCTATGTTCCTCCACCGGGTTTAGAACCCGGGACTCTTTCCTGGATGAGGGTTAATGAATGATCCTTTCATTACTTGGCTCAGGCACAGGGGTTTTACAAATTGTTAAGTGCATAAGAATTTTTGCCTTTTAATAATGTCGTAGTAGGAAATTTTTACAAAACACAAGAAGCGCACAATTTTTGTTCATTACGCATTAAACTTTCACAGCATAAAAACTAGAATTTTTACTGAAAATTGGTCAAAATAAAGTAATCTGCGCAAAATGAATATAAAAATCGATGCCATTACAGAAGAGCTCGCTTGCTGAAGTAAATCTTCATCTGGTTAATGCAGGAAAAGAGATGCTAGATAGGGTTCAATAGAATTATGCATGGAGCTGGGAAAACAAGTACTTTTATATACAGGGTGTTTCATAAAGGACTTCACAACTTTGTAATGATATATGAATTTCTTCACACAACTTACAGAGATGGTTTTGGTGTCATTTTGTAGCAAAATACATCACGTTTTTACCCTATAAGTCAGTAAAGTCCAATGTAACTTTCATTGCTAATTTGGCAGACATCCCATCTGAAGTCGATTTCTTGCCAAACCCACTACAGCATGTCAGGCGTAACTTCCTCAACTGCAGCGTAGATTCTTGCTTTGAGATCAGCGAGTGTAGCAGGTAGGGATGACCTGAAAAATTTATCCTTGATAAATCCCCAGATGTAAAAATGAAGAGGTGTCAGGTCTGGTGAACGAGGTGGCCATGCAATCGGTCCACCTCGACCTATCCATTGATTTGGAAAGCGGATACTGAGGAAATCCCGGACGCCGTTGAGGTAGTGCGGCGGTGCGTCGTCATCTTGCTGGAAGTGAATTTGCAAACTCTGCAAACACTCACTGGAAACCAGTCAAGGCAGCCATTTTGGTACAACTGTCACTAGCACTAGCGGTGGTGTGATTGGGAACTAAGATACTACGTGAGTAAAAACTTGATGTATTTTGCTACAAAATGACACCAAAACCAGATCTGTGAGGCGTGTGAATAATTTTATATATAATTACAAAGTTGTAAAGTCCTTTATGGAACACCCTGTATATTGTGGAAAGTAATTTAGACCAAAAAAATCATACGCAGCAATTCTTCTCTTGTTCATAGCGCTTTAAAACTCTTTGAAAATGTTTCATTTACTTACAATTATCACCATAGTGGACTTTAGTGGAGCAAGGCAGTTCCCCTGCCCAAATTCTTCAAGAAGAATATACATAAAAAAAAAATGTTGTCAATATTGCTCCCCAGTTGGCACCCAATGATTATCAACACAATCGAAATAAATCAGCTATTACCCAAAACGCTAGGGTAAAGAAACCTAGTCATGGATCGAAGTGATTTTCACACTGTATGGAAATAACTCGAAGAATGTGTCTTTATTTGTGTATTTGGTTGTTTTAAGATATTTGCACTCCTGTATGATTTTGTACTCCTCACCTCGGAAAACGTGAAAGCCACACACATCACACAAAAATGTTAACTGGATCATATGTTTCAAGTTTTAAATAAGAAATAAAATTGACTGGCTATTATTCATCAACATATTTTCTAACGATTTTCCTTATCTTACTCAGTAAACTAATGTAAATCCAAAAACAGCGAAACTTCTTATACGTAGAATACTTTTCTAGTTTCGACAATATTCATAAGAGAAATGTGTACGGAGTCAAGGCAAAAATGTACTTTTTTTATTGAAGCATTCATATTTTCCTAAACACTTATGTCTTGCATTTGTTCAGGTGGGCAATCGGGTGGGCAGAGGAAATTATGGCTGGACGCTTGCCCACCGTTGCCCACTCGTCGCGCCGTCACTGCACCTCATTCGCTCAAATTGTATTCGCTAGTGTATTCAACGTTATTTTTCATAACTAAAGCAGTATGTTATCGAGTTGTTAAAATGTATTTTTGATTTTCTGAACCACACATCAGCACATCACGGAGCTTTCTGTACTTTTCACATGTGGTGAATTATCAAATTTAATAAGCGTCCAATATTGATGTCATTAAGATTCTTAATTATCATGTACAAAATATGTCAGCGACGTCAAAGAACTATAGCGATCACATAGAGGCAGACTATTTAAAACATGTTTACGCAGAAAGCAAATTCTACGCTGAGAAAAGTTGTGTACATGAGGCACCAGACGCTAATCTTTAAAGTTTACTCGTAATAAGTACAAGGGCGAAAACAATACAAACAGAAAAAAAACAAAAACAATTCGTATAACCTCTAAGACCATAAAACTCAACAGGCCTAACCTAACGAAAACAGTAGAACACAAACTCATTCATTCACTGTAACATATCAGCGCAAGAGAAAAACAACGTAAAAGAAACACTAATTTCTAAACCATGCAAAATTAGCCACTTTCTCTCAGGGAGTATATAGCCTCCAACACCCGAAATGCCACTTGTTTGGAAAGATTTATTTTAAGATAATCAATTTCGTGGAAGGCATTATTTTAGCCTTGCACATATATATGAAAACAAAACAAATATCTGTTCATACGCACATCGTAATTACAATGTATTGTCTGTTGAGGTAAAATCTTGGCAAATTATGTCATAGACTGCTAAAATGAAGACGATGTACAGCAATATTATGTACACAAGATAAATTTTACACTCTGTAATACTCGCCCATGCTGGTTTATTGCATCCAGAACTAATTTTACGTCTTACTTTTAAAACTATGAAGCCAGTGTGTTATAAATTCCATCACTTAAATAGTTAGTTTCTAAAGAGCTTCTAATGTCATTCCGACATTCTAGCAAATAAAATAGGGTGAAACTAATGTACACATTATTGGAAAGTTCCATGATGCATATGATATGTAAAGATGGCCTTGCGTTTTCTGTTTATTTCCAGTTATTTAACGTTAAATTTACATTTCTATTGTTAATTCATGTTTTCCACTTACATCGTAATGTCAACCTTCTGTCCAGAGTTGGAAAAAGAAAAACATTTGGCTCGGGTACCCTTTTCTACACCCTCGATTTTTCGCACATTTCAAATATTCTCGTTACAAAAATTAGTTCTTCATAATAAACGATGTTTCTAAATAGCGCGGAAAGTAATTTTTTAGATCTACGTGCTACGAAACTTACGTTTTTCATTAAATTAAAATTCCTTGCGTAACGTCAAAAAGGTTTTTCACAACTTTATGATGGCGAATGATGCATTCATGTCACAGGCGCAAGTCTGAAGATTTCGGATGATCGATTTATGTCACAGGCGCACGTCCGATTTTTTTCTTTTTCATCTTATGATTGACTTGTGCAATAGGAACATTTGCGATTGCGATATGTTCTTTGTGTGATATATTGGCGGATTGGACATTTCAGACATTCGATTTCATTTATGCGACTTAAGAAATTGGAAATAATAATATTTTTTTGGCAACTGCATGCCGTAAAGGGGAGGGTTGTTTTTTCTAACTGACTTGTGGGATGGGATAATTTGCGACTTCTAATTTTTATGATGGGAAGGGAGTGGAGGTTGGTATTCTCTTCTTTCTTTAAAAGTCAAAATCAATTTTGCTATTCCCGACCATGCTAGAATTTGAAGCCGGCGAGACAGCGTTGCCAAGTTTCAGGATTCCGACCTGGAGTAAAGCTGGCCGTGCCGATATCCATCATGCCACCTTAGGATAGTGTTAGGTACCTGTTCCGGACACAGAATTTTATGTTTAGTAGTTTCTGAGAAATCTATGCATATCGATTGTTGACTAAACTAGACAAATGAACAACATAGAGTAATAGAATGGGTCAGCTCAATACAAGATAGAGAAATGATAGTGAACCCAAAGAAGAGTAAAGTAATGCATATATCAAAGAATGGAAATGAAGAGAGATTGGAAATAAAATGGAAAGGAGAACAGCTAGAACAAATGTATAGATATGAATATTTGGGAACAATAATAACAGGCGATGTAAAAGTAGAAGAAATAAATAGCAGAGTTCTAAAAACAAATAAAGTATATTACTAAATAAGTAAGACAATAGTAAGCAAAAATGAGGTACAAGAAAATACTAAATTAAGGATTTATAAAACCATAATTATACCAACAATGCTGTATGGCATAGAAAGCTCCAAAATAAGCATAAAAGTAGATTAACAGCAATAGAGATAAAATACCTCAGAAGAGTCGTAGGAAAAACCAGACGAGATAGAATCAGGAACACTAAAATCAGGGAACAGCTCCAAGTAGAATCAATTGAAGAGATAATAGAGAGAAGAACACTGGGTTGGTATGGCCATGTTATGAGAATGGGAGAAGAGAGAAAACCGAAACAAGTAATGGACGCGAGACCAGAAGGAAGGAGAGGAAGAGGAAGACCTCGGATAGAATGGGAGCAATACCTGTCGGAGATGGTTACTAAAAGAGGGAAGACCCTAATGGAAGTTAAGAGAATGGCACAAGATAGGAAGAGTTTTAGCAGATGGCTGAAGGACCCCGACGCCTACAGCACGAAGGGGAAGAAGAAATAAATAAGTAATAACATACTACTCGTACTTTAGTTATGAAAAATAACGTTGAATACACTAGCGAATACAATTTGGGCGAATGAAGTGATTACGAGATGAATAGGCCATAGAATAGTATTACTTTTTTACGTCTGGACGTTCATTCTCTAATGTTTCTTCCAAGTAACATCGGCCGGGCCTCCCCAATGGCGCAGTGGTAGCGTCGTCGCCTTGTAATCAAGGGGTCCCGGGTTCGATACCCGGTGGAAGCACATGTGGTTCGGATCCCACTTTAAACTGTAGGTCCAGTTAGCCTTACTGTGCATAAAGTGGACTTAAAACAACAAATCAATCAAGTAACATCGGCCGGCTCATGTCACAGTTTACAGGGTTGCCAAATTGAAGGCTCCGGTCTCCCTTGGATTAAAGATGGCCGTGATATCGGTCGTCTAGGATCAGTGTTCCGCAACCGGTGTGCCGTCACAAGGTGAAAGGTGTGACGCGAACTTTTACCTAGTATTACAATATTGCAATAAATTAATTGTCGATTTTAAGTAAGGAGGTGCTTGTTTATTCTTGCTGATAACTGTTATATTTTCATAGAAATTAAATGTAATTTATTTACTCAATATTGTTATAGTTTGCTCATCTTATATGTATTCTCGCCTGTAATATTGGGCCGGTTTGATGGGTTGCAGGCGGCAAGCTTTGTATTCACCGCAAAGAAAGCCAGGTAAGACTTTTAGCAAGCCTTTTAGCGGGCCGCATCAATCATACAATAGAGCTATTCAAGCGAGTTCTTTGTTTGTAACACTGCATCTTTTGGCTGTTTTGTGCCTGTTTGTCGGCGCTTCTTAAACTAAACAGAAAAATGCAAGGTAGAAACGAAAATATTCTGACTAGTATGGATAAGATTCAAGGATTTATTAATAAGTTGAACTTGTGGATACAGACAATTGAAAATGGATCGTGTGAGATGTTCCAAACTGTATGGCCCCTTGCTGACGATAACAAGGTGTTGATGGACTTAATTAAAGAACATTTAGTACTCTTGCAGCAGACTTTCAAAAAATATTTTGGAGAGAGCGTTGAAGATTTTGACTGGGTTCGTGATCCATTCAGTATGGATTTAAAATATCTTCCGGAAAATTTACGCTTACAAGAGGAACTGTAAGATTTGAAAGCAGACAGAACATTGAAATTCAAATTTTTCGAAGTGCCTTTGGACACATTTTGGTTGTCAATAAGCAGTGAATACCCCGCTATCTCCGAGATGGTAGTTAATGTGTTATTACCATTTTCAATTACTTATTTTTGTGAACTGAGCTTCTCGACGTTGACTGCAATTAAAACATCAAAGAGAGACTCAAATCCATCGATGAAGAAATGAGGCTTGCTTTGTCAATGATTCCGCCACGAATCAGCGGTCTGTGTGCAGCTAAGCAGGCTCAAGTATCACATTGAAGGTATGAGTAGAGTTATTTACTTTAAAATTCGTATTAGAAATGTGTATTTTCTACACTGAATTAAAGTTAATAAATTTTTAATAAATGCATGTCTATTCATGTTTTATAATAATAATAAGAACAACAACAATGATGATGATAATAATAATTGATTACATAAAGACGTAATATTTCGTAATTATATTAAGATTCATATGATTTTGAGGGGAAAGACATTTTGGTGTGCCGTGTTGAGTCTAGGCCCGTCTGGGGTGTGCCGTGAGTAAAAAAAGGTTGCGGAACACTGTGACAGCTCTTTACGTGGTCTACTTTCCAATCTTGCCACCGAAGTTCCTGGGTTCAAATCCCTGCCTGGTGATCTTTGCGATTGTCTCTTCATTAACTTCATCTAATAATTGTTCACCTTCATTGTTGCGAATAGCCATAAGTGACAGGAAAGTTATCAATACAAAACACAATAAATAGTATTGATCTGAGTGTCTACCCATGGCAGTGAAGCAATTGAAGCCAACAATCGTTATATGACTAATCTTCGATATCTCAGTTGATGGTGTACGGCGGGAGGATTAGTGGTATACAGCCCCTCCCGAAATTTTGAGAAAATCAAAATTTTCAAGTGAAAAAAGTTAAGAATTCGGGGAAAACTAAAATCGTAAATATAACCGACCTCAAAATGACCCCCCTTACCACTTTTGAATTTGAACAACTTTTAGAATGAAGGTTTAAATGGTAATTGAGAAATCTTTTATTGTGCTTCCCCATGAAAATGAATCTTTAAATTTATTCACGTAACTCTCTCAACGGTCATTTTATACTTTATACTAAACCATATAGAAAAATATATTATTCACACAGCAGCAACACAAATATTTTATACTTTATTCATTTAATGAAATTTTCAGTACAGCATAAGGTATTTAAAGATACAAATAACTGAAAAAGTGTGCGACACTTTGGAGTTTGGGGTCTTGTTATAAGTCCACTTTATGCGCAGATAGACTAATCGGGACTGGTTCTGCAGTTTAAGGTGGGATCTGAACCGCTTTATGCCTCCACCTGGGTACATCGCTATTCAAACGCTATCTCAATGAAAAGCTGAACGAGTCATGACTAAAAACACGCACGATTTCTTTGTGTTTCGACACGCCAATAATGATTACCGTTATCCCCTCCAACTGAAAATGAGACAGCAAACTTTTGGACCACCCGGTACCTCAAAAAATACAAACCTAAAGTATCCCATCCTCAAGTGTATCGAACTTTTGCCGGGCATTGTTTTGGTACGGATCTTTGATCTATGACTTATATCACAGACATCATGGTTGCTATCTGTGGGCTGAGAAAGGGTTCCCAGAGGTTGCATCAGCTCTGCCTCCTTTGGGATGACCAGTTTCTGCGTCCTTGAGAAGATCCAGTGAATACTCAAGGTTGGTCATCGTTGTCGCTTTGGAAGCTGCCCCGCCCTTTCAGAGTGGAAAGATGTCTCCTCTATAAATAGGAATCTTCGCCATTCTACGAGGCTTGTTTTGCAAGGTTCCAGTGAAGCGTATTATCTCAGCCACAATGTACAGACTGGTAAGTGTGAGGGAATGTGCCCACGAACACACACTCTTCTTGCTTGTATACTATGTGTCCCAGGAATCTATGGAACAGGCGAACGACAACGAGTCCTCTGCGGAAGTTGTGACTCGAGAGGGCTCGACCAATGAACGCGTCTCGCTCTCTCCCCTTTTCTATCGTTTTGTGCAGCGTTGCTCCACAGATTCCCGAGACAGAGTATAGCATCTTAGGGCGCCAAGTTGGAGCTACTCTTGCGGCACCAAGAACGCAATCGCAATGTGCTTCTGAGAGTGCTAACAATTAACGTCGAATGAATAGTCTCATTAATGTCTTTCTTTAGGATCAGAGGGAAAAGTTTTCAACGATTTACACGGACAGACCTCCATGGTGTAGTAGTTAGCGTTAGTACTCGAATTAAAGACATTCTCAAGGATGGAGCAAAAGTTTGACATAGCACTTTATGTTCACGTAGGCTAATCGGAACTTGGCATACAGTTGAAAGTGGTGTCCGAACCAATGTGACTTCACTGGGAATCAAACTCGAGACCCTCTTGATCACAATACTTTAGCGTAACTTTGTATTTCCACGTTGCCAAATATTTTAAGTGCCATGATGTATCTAATGTTACTCGAAAATTAAATTAAAATTATGATTTTCTCATGATAAAGGTAATATTAGTCCTACATGCTCATAGTTCATATATTTAAAAGCATATTAATTTGTAATAATTGTTCGAAGCTCATTATAGGAAAGAAATTAAATTATAAGTGATTGTCAGTGTGATATGAATACAGTTTAAGTGTAATGTACAAATGTTTCGTATAATAAGGCAAAGAACAATTAACAAAAAATTTAAAGCGGCATAAATTATTTTGATTGGCCTGTATTTGTCGATGCAGCCAAACAACATTTCATCATTTTAATGCTGTGATATCTCCGAAACTATGAATATGAAATTTGGCGAGTTGAAAGTCTACAATCAATCGATACCAATCGATATATATATATATATACATGGAAACTTACAATTCAGTAAGTAGAACCATCAACAATCGATATATTGCCTAATCGTCGATATTTAAGAAGAAAATAAAGTTATAAACACGTAATTTGGTGTAAAGAAAGATATATCAACTTAATTTAACAAACTTTTCCCAAATGAGCCAAGAATAGAACCATTTGATATCTGTGATTGCTCGAATCTTAGCGCAAAGTTATAATTTCATGGACTGAAAGAGATTGTATCTAGTAGAACGGGATATTTAAAATCTCGATCAATCTCTCCGTCCGTCTGTCAATGGGAGTAGAGAATTGACAATTGACAAGGTATTCGTAACAATTAAAAACAGAAATAATATTTTTTTTGCAAAATGCTGATAACTTATACATTTTTTTTAAAAAAAATAATCCTATCTCAATTTGGCTATTTTGGATAGTAGGAATGCTACAATGATAAAATTTTGTGTAATTAATTCTAATACTAATTTACTATTATATGAATTACGGTCATTAATAGTTAAAAATCAATAAGAAATTAACCGAGGGATATGCCACAGAGCAAATTGCGGTTACATAGTAAACGTAGTTCAAATTTGTTTTATGTTTGTTGCGGGGGGAGGGGGAAAGCTGGTAAACTCCGGGATTTTTTTGTCCCTGATCCTTTAAATATTAGTCACTGGAATTATATGTAAAAAATCTCATTGTATGAAAGTTCTGGATTAGAAGAAAATAATTCGAAATTATTATGTGGCTATTGTACGAGGGCAAATCAAAATTATGCTCGAGTGTTTCTTCAGGAACATCACGTAAGTGATGATCCACTTTGTTATTTAGTTTACGTTTGAGTCAAATGTTCTAGTGTAGCTTGTTTTTAAGAATTCGTCTGTGTCCTTGCAGGTTGTCGTCCCTCTCTTCTTTGCCCTTGTGGCAGCAGCACCAGCCGGCCACCACATTCCAGGGATCTCAACCAACCTCGTGGGACCAGCAGTCGTGCAGGCTCCTGTACAGGTTGCCGCCGTGAGAACTTACCAAGCTCCCGCCGTAGTCTCGGCTCCAGCAGTCACTCATGTGCAGGCCCCTGTACAGGTTGCCGCCGTGAGAACTTACCAAGCTCCCGCCGTAGTCTCGGCTCCAGCAGTCTCCGCCGTGCAGGTTCCAGCAGTGGTGGCAGCACCGGTCACCAAGACCGTCCATTACGCTAACACCCCCGTCGTCACCGGATACAGCACCCAGATCTACAAACCAAGCGTCGGCGCTTTGGCCACTCCCCTGAACGTCGTCAGCCAGCAGCAGGTCGTCGCCCCAGCCCGCACTGTTGCCAGGATCACCCCTCAAGTCACTCAGGTCCAGCCTGAGTACCATGTCCAGAGGGTGGCAGTGGATGTTCCAGTGGCCCAGCCTGTTGCAGTACCTACACCTGTTGTGAACCAAGTTGAGGTCCGAGCTTCTCCAGCAGTTGTTTCCGCTCCAGCAATCTCCTCCTACGCTGTTCAATCAGTGGTGCCATCTTATGGTGTCTCATCTTATGCTGCCCAATCTTATGCTGTCCCATCTTATGCTGTCCAATCGTATGCTGTCCCATCTTCTGCTGTCGTTTCCGGCCCTGCTGTAACCTCCTACGGTGTCCAATCCGTGGTGCCTTCCTCTGCCGTTGTTTCCAATGTCGTTTCCCCCTCTGTTGTTAACTCTGTTGTCGTCTAAATGAAAATTTAAAGTTAATCTAGTCAATATTTTAAAACCCTTTACCCTTCAAATACATAAACAGTAGGGGAAAACTTTTTCTGTCCTTTGGGAGCCAGTAGCTGAAATGAATGTTGGTGTATGTTGTGGCATTTTCCAATAAATTCATATCAAAACATGGTATGTTTCATTTACTGTATAAAACCTAAATTTTACAATCCATTAGCCATAATTGTTTACTAATTTTTAGTACGTCACGATGTCACTTTAAATTTTACCCAACACAAAATCTTGTCATAATATACTGTACCTAACCGAAGATACGTCAGTATCAAGGATTACGATAAGACAAGGATTCTCTGTAGTGTTGGGTATAGTCATGAAAAGATGAGCTCTCTAGTAATTATAGCCTAGCGGTTGTTTCACGAAAGGTGTATCGTTCAATAACCATCAACATTAATCATTCCATACACTTAAAACCATACAGTTCTACATTTTGGAGTATAGATGTACGCACAATTCATTATTAATTCTATTGAAGAAACAAAGTCAAGAACATTTTTGATCCTGGAAGTTTCAGAAGATGATGTCACATTTCATACGTCAGAGCAACGTCTATAGGTAATAATTATAAGATAAAGTTTTCACTACGTGCAATACTAAAATAGGCAACACGTTCATTTCAGTAGTTGCCCTAAAAAATATTGTATGTACCAAGGAGATCCATACATAAAATTACATTCTGCAGCAACTTCTTCTGAAACATTACATAAAATAACTAGAAAAACTAATTTCGAACCAATAAGGTTTGATAAGTTTGTTTCCTGAAAAACCACGAGAAAGTTGAAGGAAGGGTGTCGGGGTAATGACGCCCACAACACATCCTTCCACACGCAACTGTTACTTTCAATCAAAAATATGTAACAATGTCTTATCGACAAGGTCACAATACGGCAAAATTCCGTAACAACAAAATATTCAAATTATTTCTTAAATAAAATAAAAATCTTACTTTTTTAAACAATGGCGATTTGCATGTCGGAAAAACGCTAGATAACTAGCTTGAAAACAAAAATACTGCTTGTTGCATCTGATTATTCGATTTAATCAAAACTTACGAAATCGTTGTAACAGTAGATTCCAATACACTGAACTACCTTGGTGATATTTTTAATTTTCTGAGCAAAGATGCGGGAAATACAACAGTTAAGATATTCAACAGAAAAAAACATTAACCTTCATTTTAGTAATATCTTGATAGATGGTTCTGAAAGCATCTTTTTACACAATCGTTTTCTTTTTTCAAAGAGTGTTGGAAGCGATTCAGTCCATCTAATTCCATTGTACTTCAAGAAAGGATTATAAAGTGTTTCCTTCTTCAACAAAATAAGGTTAAACATGAAAGCTACAACTTCTAAAAGACAGATATACAGGGTGTCTATAAAGTCACTTAACATTTCAATGAACTAATGACAAATCTTTTCTTTTTTCCAAATGATCTGATAAAATGTACTCTGTAGAAGAGAGAATAGCCGCTGTTTGTGCTCGTCTGCGTGGAGTGACTCGGAAATTCAGAAAACCAGGCCCCACCAGGCTGGCTATTAAGAACCTGGTCAACAAATTCAAGTGAATAGGTAGTGTTGAGGATGAAGAACGTCCTGGTAGGCCAGCCATAACACCACAAATTGTGAAAAATGTACAGGACGCAATCACACGTAGCCCTAACGCATCGACCACGCGACTCAGTATCCATAATCCCAGCAACTACCAACTGTGGCTCATAGCACGGTGGATTGGGGCACACCAAGCTTCTTACTATGCACCAACAGGATGGGGCACCACCCCATCTTGCCATCACCGTTCGTGATCACCTAAACGAAGTTTTCACCGGTAGATGGATTGGTCGTGTCTCGCAACGGGGAGTTGCAGCCCCCCCTCGATCTGACCCCATTAGACTTTTTCATTTGAGGGTTTATCAAGTCTAAGGTGTACGGGGCGAGGATCTACAGCATAGCCCAGTTGAAACAACGAATTACGGCCGCAGTTGCTGAGATTACACCAGCTATGTTGGAGAAGGTGTTTCGGGCTGTGGTGGATTGTTGGCATGTGCGCCTAGACTTGTGGTCACATTGAGTTATACTGATTCTGTGTCCTACTGTGATATATGTTTCAGTACATATTGAATTTTGTACCATAAATCCTGTTCATGCAGAAATGTTAAGTGTCTTTATAGACACCCTGTATTATGTATGAAACCATCCTATGATGGAAAATTTGCATACACACATTTTCGAGTGTGTAATATGTAATGCAATAAAGTTGCAGCCTTTGGTAAATTATGAGATATTGGGAAAATAGGGGTCTCACTGAAACAAGCAAGTAATACCAAATAATTTTATTTGTTTTATTTTCGTGAAAAACAATAAAATTAATGTCAACAGTCTTCTGGTAGGATGTGAATTTGTTGTCCATGCTTCTGTATTCGTTGATGTCGTTTAATAGTGGACCTTAGCGGCAAGGACTGGGCCAGCAACAGCGCCATGTGCGGCGTAGGCTGCTGGTGCAGCGAAGGCAGCTGGTGCGGCGTAGGCAGCTGGTGCGGCGTAGGCAGCTGGTGCAGCGTAGGCAGCTGGTGCAGCGTAGGCAACTGGAGCTGGGGCGGCAACAGCAACAGGAGCTGGTGCAGCTACAACAGGAGTACGAACCTCGACCTGACTGACGACTGGGTGTGGAACAGCTACTGGCTGAGCGACTGGAACGTCGACGGGAACCCTCTGGACATGGTACTCAGGCTGGACCTGGGTGACGTGTGGGGTGACCCTGGCGACGGTGCGGGCTGGGGCGACTACTGGCTGCTGGCTCACCTGGAATGGTGGGGTGGCGAGGGCGGCGGCGCCTGGCTTGATGATCTGGGTGCTGTATCCGGTGACGACGGGGGTGTTGGCGTAGTGGACGGTCTTGGTGACTGGCACGGCGGCGACAGCTGGGGCGTAGGCCCTCACAGCAACAGCCGGAGCAGCGATGGCTGCAGGAGCAGCATAGGCGGCAGCAACAGGAGCTGGAGCAGCAACGACAGCGGGGGCTGCAACAGCATGATAAGCTCGTACAGCTGCTGGCACCCCGGCGGGGGTAGCCATGGCAGCGGCGAAGAGCAGAGGAAGTACGACCTGTAGAAGACAATGCAAGAATTGATTAACTGCTTCCGGTAACCTCTACAACCATAAAATACAAACAGTTAACTTCTGAAACAAGCGTTAAAAAATGTCAATATCATTCTTGATTTTTGCCAGGACACGAATACAAGACACCCAGATCTACAAGTTACATGTCGTTGCTTGGTCACCACAAGAGAGTGTAACCTCTCTCTCCCAACTCCTTCCTCATTTCTTTATTATGTAATAATATCAAAACTTCTCTACTGGTGATTTCGGAGTCTGGTCTAGGTATTATTATTTTTTGTTTAAGTCCACTCGATGCACATATAGGCTAATTGGCACTGGGCTTACAGTTTAAAGAGGGATTCGAGTGTTCTTTCATCAGTATTTCAACTAACCATCATTCATTCATTAGCAGAAAAGATGGTGTAACACAAAACGCTTATCTTTGCTACATTGCACAATTTGCATTTACACAACATGACATTGTATTGCTTTCGGTACAAAGAACATTTTTCCACTACCGTTACTATGGAGCTATGAAATGAGCTGACGAAGAAATAACAAAAAACGAAAAGAAACATTTCCGTGTGCCGGGTGTCGAAATCATGTACCCTCGGAACAAATTTCATTGGGATTGCATAGTTGGGTTAGCAGTTGGATTTGGATTTCCTTCGTTTATGGTAACGTAGCATGGCTGAGGTCAACGCGTAAATGTGTGCACAAGGATTAATACGATTTCAATGATGTTAACAGGCATCGAATTCATGACTCATTACAGAGGCACCTGGTTTTTTAATTGCAAGTGAACTTAGAATGATCACTTCGCACAGACAATAGTTACAACTGTACACTACAAGCACAGTGAACAATAACATTTTGGTTGATTTGGTATTTTAAGTCCACTTTATGCACAGTAAGACTAATCGGGACTGGACCTACAGTTTAAAGTGGGATCCGACATAGTGGTGCCTCCAGCGGGTATCGAACCCGGGAACTCTTGATTAGAATTCAACGACGCTACCACTGCGCCATCGGGGAGGTCATTAAATCATAAAGAAATATAAAATATATCCGCACATTAATTTTTCATTACTTTTTTCTAAGTATGTATAAATAATGATTGAATGTTACAAGAAAATCCTCAACCTACATTACAATTTTAGTAGAAATTAATCCTTGTCAAAAGGGACATGATTGAAGGAAAAATGCATGAATTAACTGAAAATACTTTCACGGTTCATTATACATCATATTTTTTGTCAGCTTTTAAAAACTTACCTTAAATTGTATCTATCATAAACGGTTTGTGTGATTTGACATAAATTAGTTATTATAGAACAGCAGAAACGAATTTTAAACGCGCATTATATTCAAATTACGTCCGTTTGAAATTCATTCTTTTAATTCCCAAAGCAATAGTAAGTTGCATGTGAATTAGCTGTTCATTTGCATCCAGATCTTTGCATAAGTATCCTGATTTTGCAAACCAACTTTCGATTTAGATTCGTTTAGCTCAAAATACCATATTGTAAAATCATTTTAGAATATAGTCACATAAATAACCAAAGAAAGCTTGTTTTAAGGGATATCAGCAAATTCACTCTTCGATGGATTGCAACATTAAATATAAAAACGTACTTCCTATTGTAAGGATTAATTTAAACGTATACGATAATATGTAAGAACATGGTTAAACATTACAAAAAAGAAGAAAAATGTGTTTTCCGAATATTGCTATTGTACCGGTACATAACCTATGCAGAAACAAGGAATTCTGGGTTTGATTTTAACATTTAAGTATTGCCTGCTTTCGAATTATAGCAACGTAACAAAGATACTTCGGACTGTTGTTTTGTGTAAAATGTTTGAGTACCTACAATCTCTTCGAAAAGTGCTGTACTAAAATGTATCTATCGATACTTTGTGATATATGGTGTATGGAAATAAGCAAAAGAATTGTGAAAGTAATGCAAACACCTATAATTATTATAGAATATAGTCTTTTTAGTTAAGTTATACTTTTACAAAGCAGCAACGATTATTGGGAAAAGCTGCAAGTACAATGTGAATTGATATCAGGAAATCTTGTCAAAGAATTTGTTGAAACCTGTTGAACTCTCAGATATCTAACTGTACTCACCAAACTGTGCATTTTGGCTGTTGCTAGGATTGAGAGACAAGTCAGAAGTCTGGAATGAAACTGTTGTCCCAAGGTATTTATATTAGATTTAAGGAAGTATCCGGGCTGGGCGTGGTACCAAAAGTGACCGGCTCGTTTGACCCTGACTTAGCGCCACGAGTTGCCGGAGTCTGTTCTCTACGGTTCCCGCGGCAACGGTAGAGACACCCTTTGTGCTCATAAATGAAAACATTCCTTTTTTATGCTTCTGACCTTTGCTGTTTAATTGCATATTTGCTCAAGTTCTTGTCGGATTTCGGACTCGATAGATCCAGAAGGGGCTAATTGTCAAGCTGCAGTTGTGCTCTCTGCATAATAATCACCAGTTGGATTTGGCTTTTCTTCGCTTATGGTAACGTGGCACGGCTGAGGTTAACGCGTACACGTGTGCTCAAAGATTAATGTACTTTCAATGAATCGAATTCATGACCCGTTACAGAGGCACCTGGTTCTTTAATTGCAAGTGAATGTAAAATGGACAATTCGCATTGTCGTGGCGGAGTGGATGCCACAGCGCGCTATGATGCGAAGAGTCCCGGGTTCGAATCCCGAACTGGCCATTGGTGTCATTTGTGAGTGTTCCTGCATCAATTCATCTTATCATCACACACCCTCATTTTCGCGATTAGCCAAAAGTGGCATAAAAGCGTAGTAAAATAAACGAAATGAAATAACCATACATCCCAATTGTCACATCTCGGGAACTGTTCGATCTAGAGTCTAGCTGTCTTGATAAACAATCAATATCACAAGTGGCTGCGATATCTGCTTTGCTTCCCACCCTTATCCCTGCAGAACTGAATAAAGAGCCCTAAATCAATCGAGTTTTGTATTTTTTCTTTGTACTACGACCACGAATACTTGCCTTTGCACGTACAAGACTAAATTGAATTTCACCATCAGAACAGCAACGTTATTATGAAAAAAAAAAAAGAAGAAGAAATGAGAAAATAATAATAATAAAAATACACGACGAAATACTAAGGTAGACAACCTGCTAGTGTTTCTATGTGAAAAAAAGCTGGGCAGTTTCTAGTTTCTACATGCCAACAATTTTTGCATAATATTGTTTGTATTTTTAATATTGTGTTAATTTTTGAGTGGAGAGAAAAAAAGTTTGACACTAGATAAATAGAACTCCTTGTTTAATGTTAAAGACTCCTTGCACTACAATGTAAATGATGATTCATATAAATTTTTATTCTTTGCACGCACAGAAACAAGTTTCAGTAGGAAATCTTGTGCTCTGAACGTGATCGCCTACATTAAATATCACCTGACGTGTCGATATCTCAGGAAGTATAACAGTTAGAAAGATGCAGAAGCTTATGAAGTTACAGCACGGAGTACATAACATGCAAATCGGTTCTATCCATGCATTTCAACAACGATGCTGTGCAGTGGCGGCAATTGGGTTCCAAAACTAGGGGAAGAAGGTGTCAAAACTGTGGGGGGGGGGGATGACAGTTTACTTTCCCTTGGTAGATAAAGTTTATCATAGTGCGGGGGGGGGGGCAAAAGTGGCACAAAGTGGAGGGCAACTACTCCTCCCCCTTATCGCCGCCACTGATGCTGTGTGTATAATAAGGTGCAGTATGTACATTTCATGCACATATAGGCACAATGTTAACTTATGTCCTTCACTTTTTCAATCATTCTTTCGTGCTTTAACAAACACATATAGACCTACCTATAGATGGCACTTTAGTCAAATTCACACACAAATATTACCATATTTTTGGAAATTCTTCGGAAGTCAACTGATAATTTTAAAAGCACAGCCGTCATATGCCTCTCATGATAATCTACAATATATATATATATATATATGCTTTAACACTCGTATGAATCTTGGTTAGTTTAAAACTATAGAAATAAAAATTAGATACAATGCAAGTGTAAAATACGCTATTACCAACTACAGCTCAATTTAATATTCACAAATTGAATAAGGTAGGTGAGCCAGAGGTGGTCATAGTTAAGCTTCTAGGGCAATTTACAAATCTCCAATGAGAGATAAATTTATGACATTTTAAGAAATAACTCTTATATCTGATTAACAACATGTATCATATAAATATTTTGTAAGATTGCTTGTAACTTTTTTTAAAAAGATAATTTCAAAAACATTACATCTGTTTCCAAGGTGGTCCATGGATACCAAAGGTGGCCCGCCCCACTGCTTATAGTTTCGTAGAAAATGTTGCTTGTGCTCAAGAAAGCATATTTATTATTGTTCATTTTTGTTTGATTTATTAGAGATATTGTTAGTCTCAAACTTTTGATTGGTGACATGCATTATGTATAGTAACGACGCATAACCGACCTCCGTGACGGAGTGTTAGCACAGGACATGTGATGCCAGTGGTCTCAGGTTCGAATCCTGCATGGATGTTCTTTGTGAGTCTTCATCAATTTCACCATATCACTCATCACGATTACCCAAAAGTAAAATTATTGAACTTCTCCTCGGAGTGATATATCAATCAATGATAAATGTACACTCCATTAACATGTCCGTCAAAGGAAAGAAAATTACATCGAAAGTTCAGATACTTATTGACCGACCCTCGTATGTAGGATGATTTCCCCAAACTTCCATCTCTTGGCATTTTAGATTTCAATTGTCCTAACATTGAGGAACATTTCTGGAAAAAAATACTTTCTGTAGTATTTAATTCCGGGTTGGAGCAAATATTTTAGGTAATTCCACCCTACTAATTGTCTTCGAAATAAATTAAAGAAACACTTCCCCAAAAGAATTATCACTGAAGAATTTAACAGGTATCTAAACCCAACATATTAATAACATTTAGTGATTCATGCAAGTCTGTGGAAATTGAACATTATTAGGTAATCTTAAATAATAAAACGTATTTTAATGTTAAAAAAAGTGTAAATTCCAGAGGCGAGTGTAACCTGTTCCATGACAGATGGTGGCCCGCCATGGGCCACCTTACGAACTCGTCTCTGGACTACGTTTCTCAAAATAAATAGCCAGCCCCCAGCCCCCATGGCGGAGTGGTTAGCACTTCGTGCTGCGACGCCAGGGGTCCCGGGTCGAATCCTTGCCTAGGCATGGATGTTTGTGAGTCTCTATTTATCAATTTCATCACATCATCATTCATCCCCATTTACGCAAATTAGCCAAAAGTGGCACAAATATCAAAGTAAAATAATGCAAATCAATCAATCAACAAAAGTAGGTATCGTTTCTTTGACACAAAAAAACATTTTTACAATGTAACTGTGTGTTCAAAAAGATAATTAAACGAGCTTTCAAAATATGTATAAAATATTAACTTTCGTTAATTTCAAGGACGTACACACACACACACATTTCTTACTTACTTGAAAATAACAACGACAAATAATCTGCTCGATCATCGACACAATAACTTACATAAAATGGCTGCTGGCAGCCCGAGACAGTTTGTTTTCTGCATAGTGCACCAGATGGGGACTGGGTACATTGATGTGCCATTTATTAACTTTGCTAAATACTAATATGATTTTCGTGAGGTAGGCCACCTTAGGAACTATGGCCACCTTTGGCTCACTTACTTATATAAAAAATATTATTAATAAAAAATCTTTCTTTCCTTAGTGGTTAAAATCTATAACTATAGACAGCAAATATTATTATCCAAATACTTAACGATTATAACTTCAAACAAACATGCATGGTGTGGCTACATGAACTATTTGCAAAGACCTAAGTTCTGAATGAGTCAAAGTCTTTTGAATCTCATTACCTATTTGTTACAAGAAAAGAGAGAATACCAATATATTCTTATTTATTATATAAAAAATTTCGTTTACATTATACATATCCTGTCTAAAATACTTGTGATCGGGAAGTGCTTTCCATATTCTGAACAGAAATCACACTTTATCTATTTTTAAGCTTTCATGATGTAGAAGATATTTTCATTAGAAATGTCAAACCACACAACAACATACATTTTTCCATGAAATTTCTAACACAATATCACTATTTTTGAGAGATTTCTTGAAATCAATTTCTCTCTTACGCTTCACAACGTCAACTGAATAATTTCTAATATCTTGAATTATCCTTAGGACTGGTTCTCTGTTGATTTACGCCGCTAGCTTCCACAGACTGACTGACGGCGGGCGCAGGAGGGAATTGTACTGGTCGAACCGAAAGTCGATTGTCTGTGTCGTTGTCTGTGGAGACACCTGGCGGTGGGGTTACACCCGCGGCAGTTTCAAGTGGACCAACAGGTTCAACTATTCCTGCGACTGTCAGTACCGGCTTTGCTCCTTGGAAATCCGGTATTTTGCTTGGTTGAAGAGGCGATACTTGGGCCGTGACGGAAGGGTACAGGGAAGGGTACAACGCGGGTCCCTGTCCGGACGCCGGACCTGGGAAAGAAACGGCTCCAGCAAAAGGTTGCATTTGTAATCCTGTTGCATCGAAAGGAGACGGTCCGAACGGACCATTTCCGTACGAAGCCGGTAGCGACAAATTAGTGAGCCTTCCTGGAAAGTGCGGAGATAGGAGCTCTGACGTCAGCGTGTGCGTCGAAGTGCGAGTAGATTTCAGAAGAGAGCCTGGATATCCATAGTAAGGACCGATCGGGAATACTGGAAAGGGCGGGAAGGGTAGCGGAATTCCGTAAGGTCCATATATCGGATGAGGAGGTACATCTGGCGAAACGACGGCCGGAATAATCCCCAATAAACTATGGACGGCAATCACCTGGAAAGAGAACAAAGTTCAATCAAAGAAAATATATTTAAGTCAAAACTCTGGCCTCACCGAGAAGTTTATACGACATTAATCAAGGGGTCTCAGGTTTCATTCCCGCTGCAGAGGCAGACAGGATGTAGGGGTGGAGATGGCGGTGCAGAGTTTACTGTGAGGGAGTGTGATGCGTATTTAATCGAAAAACACCTATAATTATATATAGTGCTCGAATGGAAATTTTCATATTAGGATGAGGCTAAGCAGATAGGAAGAGAGTACTAGTGAGAAAATGTAAAGAGGCCAAGGAAATAGAGAAGAAAAGGGAAGAAAACACAATGAACTGGAATGGGGAACTGAAGATAAACAACAATGGAAGAAGGTGTTAGAAAGAATGAAATGAACAAGAGCGAAGGAGGAGAGAAGAAGGAAGAGGAATGAAGAAAGAAAGGATAAGGAAAAATGAGCGTGAGATAAAGAGTCCAACCACGTTCCAGATGAAAGGAAATGTTTATCTAAATCGCCTGTCAGGTGAAACAACAGTTGACAGGAGAAGGCCACCTGCTGGAACACCTGGAAAGGAATGTTCCAGATAAACAACTTTCTAATAATCTTGTGTCTGGAGGGAAGTGATTTTTGTGCTCCCTGTTTTGTATTTTATTGCATTTGTATTTGGTACAGAATCTGAAGAAGACCTTGCTAGAAGCTTGAAACGTAACGTTTAGTTTATGTTTTAAAATAAAATAAATTTTGCCTTGGCCAGCATATTGGATTTTTTGGAGATTATTCGTGTTTTAAAAAAAATGTTATTGCTATTATTATTACATAGTACTTTTCAGGAAAAACCCTCATTAGATTAAATTAAATTATTATAGTTTGCAGTTGGATTATACTTAATCCAAACATTTGTTTTTCATCTATTTTGACGAATACACAGCGACTGTTTGCTCTACATACATAAAGACAGTTCAATATTAAGACATATCTACGTAACAAAACATAGAAAATAATCAAAATGTAACGTGTTAAACAAGGCAATAACATCCTAAGAAAAGCATAACATAAATAATTTCGTTAAGAAACTTATACAGAAGGCCAACTAAAACAGAAATAAATAACTTATTTTGTATCGCATTTGAAAGAAATTGCTCTTGCATGCCAGTTAAATAACAACAGTTGCATTTGCAATGATCAGTTTGTACCAGTAGGGCCAACTCATTTAAATATTGTGTGTGTATGTGTGTATGGGGTATTGGCATGGACGATATTGTTTCTTTTTAAGAATATGGGGGAGGCAGGGTGTGTCTTGTCCCATCTCAAGGACGGCCCTACGGTAAATGAATGTTCCCTCAATACAACATATGTGCACCTTTGTTTGTATGATATTTAATGTTATATTAAACGCAGTTGTTCTCCAGGCAAATATTTTCACCTCCCACTCTCATTTATTTTCCTGCTGCCGTTACCGAATAGGGATGGTACCTTGCACAGGTCTCTATTTCAACTGTCTAATCGAGACGAGATTAGCTCTCCTAGAGTATCGTCTCGTTCAAGAATTTAGTAACTTACAATGAAAACGACATGAAAATTTCCTCGCTTTACTACGCGACTTATACCGATATGTCAAGGAATCGCTTATCTCCTCGTCTATAGATGAAGACTTCTTTCTCTGGACGGAGGATGCAAAGTTTTCTCTCTCTTTATAGAAATGAAATTTTTAGCACGTCACCAGTTCAAGCTCTCCAAGTTTGCATTGCAGTTGTACCTGACGAAATGACATTCATAATAAATGTTACACTTTACAATCAGTGGCGGCGATTGGGTTCCAAAACCGGGGGGGGGGCAAAGATAGTATATTTCTGTTTGTATATAAGGTTTATCATAGTATAGTGCTATGGCAAAAGTGGCGAAAAGTGAGAGGGGGCAACTGCCCCGCCTCGCCCCCCTAATCGCCGCCACTGTTTACAATTACACCATTTGTAAGGCTGCAAGCAACATTTCTGCTCCCGAGGATATATCGGAGTGAGGAGACTTTTAAATAGGCCACTGTCAGAACTATACAAGATTATTTAAAGTGAAGTAGCGGAAAAGTAATTATTTAGAGCTTATTTGTTAACTGTGGCCACACTGGCAGGGATTTATTCAAAATTCGCTTGTAGGTGGGTGTAAAGTTAAGCTTAGAGCCAAAATGACCATGAAATTGGGTCTTATTTTTAAAAGGGCTGTTGAGGAAATTTTGTCGGGGGGTTCGAGAAATCACTGCAGCCGGGGAGGGAAGATCAGCCGATTTTACAATGGAGTTTCTTCCTTTGGAGTTCTGTTACTTGATGCTTGTCCCATCCCTGCCTGCAAAGGCGCCAGCAGGATTTCTTCTTAGTTGGGGGAGGGGTGGGGGGCAGAGTTAGATTTTTCACATCTTGGCCTTCAATCATAGAAACTTAAATTTTGCTATCATTGTTATTATTATTTTAAAATCATAAAATTGATATTTAAAATACTTTGGCGTTGTTCAGACTTGAGTCCACCATTTAAATTAAAACTGATTCGACTTACAGCGTCTACAAATTGTTTATGAATAGTTATTTGTCTCCTTGTGCTTTTCACGAAGCACAGATATTAAACAGATGCCACTTAATCTGTTCTCCTATACGTGTCAAGAGATACCGTGAAAAAAAAGACAAAGTAATTCAAAATGACTACGTGTGAATTGTCATGGTCAGATCCAGACTTCGGGAAATTATTTCCCGAATTTTCGGGATCCCGAACAGTCCAGATATTCCAAAAGATCGTATTTAATTCTTGGAATTACAAGTGTCTGAAATTTCTTGAAGTTAACAGTTTTGATTATATGTATAAGTGCAAAAACAATCACTTAAGGTGGCTGTTGAATTCGAGATTATCACCGCGTAGGTAAAATTCGAAAATTACCGTCCCGAAAAGTCACCGACCTAGTCGGAAAATAGCGAGTGTTTTTTCAGTTACGAACGTCGGGATTATGAAACTTTCCTTCCCAATCCCAACCCGCACAGCTCTAGTTAAGGCAGTCAACATGATTCTAATGTCTGGTGGTCTGGTGAAAATATTCTCTCGTTACTTTGTTGGACATTTCAGTTAGTTGCTTTAACTTTCAGCCTTTATATCAGAGAAAACCACATTATTTGTAATAAATATCGCTACAATTTCACCATTCGAATTACATGAACTTTTCCTAGATATCTCGGGGGGGGGGTCAGAGGGTTCACTTGCCCCCCACCCCTTTCATTCCTGCCTGCTATCTTCGAGAACTTACGAGAGCGTATAACTGAAGCCATCACACATGTCGATGGGGAGATGCTGGGAATAGTATTTCCAATTGTTTTTGTTCCTGCATGCCACTTTTCTGCATTTTTTGGTTAATCGCGACGGTGATGAAGTGCAGGACACTATTTGAGCAAATTCATGGAAAGTGGGAATATTTGAAAGTTTTTCTTAGCCAGATTGTATGGATCCAACGAGTATATTGTTTCACTTTTGTTTTAGCATGCCGATTTGGTATTGAACTTGAGTTTGGATCATTCGTAACGCCCGTAACAATACAAATGTGTTTTTATTATCGAATTTAAGAATGTTTAAAAAAATAAGCACATTGACGATTTACTTTGTTCTTTATACATAACGCAATATACAATTCACTGTATTAAAGTTCATTCAGGAACCAAAGTTTTTCATTTCAAGCTTTCCACCTGCAAAGACAGTTCACAAATTTCGTAGCACCAATGAGAGCACATTTCGTCAATTTCTCCAACAATGTTCTATTTTAGTTTATGTAAGTTTGGCTGCAGGAAGTTACTGATGTACAACCACTGTTTATGTTACAATTGAAAAAGAAAAGTAAGGCACACTAACTTTCGAGTTCAAAAATGGAGGGAAAATGTAACACTGTGACTAGTGGATTGGTTCATTTCTCATCAAATGGCGATGTTACTCGTAGCCCATGATAAGCTACGTCCATGCATTCAATAACTGTTTATGAACCACAAACGTGAAAGCAAAAGGCAATATTTCCCATTTGACTTCCTCGTTACAACTCACTAGCTTCTTTTGCAACATCGACCGTAGCAAATCACCAATATTCAATGAGTCTCTGTGCAAAAATACGTAATTAAACACTTACCAGCCAGTATCCCATGCCTCTCGCATTGTTCCGTAACTTGTATGGTCTGAAAAGTTTTCCCTTCAATTCTCACAGAAAGAATAGGTTCAGAAGCTGAAGCAAGGCTACGTCCTTCGCAGAAATTGCCCCGTGACGCATCCTCCTGTGAGAAAACAAGAATCATACGCCATCGGTGCGAAGTTGCAGATCCTACTAGCGCCGTAAAAATTACTAACCCTGTCTCATATTTCGAGCAGCGTTTTTTATCTCTTGCTCTCACGTAACCCTAAATTTCATGCATGAAACAACTAATTCCATTTGCGTAGGAAGGATATATCATCTCAACTGTCGTAAAAAGATAATCCCTGGAAAAGTTTTGAAGCTGGAAGTGCGTTTTACAATAATGTCACGCGTCTGTAATTTTGTTTTCAGTGTTGTGTGTACAGTACTCACTTGACCTTCAAGGCCGGGAGCATAACCGGGGATATATGCCCCATTTACATTACACTATGGACTTTTTAATGAAGCATATTCAGCAAATAAATATATGACACTGCATTTATGTGCACGAGACCGTGATGTGCTTTTTTAAATAATAAACAAACTAGGTTGTTGTCCTCTTGCTTGGCACAATGCTTCTATGCTAATGAATGTAACGAACTACGCTATTTTCTACAGCGTAGTTTCCCCTTGAACTCATATACTTTTAATTCCACAGCGTTCTCAAATATATTACAATAATATTTTGTTTTAGTGCATATTGTACAGTGTATAAATGTACATACAACGAAGAAGTTCCATAATTTTAAAAAAAATATGAATTCATGGTTTTCGACATAATGTACATTTACGTTACAAAGTTCAACGATGGATATTGTTTTAGAAAATACACCAATACTTAGCGGCAAAGGGAAGGGAATATTTCCCAGAGGGAATGAAGTCTCACTTAATATATCTCGAGAGAGCTCTCATCGGGAGGGTAAAGGGGGCTTCCCACCCTAATAGCCTTACATGAAGAGCTTTCAGGATCACATAGAGAGATAAACATATAGAAAGGAAGAAGAAGAATACGAGATAGATATAAAGAGAGAAAGAAGAGTAATCAGAACGAAAGATGCAGAGAGAAAGAAGAAAAGACAGCAAGGAAAAGAGGAACAGAGACAAAGGAAAGAGAGAAACAGGGTAGAAAGATAGATAGAGAGAGAGAAAGAAACAAGGAAAGAATGAGAGAGGACGAAGACCTACAGAGAAGATGAAAGATAACAAGAAAGGGAGGAACAAAGTTAGAACGAAAGAGAACCAGGTTGAAAGAAAGGGAAGATAGGAACAATGGCAGAAAGAAGAAGAGACATTGACAGAGAGAGAGAGAGATAGAAAGTTAGGAAGGTAGGATGAATGAGATAGAGAGAGAAGAAAAGAGAAAAAGCTTACAAAAACAGAGTCCACCTGAAAATAAATTGTTTCCCTTGAGGCTCCCAGAGCGCCTCCCACCCACCCTCAACCCCCTTCAGGCATAGTCACCGATGCCTTCTTTAACGCTGACGTTCGCAAGATTATGATTGCATTCAAGAAATTACACACACACTTTTATTATGTTAAGGTTTATTGCTAGGTGCTCATGTCGATTACTGACAAAGACGTACAATCAAGTTCAAAGATTATTTATTGTATTGACAGCAATGTCCATCAGCATAGTATCGTGCAAAATTCGATGAGTTAGGGCAGGCCCGTACCCAGGATTATTTTGAGGGGGGGAGAGCAAGCCCGAAACCGTGGTTTTATATATATAATTGTCATGAAATATATATCAATTATTAAATAATTAATATTAATTAATTCATATTTATAAACATATATAAACAAATTCATTTGCTACATTTATAAACTAGCAAATTAATTCCTTTAACAATTGGTTCAAAAAGTCAAGAAATTAGAAGATAGGTGAAATATTTCTAATAGCTAAATGTGAGATTTTATTTAATTTTTGCTTTTTATTAATAATGATAATTAAATTTTCATACTTTTATTGTGTTATGTTTCTATAATGGTGTAAATCTATTAATGGTCTCTCGAAAGGAAATATTTCCTTATCAGAGTTGTAGCTAGAGATTTCAGTGCCCTTCGCACTCCCTACACCGAATTTGTACCCCCCCCCCCCCACCTAGATGTAGCTGGCATACTTAGACATTGTAGAAATTTTATTTAACCACTCTTTCCCGTTGAATCCGACGAAAAGAAAACTTAAAATTCAAGAAATGTGGCTAATAAAAGGAAAGTCGGTTGTGCATCCCACATCATCTTCTATCAAGGAGTGTGTGTTATTGTTCAAATCTGCAAACTCGAGTGCAAATTAAAGATAACTAGGTGGATGGACAAAAAATGAGAAACTTTAAGAAGGCATTAGTTTCCTATGAAATTAACATGTAAGTGCTATGTTTTATTCTCGACGACAGGAGGTGAGAAATGGAGGAGAAATAACAGGTCGGTCTAATTTCTGTATTCCAGGGGCAACCCCCTGGACAACCCCCTTTACAGCTACGGCCCCATTCCTTACTAGACCAATTTGATATAATTTTAAAATCTTATCTATGACTCCTAGGTTTTAACCCTACGCTGTTACCAGCCCTAGAGAGAGAGAGAGAGAGAGAGAGAGAGAGAACAAGAGATGTATGCACAATTCACACACGGGCAGACATCATTCTTTGTTCTTCCTTCTTTGTATGTGTTTATCTCATTATTCTTAGTAAAGTATGTTTGATGTCAAAACTAATTGCTTATCTTTGTTGTTATGACACAAACTCTTACCCTCGGAAAATTTTGATGGGGGAAAAGTTTTAATAGAACGAGATGGAAGGTGGGAGAGCCTCCTTTCGCCATGGGAATTCGTACCCTGAATGTGACCACCAACGCTATGGAATGATCCTTATAATGAAGAATGTGTCTGAATGTGAATTAACCAAAAAAAGGACTTTTTCTCATCAAAACTGCAATTCGAAAAAAGTCAGAACAGGGAGTAAAAATGGTGAACTGCCTCGACCAAATTGGAACATTTAGTAGCTCCGCATAAATGGTTATAAAACTAAAATTACTAAATGTAGTAGACTGCAGACTTCTGGAAGAAAATGGAAATTCTTGCAAAATGTTAAAAATCGTCCATGTTATTTTTATAGGGTTTTATATGTTTTCATTAAAAAAAATCATGGCTCGAGGGAGGGCGGCATGGCCCCTTTGCCCTCTCTTGGGTACGGGCCTGAGTTAGTGTCTGTTTTTACAACATAAATAAAATCGGAGTCCTGTCATGTCTTCTGCTCTCAGCTCTGATACGTAATGAATTATTGCCCCCAATTTAATTTTGGTCTTCTTTTCCTATACTTTTGGGTGCGGACAAGCTTTAAGGATTCGGACAGTTTAAAAGTTACCTTCTTTCTAGAAACGTCTGTAAGACTGGATCCTATTCAGGGGTTAGAGTCTTTCACTATCCTTTTTGCCACTGATTTGCAAACATTGTTTCACGTCCCAAGCCCCCTTCATTGTCTTTTCGCTTGGGTCAGATTTCACTTTTTAAATTTATTACCTAGCCTATCTAATTGGAAGCGTTTAGTTTTAATAAGTACATAAGATGCTATACTTTCGTTGGCACCGGATATATGGTCAAGAAAACTGACAAAAAAAAACTTAGCCTTCAAATACTGATTTAGGCTTGTTGTTGCCGATTCAGTTTTTTCATGTATCAAACAAAGAGTGAAAACACCACAAGCTGACATCAACGTTTCGCAGTTGATTGTAAGAAACACCACACAAAGACTACGAACCATAAACTAAGATTGAACGTTTTTTAGAAACTTGTGCGAAGGTTCGTATTAAAATTACAAACCGCCGCAAAGCAGAATGGCACGTTAACCTGTGTCTTTCAACCCTTATTATTGTAACAATATCAGGTACACTTTTTAAATTTATGTAACTATTACAACTATCATTAAAACATATGAAAGATCACAGAAGAAAGTATATTGTGGATTGCATTAGTAGGGGGTGGTGGCCAAAATGGCTAAACACAAATTTAAACATTAGTCGCTGTTTTCCGGCACGGTAGTTAGCGAAGTTGAACATACGAAGTTTATCATCACAACTTTGAAAACAATCCAAGTAATGAATGTTCCAAAGAAGCATTAATTTATCAGATCGATATCTTAGATTTAATAATGGAAACTGTAAAACGTAAATGCATGCATGCCCCGAAATTTTCAAGCCATTGATTTTGATTAGCTATCCCAAACTTTGACTACTATTGTTAGCTTCATTGTTACCTAGTCCGTTTTGTATTACTAATATTCGGAGCAAGAATCTAACCAGAAAATATCCCATAAATCATTTCAAACGATAGACCTTAAATTCTAAATTAACGTCCCAATAATTTAGCAATTTCACATATACAGTGAGTGCACTGGCAATTGACCTTGCTGTACATGTAATCGGTTTTCTGGCGCATGCACTTCCGTGTAAATTTAATGACCGATTACGTAAATTAATGATTTAGTAACATACACGCATCGTTTCTATTGAGGAACTTCAGTGTGTGCCTGTGCCGCTTTCCTGATGATTGACTTGCCTTCCACTGTAATTTAAATAGAGTACAGGGTGTCTCGAAAGCTACTCTCTATTTCTGTGACAGTTTCTTTTTAATGCTTTGCTGTCATAAAGATATGTATCACTCGCAAATTTGTATACTTACAAACAATTCCATGTAATTGTTACATTTTCCATTTTGATACCCATATCACTTATGATGAACGTGGAGGTTAATAGACATAATTGTAACATTTGGGCAGGCGAGAAACCAACGAAATTCCTTGAAAGGAGACACACCGAAAGCGAATATTTTAAGTATCGGTTTGAGGTCTCTAGAAACACTAACAGTCGCCATGTAGAGCACTAATTCCTAGCGACATATACTTTGAGATAAATGCATTTTTCATGTCTTAAACCTATTTTTCGTAATTCCAATTATTTTTCATAGTATATAGTGACTTTTGAGATAAAAAATGTATAACTTTAGAACAATTATTAGAATAACTTTGTTGTTAACGGCTATTTCAATTGTATTACACTATAACTTTCAATGTATAGGAATTTTTTTCCACAAAATAAACACTGTACGTAATCTAGATAACAAGTGTTCTTGTAGGTTTTGACAACTTAGCCTATTTGGAGCACTTATTAGCAGACTTGAAAACATATCAGCCTTCTGTGAGGGTCTTATCCGGCAGTCTGTCTCAACTTTTGATATATCAGAAATAGCAGACTTGGTAGAGTCTGTCCCGTTCTCGGTCTGTTATGGAGTTGTAAATAACTGTCTCGTTCTCGGTCTCGGTCTCGTCTAGACTCTCGGAATATATACGTAATAAGCTAGACACAGCGTGTCACAGTACGAACTTTCACAATGTCTAGAAGTCATTAAGAGAAACAACCTTTCAAAAAAAAAAAAAAACTTTTTTGACTACTTGTTTGGATGATATGAACCCTACATATATGCAACAAGGATACACAGGTGCACATTTACCACCAAAGGATTAACTTTACAAGTACAATAAACAAAACACATTGCCTATCTAAATAATCACACACACACACATACACTTAGCCACCCCATTGCTGTGTCCGAATAAGTCTAATCATAAATCAGCAACTTCTTTACGAGGTGGGGATCTCGATATGTTCTCGATTGCACGCAATTCAAGCCTCGTTCTCGGTTTCGTCTCGACAAGTCTTGAAACGTCTTGTCTTCTTGTCTCGACACAGGCCGTCTGTCACATGTTCTTCAAATGACTCTCCATGATCTTAAAAATAATATTTTACAGTTTACTTTACTTTTATGAGGTTGGACAATTGAAGTAAGTGCAATTTTATCTGAACTGGAGCGTACGAATTGGACAATTGAAGTAAGTGCAATTTTATCTGAACTGGAGCGTACGAAGGTTACATGTTAAAATTTCAAACCGCGGCAAAGTAGACTTTGTCTTTCCCTACGCGTTTTAACAATATCAGGCACACTCTAAATTTCTGTAATTACGTAATACAACTTGAAATATCAATTAAAACATGTGAAGGTTCATCGAAGAAAGTATAGTTTGGATTGCATTAACAAAGAGTGGTGGCGAGCTTAGCTAAACACGGCCTCCCCGATGGCGCAGTGGTTGTGTCGTCGTCTTGTAATCAAGGGGTCCCGGGTTCGATACCCGGTGGAGGCACATAGTGGTTCGGATCCTACTTTAAACTGTAGGTCCAGTCCTAATTAGCCTTACTGTGCATAAAGTGGACTTAAAACACCAACCCAACCCAACTTAGTTAAACACAAATTTAAACAATTTTATACTTTCCTTTCTGCACTTAAATGATAATAGAAGGATGATAATCGCAAAATAATGGCTACTTACATGTCGTTAATTATGAACACTCAATTACGGTAAAATAGATTATTCTGTATTTAGTTTTGACGAAATATTATTAAGAGTGTAATTCAAATGAATAATGATGAAAGGATACATTTTGCCATCGGATCGATATCTTAGATTTAAGGAAGAAAGTTCTGTAGAACATAAATGTATCGAAATAGCTATGAATGTAGTTCGTATTTTTTTTTTTAAAAAAAAAACGATCGTTATATCGTAATCGGAAATGAGATGTATCATTAGCAAATGTGGTGTATAAAGAAAGAATCGCAAACCAGTGTTATGAGATGCACCGAAACCAAAAGCCGGTGCCTAGTCCAGTAGCCAGAAGGTTTTTCTAGTAGGAACACTAGTTTCCTGGGAGTCTGTTTCAAAGCATAACCAGTGAAATGTGCCCAATCGAGAATAGATCTCGTAACCCCTTGATTACAAGACGGTAAGAGAAGCAACCGAGAATAAAATAAAGTTTTTCCAAACAGGTTGCATCCGAACTTAACGGCACATTTTATTACCAGAAATGCCTGTTCTCATAGTTAATCATTTCTTGCAGGAATTTCTGCTTGTTCTCAGGGACGCTTGGTTCGTGTTACCCGGCATGGGAGTTGTAGTTGTGTAACGTACTGAAAAATCACGCGCATCTTAACAAGGAACTCTACACGTCACTCTCATTTCAACATTTTTATATCAAGGTCATTTTGTGTTACTGATGCTTTATTTGCCTTAATTCAATTCAATAGTCGTGTACATACAACACCTGGTACCTGGTACAATACCTTACATAGTTTCAAACAGCCTGTGGATTCACATAGCTTGGAAACCTTGCTGCGCCCAAGGATGCGCAGTTAGGTACTCTTGTGGCCCTTCTGAGCATGCAGCTCAACAGCGGAATACCATCTAGCGGGCGGGACTTTTGTTTGAAACATCAGAATTTAGACTCGCTTCGTAGATGCGTATGAGCAAAGATATTCCGAAAGTAATCAACCTGTACTACTCAGGAATGAAAAAGTGTAATTTCGTAAGGCACCATGTTAACCAGTAGACCACGGAGAAAGTCAAAGAATGATAAAAAGAACCTGCTTATTGTGAGCTTGTGTATATTTTCATTAGCACAGCAATTAGGTGTAAGGAAAAGAAATAATCTTATCGGAAAAAGGTGCCCTGAAATGTCAAAAAATCTTCCACGCGGAACACATACATCACTGTGCATATAGAGTGTCATCTATTATCATAGGTATACGGTACATATTTTAGACCTAAGATTATATGGAATTTGTTGTCTTGATAAAGAGTTCTTCTCCGTGATACAACTTTCAATTCAGATACGAGTAGTTTCTTACAAATCACGACCCCTCGTGTCGGAGTTGTTATCACAGGGGTCCCGGGTTCAAATCCTGTCCTGGGCATGGGTGTTCTTTGTGAGTGTCCCTTCATCAACTTAATCATATCATCACTCATCAAAATCATTGCGATTAGCCAAAAGTTGCAGAGAAGCTACGCCAAATAACAAAAATTAAATCAAAATCAAACGAGCCCTATTCTGAATTTCTATCTTTTTGGTTAAACGGTTTTGCTCTGTTTGATCTGATGGGGTTAAATTGCCTGAGGGCTAATGCACTTAGAAGTTTAATAATAAATCAATCAATCATAGTCGTTGTTACAACTTTTACAATATAATTCAATAGAAACAACAACATACATAATCTAGGTTGGCACGTGCCTTTCTGCATTTCATGCCACAGAATGTCAACAGCTTAAGGAATTTGAGAGACACATACTGCCTCAGTTGCAGTTCCTCAAGAGTATCCTGACATGGTAAGCAAACAGATATATTTACAGAGCATTGAAAGTTGCCTATGTCTAAGCTTGGCATATTTCATAACTGGAACCCCTTTTGACGCTAATCATGTTCATAACGAGGGGTAGGCTAGGAGACTGCACAGATGACACCTTTCAAAATGTTTTTCTTAAAAAGATAACAAAGTCAGAATCGACCCTTGTTCCCATTGAAGACTGTCAAGTGATGAAGTGACCACTAGATACTTTCTTTGTGAGGTCACCACGTGAAAATCGACGACACCATTCAACTCTGTATATGACGTCCCTGTTGAAGCTAAAAATAATAAAACATTACAAATCGCCAATAGGTTGAGTGTGGATTTGAGTCAAAATCATCAGGTCGAATTCCATTTTCAATACGATTTTCCTAATTGCAGTAACCTTCAACTTCCACGTAGAAAATATTTTACTGCTCCCAATAACAATCATTATTTTAAATACCAAAAATTCCTTTTCTTGTAATAACAACCACCGCTAATCAAACAAATAATGTAATTTAACCTCAATATTAAATAACCCAATTTCTCAATATTGTCAATTGAAAAAGAAATTGCAACAATTGCCAATTTTGATAAGATAATTGACATTTTTGCTTCATTGAAAGCAAAGAAGTTAAATTCTAAATATCCTCTATATGAGACATCAATCGGGTTTATAAATGTATTGTAAATTGTACTCAGAATAATGTTTAGTATACGATGTTATTTTTCAAGGCAGAGTTGAATAATTTTAAATTACAATTTGTTCTACTGCACACTCGTATAGTTTAATTACTATTCTTAACCTTTTTTGTTTCATTTGCTTATAGCATGCTTATATTCTTGTAACACACTGCTGGTATTTTCTGCTTCCCAAAGATGTTATAAATGCAAACTACGAATCTTTAAATGAAATCTATATTATTTTTAAATACATTTTTCTTTGTTTCCTCATGTCAAATATATCACAAACCACAGCGTAATTGATTGATTGTACGATTTGCTTTATTTTACTTCGTTTTTTTGACACTTTTGGCTAATTTGCGAAGATGGGGATGAGCGATGATATGATGAAATTGATGAATGGACACTCACAAACATACATGTCCAGGCCAGGATTTGAACGCGGGACACCTAGCGTCGTAGTTCGATGTGCTAACCACTCCGCCACGGGGGCCGGCTAAACCATAGCGTAAGAAGACATTATTGCAGGGTGCACATAAATTGTTGGTGCTTGGTAATGTGGGTGAGGTGGGGGTGCCACAATATCTAGCAACGTGGCTGACGGTAATTGTACAAATATGGATATTTCAGAAATGTAGTATGTACAGTGTCTCTCAAAAGTTTTAGGACAACGACATTTTAAACTAGGCAACCCAATTTACACAAGCCGTTGGTGGGTTGCGTGCAGAGTTAGGCTCAATTTCAGGGTTGCCACATGCACAATAGATATTTATAAAATACGCGAAAGAAATATAAACAAGTATTATTGTATAAAATTATTTAAAATATCACTATTATATCGCAAGCGACAAAATTCTTTCTGGAAAAAAAAAATAGGTTTTCTAGTATTTCATCGCTGATGAGTCTACAGTAAGGAAAAGAGGTGAGAGGAAACGAAAGGTTACAAAAGAGAGGAGAAAGAGAAAGCGAAAGGAGAAGAGGAAAAGTAGAGGAGAGAAGAAAGATAGGATAGACGAGGAGAGGAGATGTAGTGAGGAGAATGGAAAAAGATTCGAGGAGAGATGAGGAAAAAAGAACAAAGAAGAGAAAAGAGGAGGAAAACGAGAGGAGAGGAGAGGAGGAGACGAGAAGACGGAAGTGGAGAGTAGAGTAAAGGAGAGAAAAAGAGAAGAACGAAAAAAGAGAAAATAGTGCAGTGGAGTCGGAAATCTAAGACAGGAAAGGAGATAAGAGGAGTGGAGAAGAGAGGGATGGAGATAAGATGCGAGAAAAGTAGGGAAGGCGATATGAGATAAAAGCAGAACAGAAAGAGGGGAGAGAAGAAGGAGAAGGAACTGGAGAGAAGAGGTAGTTGCAGAAAATATCGTCTGAGCGTCAAGAATGGATGCATTGGTCAAATTATCGACATGAAACATTCAATAACATTTTGAAATGTATTGGAGAATATATTAGATCGGTGCGAAATGCCTTTTGGCTGAGTTCAGAGCAAATTAAAATCTTCCATGTAAGATCTTTGATTTTACCTGCGATTACACCACTAAAAAAATGAACGTAATTTTTAATATTTATAAGAATTATTCAATTTTTCTCCACTTCTCGGTTCGTTGAAATGGAGATTTTGTAATTCAATATTTCCCCTCCCCCCATCGTTAATTCCAAACTGAATCCTTCCGTTTCACACGGCGTGGACAATGAACACAATGGGATATGTCTAAAACTTACGAAAATTTTCTGCCACCGGAAGGGTTTGAACCTACGACCATCAGATTGACAATCCTGAACGGTAGCCACTACCCTACACGCTTTAGCTCCTTAAACCAGGTAGAAGAACCACTACACCACGCTCTTCGAGAAATAATTTTCGAAGTGATTAAAAACGAGAATATTGGTAGTTGTGAAAATGCGAGTTATTTCTTCTAACTTATTATTGTGATTAGACATTATTAATGGAAAATATCTAGAGGCTTGAACATTACAGGACGATGTTCTTTTCCTGTGATACTGTAACAGACAAAATGCTTGTTTACTGATGCAAGTCTTGTGTCCAGAACAGTCTTATGAAATGTATTTGCTGTTGCGTAAGATAACACGAAATAATTACACCGTGTGCGAACTACCAAATCTGCGCAACGTTATACGTAAACAGGCGGAAAATTTTATTCATAAAATCACTTCACATTTGACAGTGTTAGTCAAGAGAGACTCGTGGGACACTGTGTTAAGGTGCTGGACTAAATCCTTCTAATTTTTCTTTCTCGAAGAACAACAATTTCTAAGGAAGAGCAACAATGATGATCTTTCTTATTTCTTTTAAATGCTTACACTTTCCTTTAATTGGGTTAAAAATAAATAAGAATATTGCTTGCATTTCTGTCATTGACGTAGACCAGAGAGAGAGAGACAGACAGACAGACAGATATTACAAAATAGTTCAAATAGTGCAAGCGCCATTAAAAAGTCATGATAATTCTATGTTGCGTACTTAGAATTATTCATACGATAAAGAACATGTCTAATTGTGAGTTAACAAAAAAAAAACAATAATAAAGAGACATTTTCGCATCACGATTGCAGTTCGAAAAAGTCGGGACAGGAATTGAAAGTAACGCACTGTCCTGACTAAATCGGTGAATCGGACGTCTGGTAGCCTTGCATCAATGATTATAAAACTAAAACCACCCAATATTGCAGCTTGAAGACTTTTGCTCAAGGAACAGATTCATTTATACAAAAGCAAAATTGAAATTTTTACTCATTTCAAAAATCGACGATGTTATTTTCGTATTTATTTATTTATAGGTTCACATTTAAATATTTTAGAGTTCGAGGGGGAAGCATGGCCCACATGGCCCCTCCCCTCTACCTTACGTAGAGAGTGGAAGAGAAATTTTGGAGAATCTTTCTATTAAATGTATTATTTAAATCCACCTTATGCTCAGATAGGTTAAACCGTTTATTGACAATCGTGAACATTTCGTTTAATAGATAATATTTGGTTTTAAACGACGGGAGAACATTGGTCGAATTTCCTTTCTTGCTCTTTTGAGAGAATATATACTTCTACAAAGCAATCGCGTTCGGAAACTGAAAAAAACGACTTGGTTTTCAAAGGCAGACACGCTTGATAGTCTAGCTTGCTCGCGATCAAAGTGACTCACTCACGCTATTCAAGGCCGCTTCTTATCGCAAAACACTGTTCTTCGATGCACACGCACAGTGTCTGCAGCCAGCACGTTACAAGTGACCAGAGTCGAATTTTAAAGAGAATCTGAAGAATGGTAGATTTCATCAGAGGCGGCTAGGTAGGCACCAGCTCAACATGCAATAGTTTAAGTGATAATTCCTGACAAACAAAAAACCGTATTGAATAATTAGTGGGATAGTAATACGTGTATCCGCTCCTTTTTAACAATGTAACCTCGAAGACAATCTGTATTCCATTTATTTATATTGGCAACTTGGTCAACCGGAGGTTATTTTATCGCCTTCGATAATCGAATTGTCTGATCGATTATTTTTTGTTTACCCAGGAACATGCCCCATAAGAGATTTCCGAGACCGGGTTACGCTACTCACTCGTAGCTCCCCAATTTCTTCACGATGGTGGGTTGCCACCGGTCCCATACACAGGCCGAGAACCTAGAGAGTGAGCATAGGCGGACTCGAATCCATGCCGTCCTGCAGTCGGAGGTCACGGAGGAGGACTTTTCTTATTTTACCTTTGGCTAATCGCAACGATGAGGATGAATAATGAATAGAAAAATAAAGAAGGTCACGCACAAAGTAGAGGACGATCTTCAACCTCTTAAGTGACGAGTTCAAGCCCTAAATATGAGGATTTCAACCTTAGACGACCTCAATTTCAAATTTATAAACAAAATGCCTACTTACACTAAACTTCTCTTCAAGGCCAAAATAGTTTGTAACTGTTAAACTACCCCTGAATACAAATTGACATTTTTTTTCCATGTGAGTAAGAATTAAATGTGTGGCATACAGAGATAGATGATACCTTTTGAGAAACAATTAACTGTATTCTGTCCCAGCATCTCTGGAGCAAAGCCGCGCATAGCGGAAGAGAAGTGGGGAGAAGGGATCGAGTGGACAGAGCGAATCAGTGCACGCTGCTGGGAAGGCTGGTAACTGCAGTGACTTTCCTCCCTCCACGCAATCCCATTCCTCTCACGTGTTCATCGCTGCTCAGATACTTGTTTTCATTTACCTGCTCCAGAGATAAGTGGGACAGAGTGTAGTTCGCATACATGTAGCAAGTAAAGAAACTTATCCCAGAATGAAAATTCCACATAGTTTAAAAACGTTTGTTTAAGCAATGAATGACTGGAAACGGATCACACATAATTCCCTTGCCAAAATCTAGTGGTCGAAAATTAATTTCAAGACATTTCATATCTATTCACCATATTCCAAGTTATAAGGAACTATTTCGTAGATGTTCATGAAATCGTTATAAAATTACAAATAAAATATATTCACAAGCTTAGATATACTAATACGAAGAAAGAAATTCAGAGTTAAATTTCAAATGCATGTGTATAAAGAAATTCTAGAAGTACAGAGCTATATCTGAGTATTTAACTTCTTTTTTGCAGATAACGTTTACAATATTGAGGCGAAAGAATAATTAGGAACAGTAGCTCCAAGAAAACAAACGGCGTAGTGTATTGGTTAGAGTTCTTGAAAGCATTGCGGTCCCACGTTCGATCCTCCATACTAGATGTTCCTTAAAAAAGAATCCCTTCCATTAAACAAGAGCATGGTAACATTATTTGTAATAGCAGTATATAGTAGCTACATTGTTCTGCATATGGAATTTATAAAAAAAAGAAACAAATAAATGAATTGACACACGTTCAACGGGATATTTTTATATATAAGATCATGGATTGTGATACTCTAACGATAATTGTGTACTGCTTCAAAGACATTGGCAAATATTAATGAAATAACTATTTATATGTGTGGCAATTCAGGACATGCTAATTTTACCCCTTTTCCCACTTGAGTTCAATGCAAGGATGCAAGGATGTGTAAAAATTTCAATTTTGCTTTTGTATAAATGAATCTGTTTCTTGGCCAAAAGTCTTCAAGCTGCAATATTGGGTGGTTTTAGTTTTATAATCATTGATGCAAGGCTACCAGACGTCCGATTCACCGATTTAGTCAGGACAGTGCGTTACTTTCAATTCCTGTCCCGACTTTTTCGAACTGCAATCGTGATCCGAAAATGTCTCTTTATTATTGTTTTTTTTTTGTTAACTCACAATTAGACATGTTCTTTATCGTATGAATAATTCTAAGTACGCAACATAGAATTATCATGACTTTTTAATGGCGCTTGCACTATTTGAACTATTTTGTAATATCTGTCTGTCTGTCTGTCTCTCTCTCTCTGGTCTAAGGAGCTAAAGCTTGTAGGGTAGTGGCTACCGTTCAGGATTGTCAATCTGATGGTCGTAGGTTCAAACCCTTCCGGTGGCAGAAAATTTTCGTAAGTTTTAGACATATCCCATTGTGTTCATTGTCCACGCCGTGTGAAACGGAAGGATTCAGTTTGGAATTAACGATGGGGGGAGGGGAAATATTGAATTACAAAATCTCCATTTCAACGAACCGAGAAGTGGAGAAAAATTGAATAATTCTTATAAATATTAAAAATTACGTTCATTTTTTTAGTAGTGTAATCGCAGGTAAAATCAAAGATCTTACATGGAAGATTTTAATTTGCTCTGAACTCAGCCAAAAGGCATTTCGCACCGATCTAATATATTCTCTAATACATTTCAAAATGTTATTGAATGTTTCATGTCGATAATTTGACCAATGCATCCATTCTTGACGCTCAGACGATATTTTCTGCAACTACCTCTTCTCTCCAGTTCCTTCTCCTTCTTCTCTCCCCTCTTTCTGTTCTGCTTTTATCTCATATCGAATTCCCTACTTTTCTCGCATCTTATCTCCATCCCACTCTTCTCCACTCCTCTTATCTCCTTTCCTGTCTTAGATTTCCGACTCCACTGCACTATTTTCTCTTTTTTCGTTCTTCTCTTTTTCTCTCCTTTACTCTACTCTCCACTTCCGTCTTCTCGTCTCCTCCTCTCCTCTCCTCTCGTTTTCCTCCTCTTTTCTCTTCTTTGTTCTTTTTTCCTCATCTCTCCTCGAATCTTTTTCCATTCTCCTCACTACATCTCCTCTCCTCGTCTATCCTATCTTTCTTCTCTCCTCTACTTTTCCTCTTCTCCTTTCGCTTTCTCTTTCTCCTCTCTTTTGTAACCTTTCGTTTCCTCTCACCTCTTTTCCTTACTGTAGACTCATCAGCGATGAAATACTAGAAAACCTATTTTTTTTTCAGAAAGAATTTTGTCGTTTGCGATATAATAGTGATATTTTAAATAATTTTATACAATAATACTTGTTTATATTTCTTTCGCGTATTTTATAAATATCTATTGTGCATGTGGCAACCCTGAAATTGAGCCTAACTCTGCACGCAACCCACCAACGGCTTGTGTAAATTGGGTTGCCTAGTTTAAAATGTCGTTGTCCTAAAACTTTTGAGAGACACTGTACATTAGTGGATATGAAGTTAATCAAAGTCTACAACCGGACAATGTGTTCAAAACGGTCTGTGAGTGCTCAGAGTAAATACAAGGGTCTATGATATTGCATGAACTGCAACGTCTATACCCTGTCCCACACAATCCCATTCCTCTCATGTGTGTGTGTGTATATATATATATATATATATATATATATATATATATATATATATATATATATATATATATATATATATACATACATACATACATACAAATACATACATACATACATATAACACACCCAAACTCACTTTTGCCTCTGGTTGTACAAATTAGATGGAAGAGTAGCATAGAGTTAATTCAAGTCAGTAACGGTAATTTGATTCTTCACATTTCTTGCAAACTAAAATATTTAATATTCTATTCGTGGGAACCAGATTCAAGACAACCAAGTAAAAATCCTTATTGCAGATAATTCAGGAAGAAATTCCATGATCTGTTACAACACAGTGGAAAAAACCTAGGTCAGGGAAATTTTTTCCATGTAATTAAAATCAAGGCAAATGTAATACGTATGATTTCACAAGTGTCTATACGCCATTAAACACACCGAATGGTTTTCATAACCTTAATTTAACAAACATAACCAACAACCAACATGCGTGAAAATGATTACATGTTCATCTTTGTGATAACATTGATCATGGAAGACCATTGGTTGCTTTACATTTCTTTGAAATTTTTATTAAGTCTTAAACGCTTTCAAAAGCTAAATAGTTTTAGGACTAGATATTTACTGGGTTGATTGAATTTTTAGCCTAGCAGATTTACGAGAAATAAAATTATTTTCTTTAGGACTATTTTTAAGTAGCAGTAATAATAAATAAAGATAATTTATATTCCCAATTTAGAGCCTTTACATTTTAGAATATGTGTCTATTTCCAGTTAGACATCATAACCGGTTCGTGCCATGTTTGAAGCCTTAACATTGGATTATACTGGGGCGGGGGTTGGCATTGTTTATTTTACGTGGCTTTTCTGCCATTTTTGTCTAATCGCGACCTAGGGATGAAATGTGATACGAGGAGATGGATGAAGAAAGGACGTCACAGAACAAAGGAAAAAAATACTTAGAGAATTGTACTGGCAGTGGATTCAGGCTGCAGAACCTAGTTAACCAGCAAAAATGTAGGCCTGGTTCACTCCGCCACGGAGGTTGGGCACACTTCAAATGTCACCTCTTACTATCACCGCAGGGGACTAGGATGATGAAAGTTCGCTTTCCTATGCCCAAGCTCAACTAAAAACATTACAAAATCTTCTTTCGGAAAGAAAACTTGTTTATAAATTTATGTTATATAATTTAGAAAATAAGGCTTTCATTTAAAATTAAATTAAATGCAGTCAAATGCTCATTTATATTCCTTTAAATCTTCCTCCCTGCAATTCTTAGACACGTTCCCTTTATTTACGATTGTTCTATATTATATATATATAGATTAATTTTATATTGACATTCATTACTCTCTTCTTCTTTTATGTAACTCTACTTTTAATTTTCTTATAACTAAGTTCATCCACTAGCGCACAAGATACTTTTGGAGGAGGCTGGAACTCTAATAGTAGATATTGCATAGTTGCCAATAAAGCAAAGCAAAGCAAAAAAGTAAAAAAGTAAAGTGCTCCCCTGTGCATAGCACTACGCCATGAAGGCGTATAGGGGGTGTGGGGGTAACGGCCCACACTTTCTTGATCCGGTCGTGAGTGGGGGTGATGTGATCAGCATCACGCCCCTGACCGCCTTCACCCCCCAGGGTTTCCCCCAGGTATCCATGTTATTCGACGCTGGGTGGGCGCCGTGGCCGCTTCCATCGTTAGAAAAGTTCCCGGATTTGAACCGGCCGAGGATCGAACCCAGGACCTTTAGCATGGCAGTCAGACGCGTTACCGACTTTTTTTTTTTTTTCAAAAGGAAATACCCCCTACACGGAGGTATCCCCCACCATTCACACTTATTTCACTTTTTACATTTTTCAATTCTTACAGTTTCTCAGTTTCTTTTCATCAGGACAAACACAAATACCCATGCCTTACCCGGGACTCGAACCCAGAACCCCTGGCGTTGTAGCGCGCTCTGCTAACCACTTCGCCACGGAGGTCGACAGACTGAGCCACCGCGGCCACACAAAACAAAATACATAGCTGCATTCTAGGAAGGGAAGGGGCAGAATATACAATAAAATATTTCGTAGTTACCATTTCTAACATTCATTTTAAAAGTTCTTCAAAGACAAAACTGGTAATCAATAGATGATTTTAAGGGGGTTGCATTTACCACTTTGGTTTTTCCCGAGTTCTTTACTGTTCTTATTTGAAAATGTTGACGGTTCTGCGAAAAGACTGGAGATTGTATTGTGAGTGACGTTTTTAATTTAATTAATGTTTTGATAAATGTTTCTCTTACTTTTCATATTTGGGACATTGGTACATATCATATGAAAATAAAAAAAATCCAAAAGCAAAGAACACCATGCATCTTACATAATGCCAAACGATTGTTGCGCAACAATAGCAACAACATAATCAACAATTAACTTGAAGATGAAACCGTTACTTGAGTGATTCACATTAACATGTAGTGGCGCGTGTGTGGGAATCGTTACGCCTGTAGGAACTTCCTTTGAGAAAGCGATATTAATTGTTCGGCTAACCCTGAAAAATGGTAACGTCACGTATCAATATATAAAGGGAGCTTCCAACCACTACAAGCACACACAAACATTGTTGGAGTCCATTGAAGAACCACCAACTCACTACTCGTACAATATGGTAAGTTAACTGTGGACTTTTTTCAGTGTTTTTGGACGGAAGTTTGAATACTATCTAGTCAGAATACGTTTCAAGGGTGCAGGACGATATATTAATTTATTCTAGATTTTCCTCAAGTTGTATTGAAAGCAATGGTCTGGCTTGACGTTCTAAAACTATAAGCAATCCTAGTGATAGGAACCCTCTATCAGAAACTTCAACTACTAGTCTATAACCAGTTCAATAGGAATGAATTTCACAACTGTTCTTCATTGCGTGTGTAATAGTATAGAATCATTATCATTATACACTGAAAATAGAGCAATAGACTGTACAGTCGGAGCATGTAATCCTTTCACAATCACAGTCACGTAAGGATAATGACATGTGCTATGTATGATCATTTTCTCAGTTTGGTGATTCGCTGGGTCTTTCATAAATAACTTTACACTATTATCACGAAATTTGAAACACTAAATGAACTTGAGCCATTCGAACATTAAGATTCATTCTTTAGGGGATATTCCTGTTAATATTTGTACAGTCACGGACATTCTGAGATGTAACGATCCCATTCAAAGTCATTGAGATTGTTACAAGCCAGAAGTGTCCGCGACTGTGCAAGAGTTCTATTCTCCTAGGCTAATTGGCAAACAACTCACTCACTTTATCATGGAAATTGGGCTCTTTTTTAAGCATCAAAGCAACGCCTTTTTAGTGGACAGCAATGACTTCAGATATTCTAATTTCTGTTTGCAAATAACACAAATAGTTCTTAATCTTTAAAGTTGAAAATAACCTTTCACGAGAGGCATTTGTTGCTGGAATTGCAACCACGAGACTAACTAATTTTTACACTTGCGGTAGAATCTCACTGGGATCTCCCTTGAAATTATGTTAATTTTGCCTGGAATTTTTTGAAGTAAACGATTTTACCATCAAGTATTTAATCACACATTTACTTTGGCAAACTTTACCGCAGATTAAATCATCGTCGAACGATTAAACAGCATTAAAAGTTCGGAGCACACTCATTCTTTCAGTTGCTTACAACGTAGGCTACGGTCACCGGTTTTCTTATGGAAAAAACCACTGACTAGCGAAAGTCAAACAAAAGCTATTCTGTAACCCATCTAATGAGGATCAAAACTAAAACAGTCTTATCTGCATGTGACCATTAGTTACTGAGATATAGGTCAGGTAATAAGTCTCTCCTACTCTGAGGGTTAGGTGGGGGGAAAGAACCGTTGGGAGGGCGGGGACTTTTGGGTTCTTGCACTCGTAGTATAATGTTGGCGCGTTTTCTAGTGGAGTGATGTTTTGGCGCGAGAGGTTATGCCTTATGAACAACAGCCGCAGTCTGTAGAAAAGATAAGGTAATAAGGGTGAAACAGCAACAAAAAAATATATGTGGGAAAATGAGATTGAATTATTGTTGTTTTAAGTCCACTTTATGCACAGAATGGCTAATCGGGACTGTACCTACAGTTTAAAGCGGGATCCGACCCACTATGTGCCTCCACCGGGTATTGAACGCGGGACCCCTTGATTAAATGGCGATGACGCTGCCACTGCGCCATCGGGGAGGCCTGGAGGGGGATGAGACATTGAAATAATGTATACAGTGTTTTAGCCTTTCATGTGGTCCAAATTTACAGCTAACATTTCTTGATTACTTTTCAGATGGCCATAATACTTCTCGTCGCCCTATTCGCCCTAACAACGGCATCGCCCGCTCCCATATTCTACCCAGGTGTCGCTGCAGGAGGACACGGAATCTCAGTCGAGCAGTCCCATCACGTGACGTCAGGGGGCGTCGGAGGCCTGGGTTTCGGAGGCGGCATCGTTAGCCAAAACGTTGGAACCAAGGTGACCACTTCTCAAGCAGGTGGAGTCGTTGGAGGGCCCATCGTGGGCCCAGGCTTGCACCCACCGATCCTTCCAGTCGGCGGTGGACACGCAGTGAAGTCGGTCCAGACTTCGCAGCATTTTGTTGGAGGTGGCGGCCTTGGTTATGGCTACCCCGTAGGTTTAGGTGGCGTTGGTGTCGGAAAGAGCGTTGTTTCTAGCCACGTGTCCACAGGTCTTGCTGGGGGCCACATTCTGGGAAAATAGGGCTGACATGTCTAGTGGTCAAGTCGCTTGAATTTCTTTGTCTCATTATTCTAAGATCTTGATAGATACGTAGTTATCTTTGGTGTTCAGAAACACAATATTTTATCACCTTACTCTACGCAATGCAAATGCTATACGGCGAAAGACATGCTACTCTTTACGGACCAACTACGTGGACAGATGACAGAGACATCTAACGACAAACCGTACAAAACACACTTATGTAATTCCACTTCATTCTAATAGATAGCAGGTTCAACATATCCGAATATTATAAACTTTTTTTGTCAGGACGAAAAAGAAGAAAATTGCACAAAAAAATTAGAAAATAACAATCAAAAAAGAGTTACAAAAATGACTAAGCTTTTTAAAATATTTTAAAAATATATTTCTGTTTCTCTTCACATTAAGTGTAAATACATTTATAAAATCATAAAAATGGAGCAAATAATCACATTCATGTCTAGTATGCTCCTAAAACTTCGTTATTACTCTGAAATATTATCTGTGTTGAAGGGTTAACAAGTCTTAGAAACACATTACAAAGGTGGCTATATTTTGTAACGTTCGCTCGTGATAATTTTTACTATAATCATGTGTGTAGTCTCAATAAGCACTAACGGAATGCATACAAAAATTCATGACTACCAAAAATTTAATTTTCTCCAGTGTAATTTTATTCTAATTAGAGCTTAGTTAAATTTTAAGTTTAGTTCTATGCACTAAAAGGTCAACAATGCGCATATGTCAAGTGCGATAAAAAACTTGAACATGTAGCAGAATGCTCGTAATTTATATCCTAGAATATTTAATGTATAGAATGTATTGTGTTAAATGTAATGTGTACTGTATGCGCATGTTGTCCAATAAACAATAAAAATAGACACACTATTGTTCTTACTAATACTTGTACAAATCTCGAAGAAATTGTCGTATACACTATCTGATCAAAAGTATCTGGACAATTATCTCTAATTCGTAACCTAACGTCTAGAGGTCACTATGGTCTGACCAACAGATATAAAAGGAGCACGGAGCTGTAAGAATGGGTAAGCAAGGAGCTCATGACTTTCAAAGTTGTCTAGTTATCGGTTGCCATCACAGACATTTCAGTCCTTCTCAATTTGCCCATGTCAAATGTGAGTGACGTGATTGAAAATCAGAAACGTCAAGGCACAACCACAACAAAACCACGATCGGGTAGGTCACGTGTAAAGGCAGAAAGGGACTGCCATGCATTGAAGAAAGTGGTTCGCGAATATCACCAGTCATCGTGTGAAAACATCACTCAGGAGTTCCGCAGAACTACAGGTTGTTCAGCGAGCACCGTGGCTGTACGGCGAGAATTAAAACAAATGGGGTTCCAAGGTCGAGCACCCGCCTACAAGCCAAACACCATTGCTGCTAAGCGTCGCCTGCAGTGGTGTAAAGAACGACGCCACTGAACTTCTGAAAACGTGTGGTTTGGAGTGACCAATAACGCTTTACCATGTGGTAATCTGTTAGGATGTATTGGGCGTGAGATAGAGACACAAAAAGTATAGAAACATTGGGGCACACATTCATACTTACTCACTTTAAGATGAGTATAGTTAGTTAAGTCTCAAACCTCTGGCGCTGTCATCAAAATTTCGACCGTAAGAGAGCGAAGGGCGAGTGGGCGATGCAATCAGCTGCTTGCATGGAATCCTGCCCTTGCGTGGCTAACATGTGCGGCACTCTTCAACACATCTTCGTCACCGTGTTTTTTATTATCATGAAGATAAAAACCTTACACAGTAAAGGTAGAGACGTAACAGTTAACGTTGATATTTTTAATTATTTTTTTTTGGACAGCGAAGCATGAGCGAAGTAAAACACACGGGGCAACACAATAGGTGTGTTTCACCTACGTCATAAACTGTTGCATTGTGGGATCGAGCAGCCATGATTGAGGCCGGTTCTTGTAAACATACGCAATTCAAGCTGGCGGGCGGGAGATTTCAACCTTGTTTACGATGGTACTGTGTAGTTTTTTGGTTGTTTATGAGAAACTCACATTTATCCTCGAATGTTTGGAGAAAGAACAAAAGGTGCGCTTCAAGGCTTCAAGGACTCGATAACTGAAGCATTCCACCGAATAACGCTGTATGGCACTTTTGGGAATGTGCTGAGTTACCAGTGGAATCATGTTGCAGCCCTGCGACTACGGGCTACAAGCTGGCCAGTCATAAGGTCCGATGTTGCTCAAATATTGATACTGTGCTTGCATAAGTTTTTAGTTTTTTCTATTGTAGTACAGTAACATACAACAGGTTTTATCCGATGTTCTCGCAATCACTGAAATGTGCCATACAGCGTTTTGCGGTGGAACGCTTCAACTGTTGATCAGAAGATGTCGCGTCATCTGGTTGGCGAGAATATATCGTGCCAACATTAATGAACAAAGCAAACATTACAGAGTGTGCTGTGAACATTTCCTCTCAGGTAATTTCATATGTCACATTTCTCTGTGATTTTTAGTACAAATGGATCGAACTGGTGTGTTTAATCATACTTACAATAGTGTCTTCGTAGAAAGGTGCTGATACTTCCGATAAGTTTGGTGATAGAAATGATATAACATTCAAAGTTAAATTCATCTTGATAATTGTTCGTTTGTACTTGATTACATATATTTCGTTTGATAACGCAAACTGTTATTAATTGTTAATGACTGAGCCTTGGAATTTACAGTTAACCTGTACTGGATGTAAATTTTTCAAGCAGAATCCGAACCACTAATAAACACAAAACAAATTGATTCTAGGTAAGTGGGTCAAGTAAATAAACACAAATGAACTACAGTTGGACAAAGGTTTAGGCCTCTTTTCATTTCGTTATCGTCCAGTTCATATGGATCTGCACCGTAAAACTTCGCTTTCCTCCATATCTTTCTTTATCGATTGCGCAAAGAGCTTGAACATATGAAAGATTACCGCTATTTCCAGATTGCACAACATTGTCATTAATATTATACAATGTTACAGACATTTTGCACAGTACTAACAAACGTACAGTTGGCGCAGGTGTAACGAACGCTAGTTGGTGGGTATTTCCTTGCAGACAAGCAACTTCTCCGCAAACATGGCGGCGGCGCGAATTCTGACGTCACATGAAACCCACCTATACTCGGACACAAGCGAATGAGAAGCGAGAGGAGAAAACAAAACGAGTTTTCCTGGGTTTTCTGACCTTGGTAGAGCTCTAGTAACATATTCATTTTGTAATGTACACTCACCGGCAATAAAATGGGACACTTATATCCTGAAATACTCGCTTCCGTACAAGGAGTCATGTTTCTAACTGTATGGCGATGAGTAGATTTTAATAGCAAATTTTGAATTGGAACTTCCACCACCACCGTAAAGTTAGGCAACACACATAACGCCTTACAAGAAAGCGGGTATGTCAGGATATAGATGTCACATCTTTATTGCTGGTGACTGTGCAATGCAATTGTGCAGTTTAGTGACAGGATATAAAAATCTACTCATACAATAAAAACATGTAACATCTCCGAAATGAAACTACGTCACTGTACACAGGAGTGACAAATCTGCGGCACGCGTGCAACTAGTTGCATGTCCAAAATCACCATATAGCATAAAGTTAAATGTATATTAAATAATTAATTAATGAAGTCGTTGAAATTGAAATGAAATTACATGTAAATATATTTACCATTGAACCAGCATTTAATTTCCAGGAGGACGTCCGATTTCCCGTGAAATAATGCAGCTTTCTCAGAATATATTTTTTATTTTTTCGTAAATAAAAAGTAACTTAATAAAAAGTAACAATGGAAGTTATATGTAACACTAATAGTCAGGCACGTAGCCAGGGCGTCTAGGGTACTGAAGTTCCCCCGAAAACCTACAAATTTCTAATTTAAACAAAAAAAAATGGTAATTAATTTTACTTCCTTGGAAGTATTAAACATCTCGTATAATAAGTTGTAATATACTGAGAAATTCGTCTACCCAGCTTTTTTCGTCTTTTTATGACTACTGCTGATAAGGGAAATAAAATTCTGGCTACGGGCCTATTAAGAGTAGGCTAACGTTATTTTGTGATGGGAAGAAACTATAATGTGACAAAGTGTTTCAAAGTTTGTTCTAGAAACTATAATGTGACAAAGTGTTTCAAAGTTTGTTCTAGAAACTATAATGTGACAAAGTGTTTCAAAGTTCGTTCTAAGTCAAATTTAGAAACGGATAAAACCACTATACAATGTTCCTCCAACGAGCCCCGTAACCTCCTGATTACTAGGCGTCATCCTTACAAGTTACGACCACGTCATCGGCGAGATCCCACAAGCTGCTGACTTTCATTACAGCGCTGTACTTTCATCGTGAAATAAACAGTCTGCAACGGCCAAGTAGTGTTATGAAAATCCGGTAGATGGCAGCACGTAACCTCTCTATGGATTGAAGCGCCTATTTCAGCATGCGGCAAATCGCAGAACTATGTTTGAATTACTTCTTCAGGACGAGTTGGGGAGGGAGTTATGACGCTTTGGAGTTTTGACATTTGAATTTGCATTTCAAATTTCGATTAGTTTACGTCTCCTTTGTACCTCTCTGGTGTAATCACCACTCAGAGGAATGATGATTGATGAATCGATGAAACAGATATATAAACAAAAGCAACGGAATTTCTATGCCTTTACACAGGATCTGAACCGATCTGACATTTGCTCAAATGGAATTCAACAGCACAGTAATGAGCACAAATACAATGCTTCAGAAGGGGAGGGGGAGCTTAAATCTTTTTCGCTCGCCTCTCCCACTACCAGCAAGCCTTTTTGTTATTCTTGCCTGGACTCAACCTTGTTAACTTTATCGACATCAACCTGAACTTTATTGTAAATCTTTACCATTCCATTAACTAGATTACATAAAAAAATTCACAAACAGGACTCATTTTCCGGGAATCTATCACCATTGAACAAGTCCAGGTACTTCGTGAATAATACTTACAACTACATAACCTTTCCCTGCAATCCCCCAACAGGTACATATAGCGTAGTTGATCAGGTTTGCTAACTAACTGATTGTCTGCCTACATAAAAGTATCCAATTCTGTTCTATTTCCCTGGCGTCGTGCTGATATAGAGGAACCAGTGTTGCCATATTGCAGGTAAAATTTTAGGTGAAAAGGGAAATGATATGAAGAATATCAACATTGTAGGGGTATTTGAAGATATCCGCTCACATATTACATTCAATCTCTTCGAAGACTTTCGTCGTGTAAATTATTCCCACCAAAATAATATAGCTAATAATTTGGATTAGGAATAATTAATGCCTTCCCATTATTTGATTTTCAAAATTATTGCATAGTTTAAACCTAACGAGTAACCATTCTTATAAAAATTTACATACTTTGTATATTTTTCGCAGCGTGTACATTTTGATATCAATAATCTTAAGTTTATATTATATATTTTCGTTTATTCGGCCAATCTCAATAGTTCTGTACTTTGAAGAGTTAGCTACTACTACTAATAATAATTCTGTTTTGTGACTGCAGATTTAATTTATTTCTATAATGAAGGGGGAAATTGATAAAGGGAGAAATTTTGTAGCTGGGAAACAAGGAAGTATTTAGGGGAGTCCAGGAGGTCCGGATTCCCCGAAAACCTTACCGAGTACTAAAACTAAATAATAAATATATACTTCTTTAGCATTTGTTGCAAAATCAAGGTTTATTTATTTCCACCGAGCTTACTGGAAGGCAAAATTGGGAAATCTTAGATATGTGCCTGGTGGGAAAGGGAAATTCCGCTCTCAGATAGTGGCAACATTGATAGGAAGCTAGGATATTCATGACTTAGCATATTTTTTTCTAAGGATAATGTGTTCTCTAAACATATAGAAATTCATATTATGAAGAAACTAATTAAATTAAGGTGCTTTGTAAGGGCATATTTTGGCATATTTGGCCATTTCTGAGTGATAGAGCATATTTTGATGTATTTTCGGTCATATTCAGCATATTTTCGCTTTTTCAAGAAATGTACTGTCATTTCAATAGTGTATTCGTTCTTGCTCCCATGGTCATTCGAGTTGTTTTTTTTGGGGGGGGACTGCAGCAAAATCTTTTTCATTTTTATTTGAAAATTTACAGAAAGTATTCATTGTGCATTGCAAGAATGTAAGTATGTGAAAATATCTCAGCATTTAAATATTGATGTATGAAACAGTACAGTTATAAGGGCATATTTTTCAGATTATAGTGCATATTTTGTAAAATTTTATGTCATAAGAGCATATTTTATTTTGCATATTTTGGTGATTTATAGGTCATAAAAATCCTAGTTCTACTTATCATATTTTGATAGGTAGGTCGTGGTACAGAGGGAAAGAGAAAAAAATGTGTAAGGAAGGTTAGGGAAGTGGCAAGTATTGTTGGTATGCATAACAGAAGAGGTGAATCAAGGTATCTCAGAGGGAAAAATAGAGCAAGTCAGTCATTGGATGGATAGTTGTGGGGCGAACCTTACGACGTGGGTGTTCTTGGTGAATGGTGTGGATTACGGAATTTACGTGAATGCCAATTCTCGTCCGTATCTAGGTGATTTCTTCTATGATATGAAGTCCAATTACTTGCAAAATGTACACAAAGTTCCTTAAATGTTGCAATTTAATTCATTGTAAAGCTACGTGTGTGTCACTTATGTTACATTCAAGACCACATTTTAGCTACACTAACTTCTACAGCTCATAAGTATGAATAACTTATGATTAAGACTTCTACTGCAAAAGAAAGCTTATTCTTTGTAATAAGCCATATAGTGACACATCGTAGGAAGTTTGTCGTCACAGTAAACATCCCACACACAATGGGCACGCACCAGACGTTATCGTACCAAAGATCCGAAGCCTTGGGGACATTTTCCCACGAAATTTCCTCATCCTCTCCCAGCAGCTTGCCTTGACTGAGATTCCGCTTCTTGCACATTGCCCTACGACTTGCTACAACTCTTTGCTTGTCTTACACATAACCAAGTAGTGACTGTTTCCGCCTGCACGAGAGTTGCGTGTCTTCATTCACCATGCTGAAATTCGTAAGTAAACACTTCTTTGCACTACTTTTCGCTTTACAATAGCTTTTACAGTCGCCAACCTCAACAAGTTTCGATTGATTGAGTGATTTAGTTTATTTTACTTCGCGTTTTGTGCCTCTAGGCTAATTTGCGAAGATGGGGATGAGTGATGAAATGATGAAATAGATGAATGGACATTCACAAACAAGTAAGCCCGACCGGGATTCGAACCCGCGACGCTTGGCGTCGCAGCGCGATGTGCTAACCACTCGGTCACAGGGTCGGGCTCAACAAGTTTCGAAGAGGCTTATCTCATTTTCGTCTCGATTTTAACAGGTTTGCTACCAGTACCTCACTAACCTTAAATGCATTTAAAAATGTTATACATATATACCTATACATGTATATATGGATTGAATTAGGTTATTGTAAGTCACTTTTCTGCCATGTTTGGCTAATGATGAGGATGAGTGATGATATGATGAAATTGATGAAAGAACACTCGCAAAGAACACCCATACCCACAGCGAGATTAGAACCCAGGATTGTGCTCTGTTTTCAAGATTTATTATTATCGCATCCATACTGGGTCATGGTTAAATTAAATGTCCTGAAATATATTTGTTTTCATGTACTGTATGTTAAACTACCCCTCTGTACACTGCAACGTGCCACGAAGCCATATAGGGGAGTGTGGAGATCGAGGCCCACGCATTCACAACTTGGACCTCTATCCTCCTCCCCCCTCAGGTTTGCTTCAGGTATCAATTTATTAGAAGGTGGGGAATCTCAGTGCAGCTTGGTCAATTCTGAGGACACCGTGTGGACCCTGCTGAAAAATGTCCCACCTGAAAAATCCCACAGTGTGCTATTTAAAAAATTTCTTGTGGGGCAAATTCCACTCTTGAATATCAGGATTTTATGTAATTCCTTGCCCCGCCAAGAGCGGAAAATTAGCAGCGACAGAGGGAATTCTCCTTTAAATACCGGTGGTTTTCAAAGTTTGCTCCGTGTGCTATTTTCATATTCAGAACTAAAATGCTTTTCAAATTTCCTTTACAATGAATGAATATATACAGTAAAACCTGTTTATCCCGGAACATGATGGTTCCGAGCAAAATTTTCCGTTTTAACAGTTTTCCTTCTTATACAGGGTTGACTTTAAATACAGTATAGAGCGCTGCAGGAAATAATGGAAAGACAGATTTACATTTCGCATTACTTATAATGTAGAGTACTAATGCATGTACGTACATGAATAAAAATGCGACAAAGTCGCAATAAGCATAGCAGAGATTACAATTATGTAACTACACAATACGTTGGTACAATTTTTACAGTATTGTAAGAACGTACAGCACGTACTTATGTATCTTTTCGAACCCGGGACCCCTGGCGTCGTAGCGCGATGTGCATAGAGGGAAAGAGAAAGATTGAAAGACGGAATAAGAGAGGTGAAGAAATATTGAGATAAAAGTGAAGAAAAAAGAAAGAAACAAGGAGAGATAACAAGAAAATAGATAGATGACGAAAGAACAGAGGAGAAATAGACAAAGAAAGGTGGAGAAAGAGGGTAAGAGATGAAAGAAAGAAACGGAATCGTAACAGCTATGAGTATTGTAGCGCATTCTTTCATATCGACAATGTTATCGATAAGCGAGTGGCAACAGAGGCGTGTTCCACTTACAGTATTGCATTTTTTTCTTGCGAGCGAAAAAATAAAGGAAGAAATTTCCGTCTTACTGAGAATAAAAACATCTCGTTGGTCTTTAAATGGTGTTCCGTTTCCGCGTTAAGGAGGTTTCCGCCTTAAGCAGGTCATTTTCAGGTATAAAATCGGTCCATTCTGGGGACTTTTTTTCCGTATTTACAGGTTTCCTTCTTATAGAGGTTCCGGGTTATGCAGTTTTTACTGTATATACAAAGTATATTCTATACATGAGCCGATGGGCAGTTACCTTTTATGTGTTTTGGTGACTTTGGAGTTCTGAAAAAGGATTTTGGAAGCGGACAGCCTCGCTCTGTGTAGAGGGATTTGAAAAGTAAGAAAAAAAACTGGAACGTGTTGAGATGCTTACACAGATGAATAGTATTTTCCAGTCGAAACCGAGTTTCAGAATTCTTGCTGCTATTCAGTACCATGAAATACAGCATGATCAGTTATGGAGACACGAAGTTACATTCGATATAGGCTACTGAACATAGTTTCCAGCCTACCAGCCAACCGTACTCCCCCCCCCCCCACTATTGCTTCGTACTTAATAAAAAATGTCTCCAAGAATCGTTAGCTTAAACCAATATGCACTGAAAATACTACTAATTTTCTAACATGAAGGGGTTAATAAGATTCTGAAGAAATAGGTGAATGCGCAGCGTTATAGGAAAGAACTCTTCTTTATTCGCCGGTCTCACATCAAAATAGCAGTATATGGTTAAGAGGCAAAGTCAAGTCAAGTAGGGCATTCTTTGTACGGATCTAATGCTGACGGTAACAAGACACGTACAATGATAATACAATTTGCAGAAATAGAAAAAAACAGCATGAATTAACTTACCTCCTACTAATACGAAATATATTAAATGTTACTGTGGAAACCTTCAGCTTCTATCTTTTGCTTCTCTTACTTACTATCTCGGTCTATTTTCTTATCTCTCTCACGTTTCTCTCTCTTTCTCAGTTTTAACGTTTCGTTCCGAAAGTAGAAATCAGCAAATCTTAATAACGAATGATAACAGAAGTGTCCGTGACTGCACAAGCAATTTTTATTATCTGGGTCTATGTGATTCTAAAAATAAATAGTAACGGAACAGATTAGCAAGTAAGAATAGGCTAAATGCAACTCCTTATTATGTCTGTTCTTTCAGGTATTCCTACTAACACTTGTGATTTGGGCATTGGCTACCGCTTCCCCTGTGAAAACAGAGAAGGACCCAAACACCCCCATCGTACCAAAGACTGAAGCTGAAGAGATCTCCAAGCTGAAGGAAGCGACCGGCAAACCATTCGTTGTTAGCAAGAACAAGGACTACTTCCTGAAGAAAGCGCTCCTCGCAGCAGCCCCAGCGGCTGGCGTGTCCCCCGAAGCTCTCAAAGCATCTTTCCCGCTCTTCACCCCGTTCCTGCCAATAGCGCACGACAACTATTAACGCCATCTGTTGACAGTTTCCGAAGTTAAACGTATTCAAGCATTCTGTTAAGACTTTCGGCAAATGTTTCTTTGGTTCACCAAGCACTGGAGTTTGAAAATGCTTCAATAAATTTTGTTTATTGTTATTTGTTTATTATCCAGTCGTTTAACATTGATTCTGCCAAGAGCAGAACTTATTTTTACCCGCTTCCTTCCTCCGTGCACGTTAGTCGAAACTGAAGTAATGCGAATGCGCTGACTCGATGAGTCCACTGCCAAAATAGGGGTGGAACGGATAATGGAAACAGGTTCCGTGAAAATCGTCTCCTACTTAACAACATCATGAGGGGAGATAAGAGTTGTAAAAGCCAACCAGAAACCATTTTCTAGGTACACATTTCTTTAAACATCCATCACTACTTATTCATTTCTGACAAAAGACACTTTCTGTGTATTAAGTTTAAAGATCAAAACATAAAGCGAGTTCACACGACATACATAGGGCTCTTCACATCCTTGTTTCGCTTTGTTAAAATATTCTTTGTGAATCGCAGAAGTTTCCCATGTCCTTCGAACTTTCTCCGCTTCGACATGAATTTAAACTCCACGGCTGTCCTGACCTCTGTTGGTTATCTGCAAACTTATATAACAAGAAATTCTCAGCGGATGACGTATCAGGATTTACTGCTCTACTATGAATCATATGATGACTGATGAGAAAAGGATGTGGTGGTATGAAGTTAAAACTAAGGTAGGATATAGTAATTTTAAATTTAGGCTGCAACTGAAGTTGATGCAAGAGCGGAATGTAAATACTTGTGTAGCCTCTTTTTGGGTTAATGAATTCTGAATTTAATTAGCCGTTTGGCTAACGGCGACCTTTGAATACTATTCGTCCATAGCTCGATCCCCGGAGAAAATGAACTCCAGTCTACAAAGCTAGATGATAATGACAATGGGACCTGATATCCTAGTTACCTGTTTACCTAGAATTTGAATTGTAGGCTCTACCCTCAAAAGTGCTACAGTACGACGACTTTTCGTTAGTTTATTTCTAGAATTCTTACTTAAAGGTATTTTTCTCCCGTAATGAAACAATTAATGCTTAAATTTTTCACTGCGACAACAGAAAGTTTATAGATTTACAAGAAATCATGGTTCCAGCCAGTGGCGGCGATTGGGTTCCAAAACTGGGGGGCAAAGTTTACTTTCCCTTGATAGCATGGGCGGTTATTCCACGGAATGAAAGGAATGAGTCATTACCTTACAAAGTAGAAGTATTAACTGTGTTTATGTTGTCAATTTATTTTTACAGTTTCATTCAAAGTATTCTTATGTAGTCGTACATCTACTTCTATGTGCTGATGTAAAAATCGTGAGACGTGTGTCGTCGTGGTCCTAGGTAGCCAGCAGACGACCATTAGTGTCCGTGTTGCTCACCTACGGCAAAGGGCAAAGGGAAAGGGAGCATTCGGCATTCTCCGTAGATCTTCGGTTTGTCTTCGGCATAGAGAACGCATGACCGATACTCATTCCAGCCTCACAGTTTCTTTCGAGCTAAATCCGCCTAAAAATATATATATATTTTGAAATATTTTTCATCATTTACAGCGAATTTTGTGTTGTCACTTATCCCAGTAAATTTCATGTGCGTTATTACTGGAATTTGTATGAAAAACATAGGTTTAAAAATCATATTTAACGGTTGACGAAATCAGTGCGGTTCAATTGACTCGAAGGGAATGAATCCACAGAACTCATTCTGGGTCTGGCCTCCCCGATGACGCAGTGGTAGCGTCTTCGCCTTGTAATCAAGGGGTCCCGGGTTCGATACCCGGTGGAGGCACATAGTGGTTCGGATCCCACTTTAAACTTTAGGTCCAGTCCCGATTAGCCTTACTGTGCATAAAGTGGACTTAAAACACCAAATCAATCAATCATTCTGGGTCTTGTGGCAGCTAGCTAATGGTGCGGGGAGAGAGTAGGTGTGTGCTGGAAACACCTTCGTCCATGGCTTGACATCAAGAAGTTTTGAAGAGAATAGAAGGGTAGATCAATGTCCGATTTAGACTCTACCTTGTGTAATAAAGAAAAAAATGTTTTCGACATTTTAATCCAGACCAATATGGAATAATATGTGGTTGCAGAAGAGCATTAAAACTACTGTTGGCTTTGGGTCCCATTTTCAAATGAGTTCTGCTCATATTAAGCCCACTCCATGCATAGAAAGGCGAATCGGGAGTGGAACTACAGTTTAAAGTGGGATCCGAACCTCTTAAGTGCCTCCACCGGGTATCGAACTCTGTATCCCTTCATTACAAGGCGGCAACGTTACTACTCTACCATCCGGGAGGACCTATTTTCAATTTAAAAGGGTGTGTGGAGCGTTTCGATGACATGAACAATTTACTTAAACATCACAGCTTCATCGGCAAACTCAAATCCGCGCTGAAATTCTCCTGACAACATTTGCAACTATGAGAATATACTGGCAACAATATCAACTGTGCAAACTGGAGATAATGAATCAAAAATATAAATTAAAGTTTTTACAATTAGTTGATAAAATGAACGCAAAAAATGTTTTCTTGAAGACACTTTCTATTCTTTGAAATTGAGTTATTGTCAGCGTTTGACATGGCTCGTCACAGAAGCGAACTAAGTGTCGCTTATTCCTCAGATTAATATATCTCAATGGGAGTACAAAAACTTTTTTTTACTTGAAGAAAAGCTTTTTTGAATTGTTCAAGTTAAGTTCGTTGGTTTAAACAATTCCCGTGTCTAGGACTAGTGTTAGGAATGCAACCCCTATAAAACTAAAATAAGATCACCCAAAAAATCTATTTAATAAACTAATTGCTGAACGATCTTTTTCATAATTTCCCCAGGACAGTAATTGACAAGAAGATGCTAAAACTGAAGTGAAAATGCAGAAGATGAATTCTACAATCTAGTGATAGAAGAATTCATAAAGAAGGCGTTAATAATAATAATAATAATAATAATAATAATAATAATAATAATGTGTTTTTTTTAAATATCTTACGACATGTGCTTCCGTTGCTGTAAAAGTCACGGACCGCCCCTGCTTGATAGTGATGGAGCAAAAGTTGCAAGAATTGAGGGAGGGGAGGCAACTATCCCCCTAATCGCCGCAACTGGTTCCAGAATAAAAAAAAGGAAATCGAGAATAACGTTAAAATTTTATAAATATAAATGGCACTTCTTTATTTCAGTTCCTACAGCTTCATGTTGAATTACATTGAAATCAATATTTTTCCAGTGGACAATTAAAGTTATGCTTCGAAAATTGGATCTTTAATAGAACGACAGTAAAAAATCTTTCCATGGAAAATGACTCATAATTCTTCGTGCTTCTTTTCATTAAAGTATTATATTTCAGACAGCAATCGGTAGCAACTGGTCCTCGTATACTGAAAACGCAGGTGCTGCCACCAGCGGGGAAGTCAGTGACCTAGTAACGATGTCTGTGGTTGCGAAGAATGGATACACAGCTTGTGGAACAGCTTTCGCGTAAGGCACAACGCCAGACGCTGCGAAATTTATAGCGCCGCCATCGGCAGCGCATAGAAGCACAAATATTGAACAGAGAACGAACTGAAACGAAAAATGCATTTATGAGAGTAATACAGCAAACAACGTATTTGATATAAATGTCTGTGTGCGTATATAAATTCCTAAGAACCCTTGTAAATCATTTGTTAATATCAGCAAGTGTTTTACTTGTAATCATATCAAACTCTACAGTGTATGAGGCTAATATGTTAATCGTTAAGTACCTTACACACATATACACAAACACACTTCTCTTTATCATAAAATGGTTCTACTTGTACATAACTTGCCCATGTAATTGTTGTGATAATAATAGTAATAATAGGAGCTTCATACTCTTTACATATTTCATTATTGTGTATTGTCTAAATATTCTTCCGGGTTTTCCCCGATGGCATAGTTTTCCCCGCACTTTACATAGTGCATCGGATCTCACTTTAAACCTTAAGTCAGTTACGAGTAGCCTGTTTGTGCATAATGCGGAGTTCAACTCAAATATTATCCTACCTAGTCACATATTTTCAAACGTTCCCTATGTATACCTTTGTTATGCTACAAATATAAGTGACCAAGTTTCAGAAAGCATACACTTTAAAAATAAAATTACAGATTTATATATTTCTAATTTTAATTCTGCAAGAAGAGAGTTACAGAGAATTTTGAAAGCTCGACTTACCGAAGCGTTCATTTTGTTTAGCAATGTAGAATCTGCAAGTGCTTCCTTCCTCAAACAATTCAGCTTTATATACATTGCAGCACTTTCATTGCGTACGTGCAGTCATGTCGTACAGGAAAACATCCACGATCGTATCACGACAACTTTGTAGCACAGCCAAGAAATAGTAGAGCCAATTGGAGTCGCAGGAAATCAAGAAAGTGCGAGATACATAATATTGAAGGTAAGCCACATACTATAATAGTTCATTCATTGGTCGCCAGGAAAACGTTGAAATATTGATAAGAAACAACTAAAATATAAAGAATTTGCTGAATCTTGATTGGATTCTATTTAGCAACGCTTAATTTAAACCTTATTTTTTATAATATAAGAGTAGTTATTTGTTTTGAAAAGAATTGAATTTGTGTAGACAAGAATTAATTGAATTTACTGCTGCATAACATAATAAATAGGATTGCAAAATCATGTAGCAATTCAAGCTAAGAGATTACTGTTACTTTGATATCATTATGTAAGTATCAAACTAATGCATTCCTATAATAAACGCATTCTTTAACAGAAACATTGAAAGTGTATAGCAAAGGCTATTATTTTTCTTATTTAAAACCGTAAATATGTACGGTAACATGGTCAATGTTTCTATTGGAGGTGGAAAGTTAGGGATGGCAGAGTGAAAAGGGGGGGGGGGTGCCAAAAATCTATCTCGTCCTGATGAAAATTTCATAATGAGCCGCCCCTGTATGTCTGGACACTTTTTAAAGATCACCTTATAATTTTGATTTTATTAATACAGTTGCCAAATATAGCAGATGGATAGTTGTCCGAACACGGTCAGAGACAACAGAAAAAATCCACTCATTTTTATCTTTCTATTCCTAAAAGTTATGGAGGTGTTACATGAAGGTATTTTCTCAGCCTTCTTGATAGTTCTCTTATTAGAAGGCTGGGCATTGCGTAAAGCAGGATAGGGCAACTTGTTTGCACTTGTAGAGGCCAGCGAGCGGTCAGTGAGAGCGACATTCCAGCCTGCACACAGCACTTCATAAGGACCAGGCTAGAAGGTAAAAGAAGACTTTCTTTTCACGGAACCACATTCTTTTCTTTTGTCATAGAATGTCACTCGCTCCTGTAGTTGAGAGGTTTCCCCACTACAGGAACGCGACCGACGAAGTCCCATGCCTCAATTCTTAATCGATACTGTAGCGCTGTTCGCTCTGCAGTCCACACAAGAGCGCTTTCTCACCAGGCCAGGCACAACGCAAACAAATTGGAGCCACATTTAAGCCGCGTAAACGCTATATCCTCTACAGATATTGATTGAATGATTCATTTCGATTCTTTTACTTCGCTTTTCTTCCACTTTTGGCTAGTCGCGAAGATGAGGATGAGTGATCATATGATGAAATGTATGAAGGGACACTCACAAAGAACACCTATGCAAATTTTGGTTCCTTTAATTTGATTTTGATTTGATTTGTTGTTTAAGTTCACAGGCTAGTCGGTACTGGACCTATAGTTTAAAGTGGGATCCAAACCACTATGTGCCTTCATCGGGTATCGAACCCGTGACCCCTTGATTACAAGGCGACTACATTACCACTACGACATCGGGGAGGCCATACATTGGTTCCTTTAAATTTCATTATTTTACGTCGCATTTTCTACCACATTGGCTTATCCCGACGACGAGGATGAGTGGCGATTAGATGAATTGAGGACTAAAAGTGGTGAACGTTGTAAGTGGCCAAAAGCGAAAGTGTTGGGGAATAGCATCGTTTCGCACATCAGCCCGTAAGAATGTGCACACTAGTGACCTCTTTACACGCCCTTTGAACTACTTAGAGGGCTACCAGCCACTACTAACGTTTACCACATTATAAAGCATGGCACATTTCACAGTTTAACGTGGAAAACGGTGTTTGAATTATTTTGGCACTTACAGCGTTTACCAATTTTAGTCTTCAATTGGTGAAGTGACACTCAAAAAGAATATCCACGGACTAGGTCGGGACTCGAACCGCCGAACTTCAGTGGCGAGATCGGAAGCCGACCCTTTAATGCGCTCGGCCACCTTGCGGAATTAGAGATGGCACGAATCCAGTTTTCGGTGTGTGAACATCGGCCAGAAATGACATACCCGGTATGGGTTTCGGCAAAGTTCTGATATTTAAACCAATTCCCATACTGAATATATTTCTTTCAAAATTTTTGTCACAGAGGGCACACTGAAGAAAGTTTTAGTAAGTTTAATGCCGTAAAGAATTGCACTGTTCTCCTGAAAGGGGAAAAATCCAAATAAATATGGTTTTAAAGATATGTTTTCCTTCAATGATTCAAAACTCATAACTTTATTCTTCACAAATATTTCAAACTGTTTTTTTGTAAGGTATCGTAGTAGATTTGTAAGAATTCACATAGAAAAAAATTACAATACTTTTTCCTTTAGAATAAGAACACATGATGCACTTCCGCACTTGAATTTTTTAATGCTATTAAAATGTGTGCCAACGTATTGTTCCTTAGATATGCGTGCCACAATAAATAAGAATGTTTTCCTGAATACTGTCGTGGAGTGGAATGCATAAGTACTACCAAGCAAATTGTTCATCACCAAGTATATTCTTAGCTTTAAGAATTGAAACACAAAGTCAAACAAGCTGCTGACAATCTCTACGTCAGCGTACGTAAACATATATTCCTTAAAAATACGTAAGATCCAAGAGATGTTATTGACAATCGTCCGAGCAATATTTGTAAATACATCCCACTGTACAAACAAGACTGTGGTGGTAAAGGCGCCCGGAGAAAATTTTCCTGGGAGGGAGGAATCGAAGAGTTGTGGCCAGTGGCGGCAATTGGGTGCCAAAATCTGGAGGCAAGGAAAGTTTATTTTATCTTGGTAGTTTAGGTTTAGTATTAAACGGGGCGTAAAAAAAAGTGGCAAAAAGTGGAGGAACACATGCCCCTGGCCGCCACTGGTTATGGTCTTAATTTGGGTATGCTGACGTCGTGTTTAACGTCATCAAAGATGGGAAGTAGGCATGAAAGAAACGAGAGAGAATGAAAGATACGAAAAGAAGTACGTACAAGAAGAAGAGAAACAGAACGAGATAGGAAACAGGAAGAGAACTGTAGAAAAAGAATTAATCAAGAAGAGAAGTAAGAACGAACAAAAAAAACCCACCAAAACAAAAAAGAGATCTTTTAAGGGAATCTGAATTGAATGCAACACAGCACAGTTAAAATTAACAGCCTTTATTTTCAATTAACAATTGAAGTGCAGTGTTTGTAGATCCTTCTCATTTGAAGAAATGATGAGCGTAAGGAAAAGGCAACAGGTACGGATGAGGTGCTGCCAACACTGGCGCGTGCGCATATGGAAGTACAGATGTGATCACCGGCGTGCTAAGTGAGACCTTGTAGGTGTTGGCGTAAGATGTCGCCAGAGGCACGATTGGAGTGTGAAACACTGGAGCTGCTAGAAATCCCGCTTGCGCACCGCAAGCCAGCAAAATTAGTCCTAGTGCAAACTGAAATGACAAGAAAGTACAAATAATAAGTTTATTATTATCACTATGTTTGTCAAAACTTAATTATTTTTTAGTGTCTCACTTGAAAATATGATAGGAATATGATACACAAATTCCTTGAGCTATTTGGGTAACGGAAGTTGAAATTCTTTGCATCGATGACGAAGGTTTGATTGATTCATTGGATTGCTTTATTTTACTTCGCTTTTTGTACTACTTTTGACTAATTTGCGAAGATGAGGATGAGTGATGATATGATGAAATTGATGAATAGACACTCGAAAACAATACCTAGGCCATGATTCGAACCCGGGACCCCTGGTGTCGTAGCGCGATGTGCTAACCACTATGCCAAGGGGGCCGGCACGATGATGTCGGCAAGGGCCTATTATATCATCAAACTATCAAAGTCTTATTTCTTCCCTTATCATAAGTGGCCCACGACCAAAGAGCCAACTTGAAATATTTTGGGGGCAGCAAAGTTGTCATAAACAATATTTTATGTATGTATATATAAAATATCTGTTCCTGTACGAGAATTAAGGGGGGAGGAGAAAGTGCCTTGCCTCCCGCCGAATTCGGCGCCTATGCCCACGTCTTGCTGCTTGAGCCATCTTCATTTAATAAGTTCATTGTGTCAAGTATTGTACAGATTCTATGGATCAAAATTATCTTGCAAGCTCTTCATTTTCAAGCGCTCTTCAAGGTAATTAGGTGAAGTACAAGTTCTGCATAACAATCAGTGGCGTGCCCAGGGTTTTCGAAAGGAGGGGGTTAGGTATAATTTTTTTAGTAGTCAGCCCTCATTTTGCCATCTTTTCCTGCGTTTGATGTTCCTTTTTTTAGGAATGCTGGGCAAAAGGGGGGGTTATAACCTCCACCAACCCCCCGCCCCCTTGGGCACGCCACTGATAACAATCTATGCAAAATAATAATAATAATTGCCACTCGATTACTCTTTCTTATGCCCAGTTTTTATTATGTATAATATATATGTGTGTGGTGTGTGTTAGTACTACTTCCTGGCAGTCTGGCGGTACGCAGTACCAGCACCTTTATACAAGTGAGAATAAAACTAATAACAATTTATTTTTACAAAAGTAGTGTGTGTGTGTGTATAACTACGTGGATGCACGATCATTCATGAACACACTACAATATTTTGAGTAGTTCTTATGATGAACACGCCTCCCAGATGGCGTAGTGGTAGCGTCCTCGTCTTGTTATCAAGGGGTCCCGGGTTCGATATCCGGTGGAGGCACATTGTGGTTCGGATCCCACTTTAAACTGTAGGTCCAGTCCTAATTAGCCTTACTGTGCATAAAGTTGACTTAAAACAGCGACTCAATCAATCAATCAATTATAATGAACATAATAACATACTAACTTGAAGAGTGAGAGAGAGAGAAAAACTATGTTTTGGATATGTTTTGGATAAATGTTACCCACTTGTCGCGATTAACCCAACAGGTTAAAAAAGCGACGTAAAGTAATGAAAAGAAAAATCGAAAAGAGCACACATATGGGCACAGATGCAGAACCTCACAGAGAATTATCCTGACAGTCACTGACTATTGCTTATACATCACAACGCAATTACATATTTGTGTTCTTCCAAATTTCTCTGTCACCATATCTTGGTCACCCATGTACTCCAACAGAAACAAAAACATTACAAGACTCACTGAGAGGAGAGGATTCGGAAACAAGAAGTACCCACATACATAGGCTTACCAGGGTCTTTCTATAGCTATAAGAGGTATTATGACAACTATTCGTCAGTAGCCAGTACTACATTTTACTGTCATTTCGTTTGAAGGCTTTTAAAGAAAGAAAACTGGTCAGACTGGGTGGTTAATAAGCCAAATTGCGCTCCCACCCCTGAGCACAGCATTGTATCCAGGTTACATATTCAACAGAATCATCAATCAGCCAGTCACTCTCGTAGTAAAATATACATTCCACAGTCAGTCTTAACAGAAATATAGACCCCCATAGCCAATTGTAACAAAGGTAAGAACCATAGAAACATTCACTCCAAGTACCAGTATGAATCCCAGATTCATTCGTAGAAGATGTATGAACCAAAGATCACTTACGTTAGAAGTATGAACACAGAAACAGTCACTCTAGTAGAAGCTTGAACCCCAGAAAACGGTACTCCTAGTAGAGGTATGAACAAGAAAAAAGTCACTTCTAGTAGAAGTATGAACCTCACAAACAGTCACTTCTAATAGAAGTATGAATTCCGAAAAGTAGTCACTCCTAGTACAAGTATTAACCCCTAAAATAGTCACACGTAGGACTTGTATAAACCCCTGAAATAGTCACACGTATAAGATGCATGAACCCCTCAAATGGTAACACGTAGGAGATGTATGAACCCCTCAAATGGTCACACGTAGGAGATGTATGAACCCCTCAAATGGTCACACGTAGGAGATGCATGAACCCCTCAAATAGTCACACGTAGGAGATGCATGAACCCCTCAAATAGTCACACGTAGGAGATGCATGAACCCCTCAAATAGTCACACGTAGGAGATGGATGAACCCCGCAAATGGTCATACGTAGGATATGTATGAACCTCTGAAATGGTCACACGTAGGAGATGTATGAACCCCTCAAATGGTTACACGTAGGAGATGCATGAACCCCTCAAATAGTCACACGTACGAGATGCATGAACCCCTCAAATAGTCACACTTAGAGATGTATGAACCCCTGAAATAGTCACATGTAAGAGATGTATGAACCCCTCAAATAGTCACACGTAGGAGATGCATTAACCCCTCAAATAGTCACATGTAGGAGATTTATGAACCCCTCAAATAGTCACACGTAGGAGATTTATGAACCCCTCAAATAGTCACACGTAGGAGATGCATGAACCCCTCAAATAGTCACACTTAGAGATGTATGAACCCCTGAAATAGTCACATGTAGGAGATGTATGATCCCCTCAAATAGTCACATGTAGGAGATGCATGAACCCCTCAAATAGTCACATGTAGGAGATGCATGAACCCCTCAAATAGTCACACGTAGGAGATGCATGAACCCCTCAAATAGTCACACTTAGAGATGTATGAACCTCTGAAATAGTCACATGTAGGAGATGTATGAACCCCTCAAATAGTCACACGTAGGAGATGCATTAACCCCTCAAATAGTCACATGTAGGAGATTTATGAACCCCTCAAATAGTCACACGTAGGAGATGTATGAACCCCTCAAATAGTTACTAGTAGGAGATGTATGAACCCCACAAACAGTCATTCCTATTACAAGTATGAACCTCATTCACTAGTACCAGAAGTATAAACCTCACAAACAGTCACTCCCGGTAGAAGTGTGAACACCACAGTCACTTGTTTTAGAAGCATGAACTTCCAAGCAGTCACTGCTAGTAGAAATTTGAACATCACAATCACCCGCAGTAAAATGATGAACTCATAAACAGGCAATCGCAGCAGACAAACAAATTAATTCACAAATACCAATTTCACAATCAGTTCCTGTTCAGAAATTGGATCTATGCAACAAGAACCAATGAAGTTGCAGGGATAAATTATTAGCTAAGGATACTATTGACACATAAAATAGGACCTTCACAAACACACAAGCTTCAAACGTATCTAGTGTAAGGACGTAGCCCTATGTAACTATGAGCCTTAGTGCTACGTACCAGTATCTTCATGGTGCCTAAGGAAAGTGTCAGTTGTCCTAAGGACTGCAAGGGAACTTTTATATGTAGAGATTAGCTAACAGCTGGGTCAAGGTGGGGGCATTTTTTCCGCTTCCTTCTTTTGTTTCTTCTAATGGAGAGTTTTCGGTTGCCATTTGTGGAGCGACCACTCTCCGCTTCCTCCGTGACAGCGGGGCATATCAAGTGCGTGCTCCTTACACAGTGACACGGCTGAGTGTACTTCCCGTGTTCGAGTCTCGTTAACACAGTTCGGCAAGCAAGAGAAGTGTTGCAAACTCCATGACTGTAGTGTTGATGTTGGTTAATATTTTGACTGTCCGTCGAAATTTATTTATTTATCCTTATGTTGTCCTACTGAAGAACAGCTAAACAGGTTTGATACAGCTGACCATACAAGAATACACATGTTACAAATTAGGAATGCAAAGCTGACAAAGAGCATAAAAAAGTAAAATTGCAAATAACAGCTTATCAGTGAACAATGTAACTCTGTCAGTTATAGGTAGTCATTTAAGACTGTTATGACACGAATCACTTAATTCAAAGCGAGCAGCTTGAAATCTAGTATGCCTGTGGTAAATGTGTGCAAGTAGAACATTTTCCATGATGGGCGCTTGTCAGAATCGAAAAGCTTTGAGCTTAAAGCAGGATATACAGTATTGACGTCATGCTCACGCGTCATCAGAAGAATGAAACTTTAAAGGTTAGAAAAATAGAAAAACAGGAGAGAAAGGTGGAGAAATGAAGGAGTAAGTCAGCCAGACACACGCACACACACACGTAAAAAGAGAACAACAGAGGCGGAACGAAACAGAGCAGAGGGAGAGAAAGGGAAAAATAAAAGGAACAAAACAGACGAGAGGGAGAGAAAGGGGAAAATAAAAGGAACAAAACAGACGAGAGAGAGAGAAAGCGGAAAATAAATGGAACCAAAGAGAGGAGAGGGAGAGAAAGGGGAAAAATGGAACCAAAGGGAGGAGAGGGAGAGAAAGGGGAAAAATGGAACCAAAGAGAGGAGAGGGAGAGAAAGGGGAAAAGAAAAGGAACAAAGGAGAGGAGAGGGAGAGAAAGGGGAAAAGAAAAGGAACAAAGGAGAGGAGAGAGAGAGAAAGGGGAAAAGAAAAGGAACAAAACAGAGGAGAGGGAGAGAAAGGGGAAAAGAACAAAACAGACGAGAGGGAGAGAAAGGGGAAAAGAAAAGGAACAAAAGAGAGGAGAGTGAGAGAAAGTGGAAAAGAAAAGGAACAAAACAGAAAAGAGGCAGAGAAAGGGAAAGAGAAAAGGAACAAAACAGAGGAGAGGGAAAGGGGAGAGAAAAGGAACAAAACAGAGGAGAGGGAGAGAAAGGAGAAAATAAAAGGAACAAAAGAGAGGATAGTGAAAGTGGAAACGAAAAGGAACAAAACAGAAAAGAGGGAGAGAAAGGGAAAGAGAAAAGGAACAAAACAGAGGAGAGGGAGAGAAAGGGGAAGAGAAAAGGAACAAAACAGAGGAGAGGGAGAGAAAGGGGAAAAGAAAAGGAACTAAGGAGAGGAGAGGGAGATAAAGGGGAAGAGAAGATGGACATAGGGATGGCCAAAGAAATCCGGATTCGGAGAATTTACTATCCGGATTTCGGAGGCAATCCGCATTTCGATCCATATTTTCAATAATTGTCGCATGTAATCTGCCACCCAACTGCCAGCCTTTCTTCCACGTAGTACACCGTGGACTGCATTTAGCAGACTAACGAGACTCTGGTGTCTGGACTCAGCCAGTACAATCCTGCGTGGAACTTGTTTGGTGATTGTCCCCTCGGAAGCAAAGTTAAATAAAACAAATAAATCAAATCAAATAATGTACTCTGTCGTTCACCTAATAAAGAACGGGCTATGATAAATTCCTTCATAATTTAAAGGGATAAGATAAAATATCCCTACAAAGCGAAGTTCGCAGTGAGCAATTGAAGGGCATCATGAAACGGACACTTAAATTAGAGCAATAGGGAGGTCTTATCGAGATTAACACAGGAAAGATAGAAATTATAGCAAGGCAGCCTTACAACAGGTGACGACATTCACCACTTTGTTTTTCCCTAATTCTTTAGTAATTTCATTTGAAATTTTTGATTTTGTCAATATATTGGTAGGAGCTATAGCCTCATCAACTCAACCCAGCGTACGGCAGTGCCCTTCCCTGAAAAAAGTCCAGCGGGCATCCATGACCCGTACCCAATATTTTTGCAAGGACACCTGTTAGGCCATATGGTATGGAAACACTTTCGATTGCACCGGAAGTGTTGACGACATTCGTAAGCGTTTCCTCCAGAGCTGCTTGGATCCACTGCAGTATGTAAAGGGAGTCACGTTTCCTCGCCTCATTACGCAACCACTCTCCTGTGGTCGGTAGAAAGTGTGCGCGGGACTCTTATATGGCAGGGCAATAAAAGAACCGATTGCAAGGACCGTTACGAAACGAGTGCGTGAACGTATACGCATGCATTTGCCGCTGGAACGTGCTGGTCATACATCCAAGATTCTGAATCCGAGCTGCTTTGAATGGTAACAAAGCGGGTGATGGGTGTTCACGACCCTGTCATTCCTTCCAAGTGAAGTACACAAGGATTCAGCCTTGAATAAGTATCTCAAATCAGAGGTTATTCACCTTTCGTCACACAGAAATGAACCCACAAACAGTCGCTCCTACTAGAAGTATGAACCCCACAGTCACTCCTAGTAGAAGTGTGAACCCCACAGAACATTGAGGTTTCAAATTTTCTAATAGATGGCACTTAATGATTATATATTTACAAACAGGTAACAAGCTTACTGTGGTCTATCTTCACTAACAAGACCAGGAAGTAAAGCGAACAAACTAGCCGTTTACTGCAGCTAATAAGGTAGTGCCTATATTCAAGATGGCGGATGGACTAGCTTAGGCTTAGCTTAGCTCCGTGTTTCAGTTCCAAGTGCTCACAGGTGCGTAAAGTCGGAAAGTTAAAACTGGTATTCGGGGTAATAATAAGCCGGTTTCCAAGTTCTAAGTGACTTTTATTGTAGTGTGTGATATTGTGGCGGTTTTTGTAGACAAAAGAAGATGCACACTCGGAAACAGCGAAAGGAGTTCACCACGCCGAGTGGATCGGGCAGCAGGAAGAGCGGCGGCCGAGGGGACAACAGCGGCCACCCGTCGCCCACCAGGCGCAGGGACCCCAGGAGGTAAGCAAGGAATCTCTCATTGAGACGATAGAACATTCCGTGAAAACGTAAATAAATTCCGAAGTAGTGCAGAAGAGTTGCTTCAGCATAGCCTCAACTTCAACAGTGGAAAAAGTGCACGAGTTTCAAGTGCAAATCGCGTCGTGCGAAAAAAAAAAACATTGCCAATCTTAGCACTCAATTGGAAGAAAAAACTGCTGAACTGGAGCAATACCAACGGCGCCAATCGATCAGAATATTTGGTCTCCCTGAAAAGGACAATGAAGATACCGACAATATAGCGATAAAACTCTTCGAGGACCAGCTTGGATTGACAATTCAAAACGTTGATATTTGTCGTTCGCATAGGACTGGTCAAAAATCCAACAGACCACGCCCTATAATTGTGAAGTTTGTCAGTTACAGGACGAAATCCCTGGTTATGAGGAACAAAAGCAAACTGAAGGGAACCCGGATATCCATTCACGAAGATTTGTGCAAAGCTCGGCTGCAGCTCTTGCATGAAGCAAGGGAACAGTTTGGTGCTGCCACTGCGAGAGACGGGAAGATCCTCGTCATAAGGGACGATCAAAGATTCTTCATCTCTACAAAGGAAGAGCTGCGGAACATGAAGTAAAATGTGCCTGTTGTACCTTGGAAACTACACGGACAATCACAATCCTTTACAGTTTTCTGGTTCATGAACATTAACCTTTCATCATATTCACTTCTCAAGAAATTATATACACATCCGCTTATTTCCACAAAATAGCGTTGAAACCTCATTTTTTTTCTCACAGATTTTTAAACGTACATATACTTTCTTCCATTTTCTCAAATTGCCTATTTCTATATTTTTTAATTGCATCTTGCATATTTGTATTTTGAATTATTTCTTTCATTTATATAAACACATTGTTGCCCAAATTTTGCAACCCCAACGTATTAGCATATATATATTATATATACACACCCCTTTGTTTTTTGTGTATTTTCTCGTTTTGATTATTTGTACCATTACTTATATATGTATCTATGTAATCATTACCTGCATTCTTTGTATCCAACTCATATTTTTTATCTTACTCATTTTTATTAGTAGTATTTTTTTCTTTTTAAAATCATATATTCATAATTACTTATATGTTTCAAACATGATGATTAAGCCACATACAATTACATTTTGGATGACAAGATATTGTTTACCTTGTTACAATATTGTAAGACCCAATGCCTCGTTTCTGCAAGGAAAACTACATGTATATTACAAGACGTTCCAGGCGCTTAATGTCCGGCTAAACTGGAAAGCAAACAGGCTCCGTGAATAGCCCACGTGATGAGGTCAGTGGAGTACCCTCCCCTCCCTTTAGCTTCAGGGACAGTTATCTCGAGGAGGCGTTTGTTTATATATACACAAATCATTACAATGGAAAGCACTCAATTGCCTATTCAAAAATATAATGCAATCGAAACCTTAGCTGTCAAGGTAACCGTACAGAAGGTGAAGGTCAGGATATTAGTCGCATACAAACCTCCTAAAGTTAAGTATACGCATCTAAGCGATATTGGTGATATCATGCAATATTTTCATTTGAATTATGCTCATTACATTCCGATTGGTGATCTCAACGTAAATATGTTGAAACAAAATGAAACCAGCACGCGATTCTTAAACGACATCATTGCCGAGGCTCACGGTAAGCAAATCATCACAAAGCCCAAGAGGGTAACGCCAACGTCAAGGACTTTAATCGACGTTATCATCTGCTCTGATAACCTGAAGGTGACCCACGTCGATCAGAATATAATGTCCGGTATATCAGACCATCACTTAACATACGCCGTGTTCGGAATCAACTGCACCAAAAAATATAAGAAATTGGTTCAAGTCAGAAGCTTCAAGAACTTTAACGAAAGTTAGTTTAACAAATACGCGGGAAATATTAATTGGGACTTAATAGGCAGCAAACACGACGTAACCGAAGTCGTTTTTCTCTTGAACAGCAACATTATTGCGTTGGCTGACAAACACTTTCCAGTAAAAACTTTTCGAGTAACAAGACCACCCGCCCCTTGGATATCTGAAAAAGTAAAAGAATTTTGGAAAATACGCGATTACTTTCACCTGAAGTATGTTAACACCGGAGATCAAGACGCGCTTCTCTCTTACAAATATTTTAAAAATCGTGCGAAAAAAAAGCCGTAAGAAACGCAAAATTCCTCCATTATGACCGGGTTCTCAATGAAAAAGTTAGAAACGCTAGAGCATTTTGGCTGACATTAAAACGAGAGGGAGTTGTTACTAATAAGTTTAACCAAAAATTACCCTCAAGTGTACTCAAGGCGGATGCAATAAATGACTTTTTTGTAAATTCTGCTTGTCAGCAAACAAACACGACCGAGGTTGAGAAATTAATCGAGTCATATAAAACACGGCAGACAACCGGAACCTTCAAACTGAAGAAGGTTAATGAGGCTACCGTGTTGAAAGAGGTCAGAAAACTACATTCCAATGCCAAGGGTCATGATGGCATCAGTCTAAAAATGTTGAGAGACTGCATCCCGCATTGCCTAAAGAGCCTAACTCACATCTTAAACTGCTCTCTATCTCAAGGGATATTTCCCGAAGATTGGAAAAAGGCCGTAGTGACGCCCATACCGAAAACCACTGTTTCCCTTGATGTTAAAGATCTAAGACCAATAAGCGTACTACCAATTATGTCTAAAGTATTAGAACGCATAGTAAAAGATCAATTAGTAGACCATCTGATGTTGCATGACCACTATTCTCCACATCAATCAGGCTTCAGGAAACAGCACAGCACGATAACTACTTTAGTTAGCGTTGTTGATGACATAGCCAAGGGGATTGATAATGGTAAAATTTCGTTCCTGGTACTCCTTGATTACACCAAGGCATTTGACTCCATAAACCACAACCTCTTGGCAGGGAAATTGGAATCAATCGGCATAAAAAATAAAGAATTGTTATGGTTTCAGTCTTATCTAACGAACAGGCAACAATGTGTAAAATTAGTACATGTGAATAAATCGTGCATGTCTAAATGGCTTGATATCAAACAAGGAGTACCACAAGGAAGTATTCTAGGACGTATCCTATTTTCTCGATACATCAAAGATTTTAATGATGCAGTAAAACACTGCAAATACCACCAGTATGCGGATGACACACAAATATATATACAAATACCATTAAGAAACAGTGCAATGGCCCTAGAAGCATTGCAACAGGACCTCAATTCAATGTCTAAATGGTCTGAATGTAATGCACTCAAATTGAATTCACCCAAGTCTTACATTTTAACTTTAGGCACAACGAGTAACCTCAAAAAGTTAGAACAATTAAAACTCGCCCTCCCTACACTGAATAATTCCAAAATACAGAAAGTAGAAACAGCACGCAACCTCGGCATAATATTGGACGAGAATCTACATTGGTGTTCTCATGTCACACACATAATTAAAAACTCGATTGCCAAACTGAAATCACTTTTTCCATTCAAACATATGCTAAGCAAAGAAACGAAAACTCACCTAGTCAACACACTTGTAATACCAAAAATTGATTATGCTTCCCCCGTCTTTATAAACATCAACAGTACCTAAATTACAAGCTACAAAAACTTCAAAACAGTTGCATAAGATTTATACTGAATGTCAAAAGAAGAGAACATATTTCCCCGAACTTACAGGAACTTAATTGGTTAAACATTAAGTATAGGAGAACATTTTTGACATTGTCGTTATTGTACAGGATCCTGAACAATAAAGAACCAAGATATTTATGTGATCAAATTGCTCCGTACAGGAAGAGAGGAAAACAAATTAACCTTCGTCAAAAAACACAATTCACGATTCCTGTACACAGAACAACATTCTATGGAAATTCTTTCATGGTCACCGCAATAAAAGAATGGATTGACCTCCCCCCACCACTGGCCTCACACAACACACAAAATAAACCTAAAGAAGCATCTACTGTCCAAACAATAGTGTCTGGATTTGTCTTTTCTGTAATGAATGGGAATTAGGTATTGGTTTTAGTTTTAGCTGTAATAATTGTATTCTAATTGTGGTTTTAGATTTAACTCTGTACCTTCAGTACATTAATTGTTTACATTATAAGTATGAATGTTTTTTTCTTATTCTTTCTACTGCAACAATGATTTTCAAGAAGTGTAAAGTGTCAATTGTAATATTTTTTTTAAGGGTTTGTTGTAAGAACGGGTTGTAAGTTGCTGGGTTTCATAATAAATAAAAGAAGCTTTCCAAAATTCGCAGTTAAACTACTAAATATTTTTTTTAAGTAAAGTCGTACGTTTACTTGGAATAATTAAGTTACATATTTATCTTATTAGCTCCTTTATTGTTGTCCGGTGAGATTCACAGGTATTGCTAGGTAAATTGTCCATGACTATTCTTTTCAAATTTTATCTTAGGATCTACGAGTTTTTGAGAAATAGATTATTAGGTAACCTGGTGCAGATGATTTTAGTATATTGTTTGGAGTTTGTTTCTATTCTTCAATCTTTCATTGGGTAAAACAAAGCGTAAACATGGTGATAGAGAGACACGTATCTAAAAATATATTTCGGGGGGAGGGGGGGTCGGAAACAAGTGTCTCAGCATATTAATGTTTAAATTAATACGTCAATGGAAATTATACGTCTATTCATAATAAAATGTAAATTAATTAATATTGTAGGGCCTCACCGATGGCGCAGTGGTAGCGTCGGTGCCTTGTAATCAAGGGGTCCCGGGTTCGATACCTGTAGGTCCAGTCCCGATTAGCCTTACTGTGCACAAAGTGGACTTAACAACACCAAATCAAACCAAATTAATATTGTATCGTTATTATTATAGCAATACGTAAAAAGACGGTATAATAACAGGACGTGTTCATTATATGGCATACATGTAGTTCAGATCGCCAAAATTTGTATATAAACAACTCTCATGGCAAGGAAATTAATATAAGAAATTTAATGAATTGAGAATTCAATTGAGTAATATTTTATTTTAAAAAAAGGATGTTAGATCCAGCTGATGCAAAGTATAGTTCCCGACTAATACAGGGTTATTAAAAAAGAATGGTACAAAAGTAAAGTTAATTTATTTTTAAGTGAAAAGAGATACAAAAGCAATTCTTATGGGAAAGAAGAAAGGAAGTTTGTGAATTTACCGGGGCAATTACAAATGTTGGATATGAACACCCTGGGTAACACTGCAGATGTCAAAACGATAATCAATTTCTTGCCAGACGCGTTCCAACATATCCTCGGTTATCAGCTCCACTGCATGAGAAATGGGCTGCTTTAAATTATCCAGGTCCTGTGGTAGTAGAGGAACGTACACAGTGTCTTTCTTAGAATACGCCATTCAGTGGGTTGTGGCCCATTAAGTTCTTTACTTGCTTGCTTTGTCGGTTTTCTGGGACTCGTTTGAAAAGCAGCACGATTCCTATCCACTGTCTCCCTCGACGTTCCTGGTCGACCGGGATTTTTTCTACTGCACGGACATACAGTTGATTCAAACTTCTGCACCCAGCGTGTAATGCAGTGTCTATGTGGTGGTCGTTTCTTGAATTTCGCACGAAAGTGTCTCTGAACTGTAACAACTGCCCCTGTTCGTGAAAATTCCATTACGCAATATACTTCCTCTACCTTCGTTGTTGCCATTTTAGCTATCAACAACAAGTAGCGCCTCTAGCGGATTTTACGTCAATTACAACCACAGTCTATAAATTTACAACCTTACTTCCTTCTTTCCCACCAGAATTGCTTTTGTATCTCTTTTAACTTAAAAATAAATTAGACTTACTTTTGTACCACTCTCTTTGAATAACGCTGTATTTATGCATATATTTATTTATTGCGTCTTGTTTATCATAGTGTGCATAAAGCTGTATGGTCTCATTCTAACTCTTGCCTTCCAGTAAGTTCGGTGGAAATGAACAAGCCTCGATTATACAACAAATGCTAAACAAGTAAGCTATATTTTCATTTTGTAATTTTACTACTTGGTAAGCATTTGCGGGCCCGGACTGTCCGAACTGCCCCTGGACTGTCCTTGATGGTGGACAATTTGCTTGGTAATACTTATACATTCCACTCTACTTACCATTGTCAACCTTCGCTTGAATTAATGGGAAATAGCCTTCAAGCAGTGGTTTATCTAAAGGGAAGGATATTCGGCTTGAGTCCCCATAAAATGTCCCCGCAGTTAACATTCTTGTCCCCAAATCATTACCTAATACAGATATTTTGTTATTTAGTAATGCACGGTATTTATTCCGAGGTCTCAATTTTTAATGGCCCAAACATACAGCAAGAAAATATTTGTGTAAACTGCAAGCGCATTCTAATACGAAGGTAGGGCTCAATGAAAGAGCTTAACTAAGTACAGTTTGACCAAGATAAGAGTGTCCTTGCGGCGCTGTAGTAGAATTTAGTAAGGAGAGGAGAGAACGAGGGCAATGCAATCAGCTGCTTACATTGTTCCCGTGTTTCTGCGTTGCCAAATTGTGCAGCACCGTGAAAAGCCACGAGAGAAGGGGACGCGAGAGGGGAAAACAAATGACTGTGCACAAGTTTGCCGGGTCATACTTATCTTGGTTAAGCTGTACGCCACGGTGAAGTCTTGGAAGGATTTGCGACGTAGCACAAAAGTAACACACATTTTTTGAACAGATATAACAATGACATTTATTACAAAGGTCGGATAACACAACAATGAAACAATGGCGACTCACGGTAGGAGTCAGGTTTCAGAAGAAAAATGGATGGTGGTGGAAAGCTGCCAGGGGGAAGAATGGGGAAATGAACGGTGTCCTGATCGAGATCTTGTTGCTGTTGCTGTATGACGTGGCCAATGGGAATATCGGGTGTATTGGAGCTCCTATCAAGACTCTGCCATGTACCAAGGGTTTCCCCAACACGCCCGCAGCGAAGCTGGAACAGATGAGCAGAAGAATCATCTGGAAAAGATAAAACAATTTTGGAAGTTAGATCAAGTCTCCCCAACACTGCACAGAATAAATGCAGCTTACAGCCGTTTTTTTTGTTGCACAAATACAGGGCGTTCCAAATTGGAATATGTGCTTTTATGACTTCACATACATGGTGACGGTAAGTGTTTCACAAATATTTCCAGTAACGCATCCTCTTTGAGATATGTATTTTTAAAAAGGAGGAGGTGAGAAACGGCAATATAAATACATAAAGAACCTAGTGATAGCATTCAGTGGCGTGTTTAGTACTTGAGAAGCAGGGCTGTACCGTGAATTGGGGAAGATTATAACTTCTTTCTTGCAGTCAATGCCCAATTATATATTCTTGCCATCTAACTTTTAAGAATAACTTCTTGCCTCCCTGATGGCATAGTGGTAACGTCGTCGCCTTGTAATCAAGGATACCCGGTGGAGGCACAAAATTGTTCGGATCCCACTTTAAACTGTAGGTCCAGTCCCGATTAGTCTTCCTGTGCGTAATGTGGACTTACAAACTAAAAGTCAAGCTCAGAGAAGAACTTTTAGGATAGTTGGATCACATGAGCGGCCATAACCCTCATCATTAACCTGTCTTTCAGCCTCTTCTTCGTTTCTTTTATATACAGGGTATTTCCGGACTAATGATACAAACTTTCAGGGATAATGGAGATGGGCATCAATGAGATAATGAACCCTGCTCCGGAAACGACTTAATCGAAAGTTATAATATAAAATCGGTGGATGAAGATGTAATACTTTTATTACCTGCACAAGTTTCACAAGCTGCTACATCCACAACAGTTGTTCAAAGTGGTGTCCCCCGGCTTCACTGCAGGCATGACATCGTCGCACAAAGTTTTGGCGTACCCAGGCAGCGAGAATTCTTGCGAGGAGATCCTCTGCAGTCTCGCTTCCTGTGACATTGTTCGAACGACCCTAGGGTTGTTCCAACGGGTACGCCAGAACTTTGTGCGACGATGTTGTGCCTGCAGGGAAGCCGGGGAACGCCACTTTGAACAACTGTTGTGAATGTAGCAGCTTGTGAAACTTGTGCAGGTAATAAAAGTATTACATCTTCATCCACCGATTTTATATTATAACTTTCGATTAAGTCGTTTCCGGACCAGGGTTCATTATCTCAAATTGATACATGTTCCCTTCTCCATCATCGCTGAAAATTTGTATCATCAGCCCGGAAACACCCTGTATACACTTTTGCATCCTATGCACTTCACCTCGTAGATAATCCCTTCCTCTTCTTCCTCTCTCTTTTCTTCCTTCTTCTTCCTGGCTATACTTAACACAGTGCGTCCGCCCTTCCTGTAAGTTCTTATACCAACTTTCCTCAGCACTTTGCATATCTTCTCTGTGGCCTCTCTCATACTTCTTATACCAAACCATCTCTCTTTTTCTTCCTTCTCTTCCGGCCTTTCTCTTTTATTGCTTTCCTTCTTCTGTTGATGTTGTGTCTGTCTTTCTTTTCATAACCATTCTCTTCCAGTTGTTCCCACAGGCTATTAATCTTGATTTCTTCTTCCCCTTGCCCTATGCATATCTTCTTTATTCGGTCTTAGATGTTCCTTATAAAATTACGTTTTGTTGCATCACCCGCATCACTTCTTTTGTGGCAGAACACTCCTGCCGAACACTTCTTTTGATACCATGTAGTCACAATCCCCATTCCGCTCTTCTTCTTCATCATAATATCCAAGAAATTTAATGTCCCTTCTTGTTCAGTTTCGAGCTCAAGGAATATTCCTGCTCTCTCATCTTCTATATCTTTAACTAACTTACTCAGCTGCCTCTTCGTTCCCTTCCATATCCAAAAACAATCATCCACATATATACAAAACAGAATTAACTTATATCCTCCTTTCACTATCACTTCCTTCTCCCATTCATTCATAACCAATTCCGCCAGCACAGGGCTCAAGCAAGAGCCTATATTCAGACCTTCACTAATCTTGTTTTACTTCCCACTCTGCTGTACCCATTGTCCCAAATGGTTTCCAGTGCTTGCACCACTCTCTCATTATCCCATTCCCCTATAATGTTCTTCCCCTTCTTCCTTCTCACTATATCCACTACGTGCCCCTTTTGATGCTCGGGAACATGCTTCTAACATCTAGGCTAAACATTGCGGTTTTATCCCCCAGTCTCCTTCAGACCTTTTATAAGGTCCACCACCTGCTCACTGTTTTTCCCTGCCCTGCTTTCTTTTTCTCTCACTAACACTTCAATTGCCTTTTTTAACTTCTTCTCCAAGGGTTCCAAAATATTGTCCCTGCAATCCATCACTGGTCTCAACTTTATCTCTTCTTTATGTATCTTGGGAAAGCCTTTGAAACTGGGTAGCCTTCCTGCCTCCTTCGTGAACTTTTTAAACCCCCTCTTTCTATTTCTTAATAAATCTGCCTTGGTCAGCAACTTAGTGTTTTTAATATGGAAACAAGGCTTAATTATATTACTAACAAACTACAGCATGCAAGTACTTACGTTTTTACTCATGACGAAGACCAGACACTACTTATCAACGGTCCCAGTTAAATCTTTCTGGTTCCTTGCAAGGCACGCATCCGTTTATAAGTCTCAAGGAAAACGGAACCAAAACGTGGAAGTGTTTAAAAACAATTGCAATACGACACATGGCGCGAGCGGGCTTGTTCGATTGTGCCATAAATGTTTTCCCTCGCGTCAACTAGGAAGCCATTACACACCGGAAAACTGGCGTGGGAAGACAACACGCCTAACGCCAGATTCCCGTGTAACCATTCTTCCAAATGGCTACTTAAAGGAGCATTTGAACTGTATGCTAGGGCATATACACATTTAATGAATGTCTCGGTTTCAAGTGGCTAGTCTACTTTGCATACATTAATTTATGTTTGTGTAATACTGGAAGTTGTTTACATCATATTTTATGGTCTGTATATTTCTGTAGATTTATTCCCATGTTTTCCTGTATTCTGTGGTTTTCAAAATGCAAATACGTCGGTGGTGTCACGGTAGTAAATCGAAATTAATCACTGGAGTTGAAATGTAAGCAACAATGATACCGGAAGTACAGATTCATTAAAAGTATCGTAACGGGTTCAATAGTCGCAAATATTGCAATCGAAAAAGCTTTCCTTAAAAATTTTCGATTCCCGTCAGAGGCACTGTGTTCGGATCGCACTAAAATATGTAAGTCTAGCCCCGATTAGCTAATCAGAGAATGAAGTGAATTTTAATCAAACTTTAATACAGTAAAACCTCGTTAATCCGGATTAATGGGGGGATAAGTTGACCGGTATAACGAAAGTCCGGATTAACTGAAATAACCTAAAAGAACAGTAGAAAGTGCATTAAAACTCTGTTTATAGCAACAAAGCACGTTTATTATGGTGTATTTAAAGGGCATAGGCCAAAATACACTATACAGTACAGTACAAAGTCTGCGGGAAACAGAATTTCATCAGTGGTTGACTGCCTTCTCTTTTGGAACTTCTCTTGTTGACTTCTAGCCACATTTAAAACCTTGCATTCTGCTTTCTTTTCTCTTGCCTGTCCGAATTAGGCGAAGTCCGGCTTATCGGGATCCGGATTAACGAGGATTTACTGTATTCACTTAAAATTTAGTAAATAAAAACATTATAATATCAACAGATATCAAGTTGTATGAGCTCCAAAGTCACTTGTAACATTATTATAAGCATGAACTTCAGAAACAGTCACTCCTAAATTCCACATTCACTTGTATTAGAAGCTTGAGTCTCAGAAACAGTCGCTCGTAGAGGATATATCAACCCCAATGTCACTCGTACTAAAGTATGAACACCAGAGTAACTCGTAATAGAAGTATGAGCCCTACTGTCACAGAAATATGAACCACAAGTCACTCGTTGAAGATGTATGAACACTGCGACATTCCTAGTAGAAGAATAAACTTTACTGTCATTCTAACTAGAAGTGCAGGTATGAACCATTTATTTACTGGTAGAAGTTTTATGACCACCATAGTAACTCGTAGTAAAAGTAGGAAACCCAACTTTATTAGAAGTTTAACGCAACAGTCACTCGTATAATTATGTATGAACACCACAGTCACTCGCAGAAGTAATAGGGGCTACGATATCTTTGCCTTCGTGTTTTCCTTACATGTATTTACGAACCAATATAACAAAATGTGGTATTTTGTATCATTAAGAATTCCTAGTTGTTTACTATGTAATGATGTATTTTAGAAAGATCGATCTACTAAATTTCCCTTGAGAAATGGAATAAAATGTGATAAAGTTGGCTCGGTAAATGCATAACATTTTTGTTAAATTAACTGCTTTTTTTTCTTTACGTAAGAGATATCCATTGTTTACTTTTGCTTAAGCATAATTTTTAAACTTCTCAGTTAAACAAACAGATTAGCATTTTACAGCAGTAGTTCCATCTGGCGGGACTTTCTATAATTAGAAGTATGAGGAACTGCTAGTAAAGTGGAAAGTCTGTGAATTCTAGGAATTCTTAATTAATTCCCTTTGGCATTTCTAGAAACGTCTCGGCATCGTTATCTTCTCATTTATAACGAATTAGCTCATCTCTTTGTGAACCCTTTTCCACCCTTCAAGTCGTACTTGGCGAGTTCACGAAAAGGGCCTCTCAAAGACAAAGGATGGGGTTGAATAAGTGCACTTCCCGAGGAGGCTGGTTGCTTTCGCTATTATAAACATATAACTTCTGCATTGTGTTCATTTATGCGCTTCCAAAGTGGTTCCTTTGTCGGGAAATATGCTTTAATTTCATGCTTAAGTGGGCGGTCTGAGTAGTTTAACTTGCCCTTTATACTTCTGCGGAAACTTTAATGTTATAGCATTCAACAGAGCTTGTCCTTTCGTGCATATTTATTGGTGTGCAAGTATTAAAACTAAGAGAAAGTACGAAATTCAGGGCTAGTATGCAGCGTCGTAGCCACAAGAGGGTTTGTGGGGGCGGACGCCTTGTTCATCAAATGGATAAATTGAGAACTTGAAAAAGAGTAAACGTCGTGGAACCCTTATGAAAGTATTGGCATTAATATTGTGCGTTTTCAGAGGAATAGATTTAGAAAGAAAGTCCTATCTCGCTCTGATCGCCAATCAGCTGTTCAAAACAGTCACAAGTTCATACATATTTCTTGAATGATATGTTAATGGTGATGTAATTACAAGGTACCAAATACACATACACAAACACCCTTCTGTACCATACAAAAGTGTAAAGATATATAGGTAAGTTCCTAACAATTAACATTCCAAAAACTACTTAATTTACTCTTAGTTCCTAAAAATAAAGCAACTGTCAAGTCGGCATAAATAATGACTAAGGCTTAACATCTTTTCATTCTAACGAAAGTAATAGAAAGTAATAAAGCTGAGAAGTTGTACACGAAACAAGTAGGGATTCAATGCGAGTACGTCCTCGAATCTGCGTACAGGAAAAAGTCCTCGGATTGTTGGTGTGTTAACACATGAACATCCTCATTTGCCACGTTTAGTCAACACAGATACACACTCATATACACACAATATCATAAGATTAGTGTGCTTAGAAGTATTTTAATAATCGTGGTTTAATCCTTGCTAATTCTACTCCTGCAGTCAATAATCGTCAATTTCCTCCAAGAAATAAGCGCAAATATTGCAAATAATAACTCTTCATTAGGTTATTACAGGTCGTTTATTCATTACAATACATATGCGAACTTCTTCCTCGTGCAGCAGAATTTCATAGAGCTCATATGTATGTGACGTAAGGAGACAAATGTGGATGTGCTGCAACGACTGGAGCTGCTACTGCATGGTTCACGACATGAGCGTTGTAGCTAGCTGCGTAGGGAGCCACTGCGTAAGGAAAGGGAAGACCAGAATACGCAGCAAATGCTGGAGCAGCCAACACTCCGGCTTCTGCCACTGCCATGGCACCAACGAGCACCAAGAGAACTACCTGCAAATATAAATACACATCGTCAGAATTCATGAGAATTTAGTCAATTTTTAAATCATGTCAATACATATCTTGAAAGAATGGCACAACAAAAACTTTTGATAATGTTAAGCATGGTATTTTGAAAAAGGCTATAGATTTACTTACATGTTTTACTACTCCATGTAATCGATTCAGTAATTAATTCAGTAACTGGTGTAACTTCTTGTTAAGACTGTTGATATAGAGGTAATCTCGTCAGCTACCAATTTTGAATAGCTCCTTCAGTACAATTTTGAATTGTGTTTTTTATGTCATTTCTTCTACCTCTGTAGACGAATCGTGATGATGACTGAAAATTAGATGAAGTTTCCGGAAAGAATGTCACAAAAGAACACTCATGTCTAAGCAGGGATTCGAACTTAGAACCTTCAGTGCTAATTTAGAATTATAATGGAAACCTATTTATTGCCGACATACGCTTGCATACAGCAATATGTCTATGGCAAATGCAAACTTCTACATTCCCACCATAATCGGCCAATTTGTACATACACATGTGATCCATTTTCTCATAATTTAAAAGTACGTAACGTACCCTTCGGTATGTGGGATCGAACTGGGTTGATGTATCTCTCTGATCACTCATCCTCGATTATGGAGCAACTCGCTATTCACGGTGGTAAGCTTAGTGGTAAGGTGCGAGAGGTACTAACTACACACATATGAATGGCAACACACGACACTTGAGTTTTAAAGCCCCAAAGACCGGATCAGCTTGGCTATTGGGAAGGTATACCTGTCTCTGCTCAGCAGCTGAAGATCTGCGATGAGAGGTTATGGTTGTGACTGTACAAAAGAGTCTGACTTGCGACTTGTTTTAACACGTTCTTCCTCCAATCGTACTTCTCCCTCTCTCCATCTAAAGCTCGTAATTCTCCTCTCGATGTTCGTTCTAAAACTCACTGCGACTGACTACCCACTGACCCACGTTCTCCCAGACATTTATTCCAATCGAATTTACTCAATAATGCCGACTCATTTACCTGTAGTCTCTTCCTTGATTGCGATTGTTTGCACCTGTTTACAGTGATGGCGATCAAAGAAGTTCGACAATGTCTGTCAAGACATTCCTTAGATGTTTCTAGATACTTACTGTCTGGAAAGGTGATGGCTAAATGTCTGGGATTCGGAGTTCTTCGTACTTTACATTTTCAAAGATTCTACAGATCGTTACCACTACACCATGCTCTTAAACGCTCTCATAGGTAATGCGTCTATCAGTTCTTGAAACCGGGCAATGTTAATTCAAGAGTTTCTCTGTGGCGTATTGGTAACGTCCTAATCAAAGGGTTCCGGGTTCGATTTGCGGTGACGCAGATTGCACATTATTCTTGTCCCACTTTAAACTGTATGTCCAGTCCCAATTATCCTATCTTAGCACGAAGTGGACTTAAAACAGTCTTTCTTAATTCAGTTGTTGAAGTGTTTCTTGTACTTGAAGTTTTAGGAAGCTATCTTCCACATTTTCCCACCAATTAATGAAATGAAAAAGAACACGATAACATTTCGCAGAATTCAGTACCGAAGTTCTACAAGCTTTTTGTTTGCTGAAACTATTTACAAAGCTTGAATGAATCACGTGTACGGAAACTTGCTCAACTAGCATTCCTAGTGGCAAAAGTATGAACTTTTTGTTATATTGTAGACTCTAAGACGGCGTTGATTGGCGAAAATTGGTATTAACTAGCTGAAGAGTCACCTTAACAAAACTTACACTATTGTCTGTCACTTGTAAGAACTAAGTCAATATAAACAAATACACATGGCTTCTGATAAATTCTATTGGTTTCCCGAATGGCAGCTGCGCAGTAATCTTGCGCGTGGGTATATGGTGCTGCTATGTTGATGTTGTGGTAGCATGAGTTGTAGCATGTACATGCACCAATGTATTCATGGCAAAATAACACTATAACACATAAGGGAACTACTTCTCAGAAGTCACGTGGTGTTGTTTACATAACTTCAATCTTTCAGTGGATGAAGAAATGAAATAAATATTATAGTAGTTACTATTGTACGATACTTACCAGTTTGTTCATCTTCTCGGCTTCTGCAAGAGATACTGTGAGACTCGTTTGAGAGTCGGGGGTATTTAAACCGCCATCCATTGTGAGAGTGGGACGTGCCAGTACGCCAAGTGAAGCAGCATCGTGGTGCCAAGATTACAACAGAGAAAGATTGTCATGCGTGGACATGTGAATAGTCGTGACGAGGATACGTCGACGAGTGCATGCGAGTTTCTAACTGTTCGCGCTAATGTCCAATGAATTGGGATGTCCACTGCAACAAATGTTCTGTTTACATCTAACTAATATTGCGAAAACTTAGAACGTCTTTCATTTGAACATAGTGGGGCTTCTATTAGCACTTGTGAACACACGTAAAGCTGCATGACAATTTTTGTTTTCTGACAAATGCTGGGTGACTTGAGAACGCTGTTCTGAATGACTTATGTTGCCACATGCTTGACAACGCAATACTGTCAGTATAATTCAATTTAATTTATTTTTTCGTCCATGAATCACTTGTTTGCATTTACATGCTGTGATATTATACATGTCAATTTGTGTTTACAATATTATAAACATTGCCATACAGTAATACAATGAAATACAGTATATGTATACATGAAATATAGTAAAAAAAAGGGGAATATAGCCTAATGCCATGAAATCCTGCAATGAAAATGCTACCAATTTGTGTTTACAATACCATGATCCAGTGGTGGCGATTGGCTTCCAAAACCGGGGGGGCAAGGGCAGTTTATTTCCCTTTCTAGATAAGGTTTAGCATAGTGCAGGGGCAAAAGTGGCAAAAAGTAGCGGGGCAGTTGCCCCCTCACCCTCTAATCGCCGCCACTGCCATGAACATTGCAACAATAATACGCTGCCAATACAATGAATGCATGGTTACAGTGGAATATAATAAAATATCATGGAGTATAACAATGAAATACAATATATGTCTACAGTGATATATAGTAATATATATAGTGGAGTATAGGTAGGTACTGCAATGGAATATTACCAATTTGTGTTTACAATACCATGAACATTACAATACAATAATACAATGCTGTATGGTTACAGTGGAATATAATAACATATCATGGAGTATAACATAGTGTAATGTAATGAAACATTGCATCTGTTTCCATACCATGATTAGAGAAACTGCTATTGTGCAGCTTGTGTGAATATCCTAATTTCATAAATGTATCGTTTGTATGTATTTCTATGTTTCATCTTGTGTATTTTTTTATTGTTTTAGCAGTGTGTTCATTTTAATAGCAGGGGCTATTAGCTCTACACAATGAGATGCATCAATATCAGTGTAGTACAATGTGGGTTTATGTTGTACAGTCACGGACAATTCTGGATTGTAATGTAGGCATCGACTTTCAATGGAATCATTAAAACCCAGCAGTGTCCGTGACTGTACGTACAATACCTACTTGATTTTTAATAAGATTTGAGTTAGCGAATAATAATAATAATAATAATAATACAAAGTAAAAAAAAGATTTAAAAAATAAAAAGATATTAGAAAATAAAAAGAAAGAAGAAAATGTTATCATTGCATGCTTAGATAGTCATCAACTGAATAAAAGGCATGTTCCAGTAAGCATTTGCATAGATACTGACCGCTATGTTGTGGAGTCTCGAAGAAGATACAGTAGCAGTAGTAATTTACTAATTTGCGTATAGGGGGTGTGGGGTTAGGGTCCCACACTTTCTTGATCTCAGCCGAGCTGGCGGTGATGTGATCAACACAACGCCCCGGGCCGCCTTTACCCACCAGGGTTTCCTCAAGGTACACACTTTATAGGAAGCCAAAGTCAATTCTCATTGCAGAAAATATTCCAAGTGCGTTCATTGGCTGAGGCGCCCGACTACTGCCCCTCCTGGTCCTGTATAGCTACGGCCCTGCAAGTAGGTGTTTCTCTCCTTTTTCTATATGTACTAGTTTCTGGCGTCAATTGTTGAATACGAGTTTATTGCTAAATCTTCTATATAAATGGATGTATGTGTGAATATGTGTGTGTTTCTTCCGGCATAACTCGAACGCCTGGAGCGATTTCAACCAAACTTGGTGCACATATGGCTTACAATCTGGAAAGAAATACCGTGAGGGTAAGACACCTCTGTCACCCCTAGGGGTGGGGTGGGAAGGGATGACATGTAATAATAATCGGAAAGGACCAATATTTGTGTGGAATCCATAGCTTTCGGGGTTGCTAAGATGAATAGTGACAGTCCCAATGCCGTTCAATTTATTTATTTTGGCTCCTGGAGGTGAAACAAAAATTTAGAATTTGTAAAAGATTTTACTTTATAATTTGTATACTGTACTTATACCTTTAAATACCTGTAAATAAAATTAGTAACATTTTACACTATAGTTAGAATTCATTATTTTCCTGTCTCCGGACAACGCCTGGTAATCAACTAGTAATACAATAAAATAGAGATGGCGCTATAATGTGAGTTTCTGACCTACAGAAAACAAAACCTCATTAATTTGTTTTCAGATTCGAAAGGAAAAAGCCTCTTTTTTTACCCTGCTCTCTTTGAAGGGAAAATATACAGCGTTTGTTTATTATTCTAGCACTTATAGTAAGTGTTCTTCACTGTCAATGTAACAAAAACACTACTTGTTAGAAATGTATCATCATGAGAATCTTCCATATTGGTATAATTATATTAATCTTCCTTTCTCTACTTTCAATTTGAAATAAGAAGGTATTGCTTGAACCACTAACACTACGAACCACCAAGCAACATCAACCATTAACCCACCAGGGGTGACGGAATATTTTTTACCTCTCATTATTTAATACATATGTTAAGTTTAAATTAAGGAAACTTAAACCAGAATAAAACATTAATTGAAAATAAAATGAGAAGTACAACTTATTACATACATTACATACTGTAAAATGAATTATATTAAATTAGATTATAATTAGAAACAATATCACGAAAATTTTCCCCTGTATGCCAAAAGAGATCAGTGCTAATATTAATTGTGCAGAAAATGGAAGCGAATGAGTCAGCGTGACAAGAGGGTCACTGGGCCGCACGTATTTGGTACATTCGACGTGATTTGGTCTTAATGTGTCGCGAAGCTGTGCCAATCAAGCAGTCCGTCCTGAAAGGGAAAGTGAGAAGTGAAGAATGGCAACACGTACGCGTGCCCTTGCGTAACTGTCACTTGCGTACAAAGGATCTGTCTAAATGCGTGATTGCAATCATCTCTGAAAAAGGAAATTGCTGTTTATTTTAGAGCATTTTAATGCGTTGACACAAAGGCATCATTTTAAAAAACGCTATCATGTGCACGAGCAGAAAATTTTCTGGAAAAGTGGACAAAGATATGAGAGAGAGAAAGAAGGAGAACTAGAGAAACGAGAGAGAGAAATAAAATGAAATAAAGGAGACAGAAAGGAAGGAAAATGAAGAAAGAAGAGAGAGGGCGATAGAGAATAGAACAAGAGAAAGTGAATGAAGAAACGGAAGAGGAAGAAAGAAAGACAATATAGAAGGAAATAAAATAGAGAGAAGAGAGAAAGGATAAAGAAGCAAGAGAGAGAAAGAGGAAAAACGACAAAGAAATGTAAATAAAGAAAAGAGAGAAATGGAAATAAAGGAACTACAATAAGAATGAAAAATCAAGGGAAAGGGAAATAAAGAGGCGAAAGACAAAGGGAGGACCTTATAGAAGAAAAAGAAGAGAGATAAAAACGGGAGATGTAATAAAAAAATCAAGTGAAGAGTTAATGAGCAGGAAGAAATATAACAACAAAAAGTGACGAAAGACTAAACAGGAAAAGTACAATGAAAAGAAGACCTAAAAAAGAGAAGAAAAAGATACGAGTGTGATTTGAGAAAAGGGAGCATTTATAAATATTTATTTTCTATACTGTCTTTCTCAATTTTTATCTGTGGAATCCGGGAATTGGGTTGACTTTTATGCATCGTTCATTGCCTTTCTATTGCAGTGATTTTACGTCTCTTTCTACCTATGTGGCTAATCGTGACGAGGAGGATGAATGATAGATAAAATCATAAAAAGCATAATCTCGAGGTGTAATGCCATATATATATATATGCCATATATCGTTCCAAATGACCACAGTATGTACGTATGTGTAGGTACGTATGTGTATATATATATATATATATATATATATATATATATATATATATATATATATATATATATATATACATGCTTTTTTGCTCTTGTGAAACGAAACCAACATGGGTCTTGAAAAAAAGGGCTCTAAGTTAGTTAAAAAAACTTTCGAAATGTGATATGTGATTTGGAATATGTAATGGAGGGCAGGTAATCAATTTTGTGACCAGAATAATAGGCGTAAATTCAGAGCGAACTACGAGGCGGTGGCATGGCATGTGGTCAGCACGACGAACCCCCAGTCGTTTTTGTAATTCCCATGACCGGGTTACGCTGCTCATTCCTAGCTCCCCAATTTCCTCACGATGGTGGGTGGCCAACGGTCCCATACGCAGACCGAAATGCTAGAAGAAGTTGGTACGCTTAATTCCAGGAGACTGGAACCTGCGCACATCCCGCTGCTGGAGCCCAAAGATTGCGCCTCAGACCGGCCACGGTGTCGGTACTTGCTGTGAATAGTTGCCTCAAAATGCAGAAGTTATACATTTTTCCTCAATTTTTGAACATTACAGTTAGTGTGACCTACTTCTCTTTCCCGAACAGAGGTAGTAGTACAGTCAGCGGCAAAGATAATGGTAAGCAAATTGTCCACCGCTATTTTGATTACTTTTTTATTCTACATCCTGTGTTGTTTTAAGGAATGAAACTATGTTGGTTCGAAGCAGGCATTGTTCTCTGCTTATTGACGTCTTTATTTCAATTCATTGTCAACACATTGTGTACTACAGACCGAATGAAAATGGTGGTGGACAATTCGCTCACTGTTTCTTTCGCCGTTTGGTGTACAATCATGGGCGCCGCCAGGGGGGCGCGAAGGGGTGCTTGCGCATCCCTTAATTTTCTTCTGCACCCCTATACAAAATCTATATTCTACCGAAAACATTACCTCTTACAGTGTGATTTTATGTCATGTCATGTTGTCATATTGAGGGCCGAATGTTAGGTACTGCAGTGAGACTGCTGTTATTATTTACAATAGGCAAGCATGGATCCTGCTCTCAAAGAGATTCGCCATTTATTTTCCTGTGCTGTCGGTAGTCTATAAAGATCAGCGGGCGACACTTGTCTTTATTTCTTCAGAATTATTGTTAAGAATGGTTTCTTCTTGTGTTTCAAGTAGTCTGTTTGTATTTTTCGATAAATGCATCTAGCTCAATGTTGGTAGTTGCATGTTTTCCTTTGCACTGCTGTTATGTTGTCCGCCTACTTGTTCTTCCTCGTTTCTTCAAGTCGCATTGGAACAACAATTTCAGCTGCTTTCAAGTTTCAAGTCAGGTCGTTGTCGGGAAATTATTTAACGCTAGTTGTATCGTGACGGTAGCTTCCTTGTTACTTCGTTCTATTTGTTCTATTAAACGTACTATTTCAGACTTTTTCAAAGACTGTTACAAAGAGGCGAAAAATTCTCGAAGAACTGTTATAGTTTGTTGGTGGGGCAGTGTGGCACAAGGGATTTTAACTCAGAAGTTGCTGCCCACTTAGCGTTTTGTCCTGACACCAAAGCATCTGGGCAGACGGAAGGTAGGCTATGTATTATGTAAAACGAACGCATATGAAAAGAGGGGTAACAAGGCAACGGAACATTTTTAGAAAAGTGAAGCCGTCCAAAAAAAGTTAATTGATAATTACATGGAAGTGGCTACATGATTTCTTTTTTATTGTGTTATTTTCTTTTCAAATTGTAGAACTTTAGGTTGCATAGTATCGATTTATTTCTTACCCAACAACAAACTGCACACTCAGCAGTTGTCACCTAGCTATACAACGTATTTCATATTTGATTATTAACTGAATTTTTGTACCTCAATTGGTTGTGCCTTGTAATCGAGGGATACCGGGTTCGACACCTGGTGGAGGCACATAGTGGTTCGGATCTCACTTTAAACTGTGGGTCCAATCCCGGTTAGCCAATATGTGCATAAAGTGGAATTAAAGCAATAGATGTCAATCTAAAATTGTATATTTCAGTCTATGCAGAAAAATGGTAACTTCAAATTTAAGGATTTGTTTTAGAGACTGAGCATCACTATTAGGGGGGGGGGGTAATATATCTCGACCCCTCTCCGTGGAAAAATGCCTTGCTTGTTTCTTAGTTTTTTTAGCTGAAACACAAAAACACGTATTTCTTCCTTTGGGCCCCTCTATACACCTGCCAAGTTTCATGGAAATCTGAGGGGGACACAGGGGTCAGATCCTCACTTCAATTTGTCCTCATCTTGACATTTCAGAGAGGGGTTTTGCCCCATAAATCTGATTTTTATCCGAAACAAAAGAACAATATTTCTTCCTTTACGCCACTCTATACACCTGCCAAGTTTCACGGAAATCGGAGGGGGACACAGGGGTCAGATCCTCACTTCAATTTGTCCTCATCTTGACATTTGAGGGGGTGGGGGGTTCCTCCCTAAAACAGTTTTTTAGCTGGAACACAAAAACACGTATTTCTTCCTTTGGGCCTCTCTATAAACCTGCCAAGTTTCATGGAAATCTGATGGGGACACAGGGGTCAGATCCCTACTTCAATTTGTCCTCATCTTGACATTTGAGGGGGGGGTCCCCTAAAACAGTTTTTTTTATCTGAAACACAAAAACACGTATTTCTTCCTTTGGGCCCCTCTATACACCTGCCAAGTTTCATGGAAATCGGATGGGGACACTTAGATAACCTCCCTTGTAAGTACATCAATAACTTCCTGTAGTCAAATTCACATGACACGTTAAAGAAATTGAAGGATGTTCCAAATTTGTGAACTGTCTATGTAGGTAGAAAAAAAAAGAAAAAAAACCTCTGGCATGAAATGTATATTGTCCAATATATATATAGCCCCAATCCCACCACTCACTGACATAAATGTTCTCCATGAAGGAAGCCTCGGAGGCAAAAAATGCCCGATTACGACCCCCCATGAAATTGTCCCAAAAAGCCGAGAAAATTAAAAAATCGTTCAATTGGCCCTTTCTTAAGGGTGAAAATGCCCTTCTTTCACGTCCTTAGCAACCGTTCCCATGGCTTTTCATTTTGCTCACATTGTTTCATTTAATTCTTAACATTATATTTCTCACAGATCACACACAGATGAATGAACTCCTGGTTTTGAAAAGGTGCCTCAAACAAGGATGACATCTACATAAGAAGAAGATTCAGTCCAGATACAATTACGTATATGTACATTGGTATACTCAATGAGAGAATATCTACATCGTGCTCGTTTCAACTAAATGTTTAGAGGTATAATGACAAGCAATTCTTTAGAGCTTGCCGTGCTTGTTGTTGACTATAGAAACGGACGTTGCTAGGGAACTTAATGAAAGTTTATTTTAACCTCGAAAACTAGTGTAAGTTAATTATGCTAGACTTTTCGAATTTCAAAATATGAGCGTCAGAATTTATTACTAAGGAGAGGTAGGAATTCGATTACGTTTAAAAATGCGAAAATGACAAGAGACGTAAAATATTGCTATTCCGATTTAGTGTCGCTATACGAAACATCCAACTAACTAAGATTGAAACGGTTATTACTTACTTAGTTCATTATTAAGAAAATAGACAATATGTGTACCATATTAGAGCCCAAACACACATAACATTACGTTGAAAACTTTTCAAATAAGCGATCCACGTCGGCGAGAGCACGAGACGCTCACTTAGCCTTTTTCAAATGGTGAAAATGCCAGTTTCATACTCCCTAGCAAATTCTGTTTTTCGTCCAAGAGCTAGAAATCCGTCTATTTTCTCTCATGGCTTTAACGACTTCTACGTACAATAATTAAATTTGAAATTCACATACCTTCTTTAAATATTTTTCTAATTGCAAACTAAATTTGAAAATAGTTAATCTTGATATCTAAAATAACAACAAATCTCCTGCATATGTTTCGATTTTTTATAAATCGCACTGGTTAATGCAAGCTCAGAGTTGCAATGCTAGATTAAAAATGTACACGGTCATATTCGGCTGAGGCGACACATGGTGCCCAAGAAAATAATAACAATTAAAATGACTTGCACTTTGTATCTTTCGGTGCTTAGTTGAGTTTTTAGTGCCTTCCAAAACTTTTTTATTATCCTCGAGATAATGATCATCACATATGATTAAATTCCTAGTTAGAAAACATGCATCAGACAAAAGGGACATAAGAAGATTTAGTCCAGAGATAATATAAACAGTCATGAATAACTTACTTAATTAGTACTCAAAATTCGATAAATCATGGTTATTTTAATGAATTGTTTAGACATGTAATACTGTTGTGTTAGCCATGCCTGTAATTAAACTTGGAAGCAGACGTTGAAAATGTTACCTTAATGTCATATTTTTCAGTAGTGGCTTCACGTAAAATATGACTCGTATCAACTGTCCATACCTTACGGAAAATAAATTTTGTGAGGGGAATTGACTACCAGATGAAAACTAAGATTGTGGCCCATGTTGTTAAAAAATGATTCTTGTGCACAATAAGAGATTCTAACAATATACCATAGAACATTATGGGCTGTATCTGTCAAAAGAATATAATATATGTTTCATTAATTTTATTGTTGAGAAAACAAATGAACATTAATGGATAGCAAGTTTATTAGAAGTATATAGATGGATAGTATGTTAGATATCTACTAGAATTACCTTCACCGTAAGTTAGGTTTCAAGGTTTGTGCAGTATATGTTATCTTAAAAATGGATACTAGGGAACTTTAAGAAAGTTTATTTACACCCCGGAAACTACTGTAAGTGAATTATGCCAAATTTTCGAATATCAAAATATGAGCGTCAGAATTTATTACAGAGGTAGGAATTCGAAGGGAATGACGGAAAACAATTATTTTTCATTTACGTTCAAAAATGTGAAAATTACAAGATACGTAAAATATTGCTTTTCCGATTTAGTTTCGCTATTGAATTCGTTTATACAAAACATCCAACTAACTATCTTGTTTGATTTATTGTGAAGCTACATTAATTCTCACAGATCGCCCGACCCTGTGGCCGAGTGGTCGCGCTGCGACGCCAAGGGTCCCGGGTTCGAATCCCGGTCGGGCTTGGTTGTTTGTGAATGTCCATTCATCCATTCATCCCCATCTTCGCAAATTAGCCAAGAGGCACAAAACTCGAAGTAAAATAAACTAAATCAATCAATCAATCAATTTCTCACAGATCACACACTCTTGGTTTTGAGAAGGTGCTTCAAACAAGGTTGACATCTACATAAGAAGATGTTTCAGTCGAGATACAATTAAATATTGGTATACTCAATGCGATAATATCTACATCGTGTTTGCTTTAACTATAATGACGAACAATTCTTCAGAGCTTAACTTGCTTGTTGTTGACCATGGCAACAGACGTTGCTAGGGAACTTTATTTTCACCCAAGAAACTACTAAGTGAATTATGCTAGACTGTTCGAATTTCAAAATATGAGCCTCATAATTTATTACAGAGGAGAGGTGGAATTCGAGGGGAATGACGGAAAACAATTATTTTTCAATTACGTTTTAACTTGTGAAAATGACACAATACGTAAATATTGTTTTTCCAATTTAGTGTCCCTATTGAATCCGTTTACAGAAAACATCCAACTAAGTAACTTGAAACGGTTTTTACTTATCCAGCTTATTATTAAGAAAGCAAACAAGAGGCCGAACACACATAACGTTATGTTCAAAACTTTTCAAATAAGCGAACCACGTCGGCGAGCGCACGAGACATGTCGCTTTTAATTCGTTTATATGAAATATCTAAATATTTTTAAACGGACCATATGTACCCAGTTTATTATTATGAAACTAGACAATAATATGTGTTAAATATTTGTAAAATATTAGAGCACATACACACAAAAGCGAACTTATACACTTGTTTCCCTTCATCCAATACAACATGCACGCATCTTCAAAATCATTAAGATCATTGAGGAACCCCAACTATAACATGATTGCGCCCACAACGTGGCCGAAGGTCAAGCATGCGAGCGTACAAGACGTGGCCAATGGCCACGCCGAAAGTGCGCGAGTCTTGTATATAAAGATCAAAGTAAATCAACATTTCTCATTTTCAAATTATTTTCAAATTAAATATTGAAAAATAAACGAGAAATACTGTGCCAAGGGTGCTACGTATGTTACGAATGATCCACAAAACAAAATTCAATATCAGATACACATTCTAAAAACAAAATTGAAACAACAAACTCTTTGGATTCATACAATCTGGTATCTTTTAAAGATGTTAAACTGAAGAAATCTGATTAATTAAGAATTTTTTCCCCAATATTCCTACTTTTCATGGATTTGCTCATAAATGAAGGAAATAATAATATTTACATAGTCACATCTTACGTACACCGTAATGAGCACTATAAAAATTAAATTTTCAACACTGTGAAATAGTGCAGTTTTTGGATAACAATCATTTTGCGAAACATTGTATGTATTTTAGTATTGAGTATTTTATTGGTCAAAAGAGAAGCTTTACACTCAACAATGGAATAATAGCCTACTCCATGATAAATTAAAGAAAAATTGCGATTCTTGGCTCGTTATTATTGATTTTGCCAACTAAACGTCTATAAATGTGCGTTCAACCCACAAAATATTCTACTCAAATACAAGCATTTGCCACCCCCAATAAACACTGCAATTTTAAAACCCAAAACTATTAAATATTCTCCTCTTTTTTTTTTAAATGTTACTGAAGTCGTAAATATAGAAATCTGTTATGCGGTGCCGTAAGTTGATAAACAATGTTCATATAATTTAAGAATCACTGATTCTAAGGGGGAATCAACAAGTCTTCCGGAAATCAGAGGTGTTGGATTTACCATAAATGTTTTTCTTTCTACTTCATTATCATTCATATCGCAGCACCATTAATTCGACAGGAAATAATGTTATTAAAATATTCCACATTTACTCAGAAGTGATAAATCTGTTTTCTTGCAATTGTAATAAATATTGATATAAATTAGATTTAAAGCACAGGAGATGACGCTCCTTGTAAGAAACAAGCATTTATTTTCAGTTTCAAGTCTTCCCGATACGTATACTTTTCGACAGTTCCTGTTACATTAATTTATTTACTACATGTCCATATTCAAATTCATTTTAAACAAATATGCAGTTCTGTCTTAAGATTCTTTCAAATAATGCAGAGTCGTACTACAGGAAAGAAGAAGAAGGTTAGGTTAATAAATAGTAAGATTAATAAATTAGTATATTCATTTATAAATCTCGTTGCGTATTCCCCTGCGGAAGGATGACACTCAAAATCGTAAAGAGTTACATATTTAACAAAAAAATATATATATTAAAAATTAAAATGGTCATTTTGATGTAAATATTACGATTTGGCTTCTCAATATCTGGACGAAGCAATAGCATACTAAGTAGGTTATAGTCATTGTTGTTATAGGCCCAACAACCCATAAATTCTGATGGGCTCTATTGGGTTCCGTGACCGGAAACTTTCTTCTTGCACAAATTAAATTCGGTCCAAGTTGGATATTGTTTCATTTCAGTATCGATCTGAGGCCGAATTGAATTACTTTAAAGATAAAAATGTTCTTTACAGTCCAGAACCCATTTACGCATTCTGTTTCTCTCTTCCGGACCGGAATTGAATTTGTTTACAATTCCTGGACTCAGGTTTAACTAATTACAGATCAGGTGCATTGATGTGTATTCCACAGTATATTGTCTAAATGAAATATTTCAAATGAACTTGGATGCCATCCCCCGAAATTACCCTATACTACAAACTTGAGCTAAATATATCCTAAGAGCTTAACATGTGTCCACTTATCTCCCAAGCTATTGGCCGAAGAGAAAATATTGTATAATATATATTATATATAGTCAGTACAGCGTGTTACGACGCCAGGGGATCCCAGGTTCTATAGGACATGGGTGTTCTTTGTGAGTGTCAATAATGAAGTTCGTTACATCATCATTCATCTTAATCGTCGCGATTGGCCAGAAGTGACAGAAAAGCGACGCTAACAAATCAAATCAAACCTGATACTTGATAATAGGCGCAGACTTTGGGGGGGGCACTTTCTGCCCTTTCTGCCCCATCAAATTTACGAGGGACAGATTTTATATATATTTAAACTTATAAAATATTGTTTATTCCAACCTTGCAGCCCCAAAATTTATCTTAAGTTGGCGCGTCTGTACTTGATAATAAACACGAACACAATAACATATTTCACTTCATGTGATTGACATCCGTAACGCTGAAACAATGCTTTAGTTTAGTCATAAATTATTTATTATTCAAAAGATACAGCAACACTTTAACATGAACATATTTTCTGAGTTTCTTTTTTGTTTCCTCAAACTAGAATCGCTAAAATGACGCAAGAATGAAAAAGTTAGCTCGTGGAGCTATCATAGTCAATGTGTGTGGGACAATGCCTCATCGTAGAAGAGCAGGAGCGGCCACGTATCTAGCTGTATACGCCGGAGCGCCGACGTATCTAGCTGTGTACGCGGGAGCGCCGACGTACGCTTGGGCAGCCACTGGAACATGGGCGGCGTCGACGTACCTCACGGGGGCTGCGAAGGGAAGGTGGGCAGTAGCCACGTACCTCGCCGGAGCGGCAACCACGGGTGCAGCGGCGACGACAGGAGAGGAGTATGAGAGGTGCCGGATCGCCTGAGAGCTGAATCCGGTCACGACAGGTGTTCCGGGAAGGAAGTGGGCAGATCTGGCCACCGGAGTGGCTACAACCGCTTCCGCTACCACCGGCTGGACGACAGCTCCCGGGGCAGCCGAGGCTGCTGCGAACAGAAGAGATACCAGCACCTGGAAGATAAAAAATAATTATTTCTAGCTTGCTCAGTTCGTTCTGTCGAAAGTCCCATTCCACCCTCATATTCTCCGTCGCAAGTCTAGTTCCACCCTCATATTCTCCGTTGAAAATTCCGTTCCACCCTCACATTCTCCGTCGAAAGTCTTGTTCCACCCCCATATTAGCCGTCGAAAGTCTCGTTCCTATCCCGTTCATCTTCTATTAATTACTACTCTTCTGAACTTATGGCTTCAATTACATTGCCTCTAACTATGTTGAAACTAAGGACTTGAAGTGGTTAGTGGCATGAAAGAAGTTTTACAGAAATTCTCAAAGCGGAGCTTTATTTTCATTCCACTCCTCGCAAATAAGCAATTTCAGCTCAGTCCTACAGGACTGCTACAGTAGATAATGTAAGCTAAAAAGCCACAACCAACGAAATATTCTTCCTCTACTTTCCCCTCACTGTTCATATTCACGACAAGAAATGAAGATTTCTAAAAACAAAACGCACAAGTTAAAACTAACTATAGGAAAAGAGAGACCAGTAAATGACATTATCTTTCAAGAGGAAAACAGACTATGAAAGTAGAAAGTGTAAGAATAAAAGAAGAGCAATAGTAGATTGAAAAGGAAGAGAGAAGAACGCGGACGGATTAATTAAGTGAACAGAGAAATAAAAGGAGCACAATTGGATGTAGATTTAGGAAGTACAGAAATTCTAGACATGGTATAGAAGAAAGGTTAAAAAAATAAAACAAATAAATCAAGATATTACGTAAGAAATAAAATAGAAGAATAGCAAATGTAATTGGGATATCAAGTAGAAACACTAAGAAAATAAATTGAGAATAGGTGTCCACCCCTGTTCAAATGAAGCGGCACATATTTCACCTGTTAAACCTTATGAAGTATGCCACTTTATGTGAACAGGAGTGTATAAACAAATATAAACTGAGAACTAAGAATGAAAGCAGGAAAATTGGATGGAGAAAAGGTAGAAAGAAATGTGGACAGTGAATGAAAATATAAAAGGGGAAAGTGGTAAAACCCGATTAGGAAGGAAAATGGAAATCAACACAATAAGAAAAGTGAAATGTAACACAAGCTGAGACATAACAAAGCGAAAGGAAAACAAATATAGAAGGAATATTTAGAGAATGGAAACTTAATGAAGAAACGTGGAAAGGAATAAGTCAGGGGTTTTCAAACCTTTAGCTGTCGTGCCTCCCCTGCACTGCCACGCGCCTCCCCTCAATAATAAGAGATAAAATGCATATGATGTGACCATGAAAGATCAACATAAAATCTCTTCATGTGTGTATTTACTGCTGGTACATATACAAGTAGTGAAAGTATAATGTGTGTGAATTTACAGGCCGTGTATATTTTCTTTTATAAGCTGGTGTCATTTCAATCAACAATACGATATTCACTAGATAATAAGTACAGATACAGACAGTAAGATAAGCTGAATAATATTGTTAAAAACCGGCATACATCAATGTTTAGATTTCTTCATTAAATTGTAGGCCTGTTTCTTCTAACATGCTCAATGCACAAGAACAATGCTTTCGTCTTTAATCCTTCTCTTACAAAGCAGCAACTTCCTTTTGAAGGCTGACATCTTGCCTGATAGTTGCAGGATACCCTTGCACATTGTAGATATACATTGACAACAATCAGTTTGTGAAAACATGAGAAAGTTATGTCAATTTCTGTAGAAAGGCACTTTCAATGATGCGTTTTCAGCATTTGCATAGTTTTCTTCTACAAGGTAGATGACATTACAGATGGACAACCAACGCGAACTGCCGTAATAGAGGAAAATAAATTTGTATATTTTAATCACATTTTAAACTTTCAGGAAAAAATAAATATTTCTTTCGGAATTCTCGTTCCTCCCCTGCAAAACTTTGGCGCTTTACCAGGGAGGCGCGCTTTACAGTTTGAATACGACTGGAACTCAATACCATGAAGAACTCAAAATTGTCACCATCAGAGGCAATACTCACAAGCTTCAGCATGTTGAACAAGTATCGAGTGATTGACAATACTGCCATATGTCATGGATTCCAGCTTTATATAAGCGCGTTATTCTGCATTGCAAACCTGTCATAACGGGCATTCTTGGGAACGCAAAATGGGATATCAGTATGCAATAAGCCTCCAAGGACGCGATGCGGAGACAACTCGCATCGCATCGCCAAGTAGTAGCTCTTAGGTAACGAATGGTCAATGTTGAAACAACAAAACACTGTCTTGGCAAAGTTGTTAATATCCAAACATTGAAACCATTTTCGTAATAGAACTAAATTTTAAGGTTTTCCCATGGCGCGTCATAATGACCCGATTAGCTCTAGGTCAGTGGTCTTCAACCCATGGCCCCCGAGCCAGAGGTGGCCCGCAGAGCCCTTTGCCGTGGCTCGTGCCAGTTTGAAAAATTAAGTACTTAACATAAAGGTTGGTATTGCTGCTACAACCAGTTAGGTTCTTCTAAGAGAACCAAACCCAACTCACCTAACTTACAAAAAAAGATAGCGTTCAAGAGCATTAAAGTGCTAAAGACGCATACAGTCAAACTGAAACATACAGAAAGAAGAAACCTATCTTCTTTTGTTTTGTGAAAGAATCAAATGACACCCTTTTATCCATTGTTGATTAAAGAACTAGCTTCCATTGAAATTCACCTCTGGGTTATCAACTCTCACTAAATGAACGAAGAGTTAAGAACAAAAATAAAGTTACTATTATTTAACTCCCGTTTATTTCGTCTTTAGAACTCATCTTTCTTGCTGGGTACTGACTGTAGGTCCTATGGAGTGACAAGTGTTGCTTGGAAAAGAAACCTCGATAATAAAGGCAACCTTTCGAACAGACGCGACACGATTCGCTTGTAGCTTGCGTGTCGCTCGGATTGGGCTGTTCTCGTGCATCGTGTTGCCTCGGTCTGTTGTTAGGGTGTGAACGACGAATGGTTGCTTATAGGAAACTTCGATCAGCAACATGTTTTCTGTAGCATAACGTTTCCTATCACTGCACTATAGTGCGCTAATTGCTAGTACTGTTGGGTAGTTCAAGATTAAATATACAAACCCTCGAAAACTACCATATTTGTTTCTATGTTTAATCTTAGACGATTATACATCAAGTTAACAGTTGCTTTCTATCTTGGGTCCACATTTTTTCGTTCATTTGGAAAAATCGTGCAGAATCATGAAATTGATAACGTTCACTGGGCAGATTCCATGATAAATTTTTGATAATTTTTTTGTGTAAATATTCCTAGACTCGAAACTTGGGCTGAGCCGATACCGATACATCGATATCTGAAAGTATCGGTTGCAATTCATCTACCGATACCAGCCGATACTTTTCCTGAATATCGGTCTTTCACGGGGTCGGCAAAAATACTGCACGGCTCTCGTGGAATCGAATTATCCTGAAAATTATGCAAAATTCAACTTTCTTTTTATTTTCTAACAATTTTGTACGGAAAACTGTATTTTGTGATTACATAATATCTATTTTAATATTCTGATATAATTCTTGAAATATTTTAGAGCAAATTTCTTGATAAATTGATGCATATAATTGGAGAAGAATATTTACACACCAATATTGATGAATATATTTTGAAGAAATTTTAATTATTGCAATTTTCAACTATTGGCATCCGTATCGTTGAGAATCGGTATGAGGATCGGTTCAAAGTGGTTTCGGCTCATCCCTACAAAACTATAGGCTATATGTTACATCAGTGATACATGATTCCTTTGAACCGATTCCTTCTCCCATATGAAACAGGTTGATACTAATTCGAGAAATCAAGATCACTCCTGTACCCCATATCTAGGGGCTATCCCCACCCCTTCACTAAATCGATTACGTATATCAATTCTTATACTTTTACCAAAATTCTTCTCGAACAAAAAATTGAAGACAATACGTTTTCAAACATTCCTCATAAGAAATTTTCAATACAAATTAAGATTAATACATTTATTTGTCAACTGGAAAAATATCCTTTTGGGCAAAGAAAACGGATCATTAACCATCAACGAAGTAGCAGCAATTTCTGCGATTAAAACTTATAATACAATTGAATAGCTTTGAATTATAGGCTTAAGAATATTTTTTCCCCATTTTGTACAAATTGCCATTGTCAAATGTACCCTGCATTGGAACATTAATAGTAATAAATTAATATGGCAGATCTCAACTCCGTAATCCGATTCTTGGTCTCGAGACAAAAAAAAAATACAAATTTCGCAAACATTTACATACATAAACTTAAGTAAAGTTTACGTTTATTTTGCGATGTCGTATGTGTCTTTCAAACTAGCAATTTTCAAGTACTTTTAATTAATATATAATGCAATGCAATATAAGATACATGAATACTGAAAACTGCTTCAGCCAGGTCGACCGATCTCTCCAGCGAATTTCCAGATTCGTTCTTTGTGAGTTTCTCTTCGTGAATCGCTGATCCTCATAGTCGCGATTAGCCAAAAGTGACTAATAAACCAAAAACGTCGCAAAATAATAAAAAAGTTGTAACACTTGAAAACTGTTACTTTAACCTAATAAAATATAGAGGACATTTTTCATTGTTTAAAGATGAAGGACCAATTTATCGAAACCTAATATGCTGATGTTACATGGCAAGAACAAGTAGAGAGTTGGGTGCACACTGAATAGTCGAAGGAGACTGGGAGACTCGTGATACAAATTTGGAGATTAGAGAAATAAAGATAATGTGGTTCTGAAAATGTGAAGAATTGAACGAGAGAAAGTTTGGAAGTAACATGGGGAGAAAAGACATAACTAAATAAGACAGGACGGAAAAAGGAAAGAAATACGAAAATAATCGGTGATGGGTAAAATAGAGAGATCGTGTTCTTGAAACTCATACTTCTGTATATCTCCCCACCTTATAATTTATCAGTATACAAGTCCTGGCCAAAAAAAAATAACAAAATACCTGATAATCCATTTACAAAATTGTATTTTTATATATTCTAAGCTCAATATATATTTTACAATAGTGTTTGGTTATAATTTCCTTTCAATCTTCTTCTATTCTAAGTGACTATGTTATTTTTCCCAAATATGGAAAGAATATTATTCGAATTGTTTCTAGTTTCTTTATTCTTAAACCTTTGGCCCTAACCCATCTCTCAGAATTTAATGTATTAGTGCAATTACTGCCATCTATTGATCAACTTCCCATTCACAATATCTTTGAACAAGAACAAGATGATACTTCATCAAATCTCGATTTGTCTCGGTGTCTTTTCCAGCCATCATGGATCTTAAGTTGAGAAACTAAAATATGCTGACCAAGGCAGTAATTTATTTTATAAAAAACATAAACTAACGTAACGTTTCAACCTTCTAGCAAGGTCTTCTTCAGACTCTGTATCAAGTACAAAAGTCTTGATTTTGACTTTTGTACTTGATACAGAGTCTGAAGAAGACCTTGCTAGAAGGTTGAAACGTTACGTTAGTTTATGTTTTTTATAAAATAAATTACTGCCTTGGTCAGCATATTTTAGTTTTTCATAATCATGGAAACAAGGCTTAATGGTGTTATAACTTAAGTTGAGGTTAACGACCTTAGTCAGTAAACAGGAAATAGAGTTGAGTATAGTTTAATAGCTTCTGAATTGTAATCCCCCTTCAGTTAGCTGGAACTAATTTTCATCCACCGGGACTCAAGGGCATCCATCAACACGCTGGCAGACACCTGTCGAAATCTCTAGCGCCAGATGATATTAATCAGGGTGCAAAGCGATACCAATTTCCATGCAGAACAAGCAATAAGTATCTTACAGTGCTATGGAAAAGGTTGGTGGACCGCAAATTCCGTGTTCAACATTTTCTGCTGAGAGCATTGTCTCATTGTGATGACTACGTAACATATTAGAGCATTTCCTCTCTCTTTTTCTTCCCTTTTTATCCTTTTCATTTTCCATCTCTTTCTCTTTGTCTCTTTCTTCCTCTCCTTCCCCCTTTTCTCATTCCCTATGTCTCTCATTCTCTATTTCTGATTTTCTTTCTCTTCCTTATCTTCTTTCTTTTTTTCTCTCTCTATCATTTGATTTTCTCTCTCTTTCTCTTCCTTTCTCTTTTTCTTCTTCCATTCTCTTTCTCTCACGCACACTGTCTCTCTTACTCTACAATTTCATTTCCTCCTATTTTTTACTTTTTGTCTCTCTCTCTTTCGTCCTCCCTATTTTCTCTGTTTCCTTCTCATGTTTTCTCTCTGCCTTTATCTTACTCTCACTCTGTTTCTTGCTTCTTCTTTCTTTCTCTCTCTCTCTTTTGCTTTTTCTCATCTCCCTTTCTTTTCCTTTATTTCCGTTTGTCTTTTTCCTGTCTCTCTCCCTCTCTCCTTCTTTGGTTCTCATTTTTATTTTCTCTCTTCCCCTCTGCCTCTCTCTCTATGTGTGTTCTTATATCTCCAGTCATCAATTTCATCTCTTCATCCTTCAAAATTTGCAGAGGACCACGTCAATTGAGTTGTTGTTAAGTCCAAACTATGGACACAAAGGCTAATATGGACGGGGCCTACAGTTTGAAGTAGGATCCGAACCACCAGGTGCCTCCACCGGGTATCGAACCCGGGACCCTTTGATTAGAAGGCGAGGGCAATCGATGCGGCGAATTGCATGATAAGATAAGTTTGACAGATAAGACACGCAAAACACTATTATTGCTTTCTGTCAGTTTTTTCTTCAGTCGTTCCAAAGACACCATGGATGAAGGAAGCACTATTGATAAATATGGGGCATTCAATGTGAATTTACTTTTATAATTGAAGGCAAATCTGTAAGCTGTAAGCTTATCCTATCTTTTGAGTGAGCAATCTAAAATTGTCATTTGCATAAAAATTCAAGTATTATACATAATTAACTTAGAAGTTAGTAGGTATTTTACGTATTGTTCGTTTATTTTAACTTTTTTATTTAATTTTGTTTTGTATTGTGTCCCACCCGTGACACCAAAAGCAATTAATTTCTCCTTTTACTGTTACATTTCACCCTCAACTCCATTATAGTATTCAAAGGCCAATTGCCTTCTCTCTTCGTCATAAGAAATTTATTTTTCATCAGCCCACCCGTGGCAATGTAATGCCCCATATAATTTCAGTGTATGATGTATCACCACCCTCGATTTCTTTAAGGAAACACTCCTGCGCGGAATCGAGGCTGGTGTGACCAAGCAGTGGAAATGTCCCAGAGAGAGTGCTCTATGCGCCTTGAGGACGTTTATTATATATATATATATATATATATATATATATATATATATATATATATATATATATATATATATATATATAATTACCAGCAGCATTTCTTTCAATTGAATAGATAAATATTTTCACCTGAAGATTATTCATTTTCTGGTGTTGACAAACTTTGCAAATTCCATTAAATATAACAAAGTCCTTTTAAATCCTTTTTATACAGTTCAATGATACATTTACATGCTTTAACCTAAATACACAAACAGAACCTACATCATCTTCACTTTCAACAGTCTTACCAATTTTACCTAACGAACCCAATAACAATAAATTTAAGGCGTGTGTGAGCGTGCAATAACTACAATGAAATGTGTTTGTCACTAACATAAATTTTGGCTCTTATTTACCAAAAGACCCACCCATTACCTGAAGTGTTCGAGCTGTGTAATGTATACGGCGTGCTAACCAGAACTCGAGTGAACGAGATTTCTAGGTCCCTTATGAACACTCGAGTTCGTATCCGGTAGCACCAATCAGAGCACGTCTGACGTCATATATATTCTCTTACATCTAACTGTAGAGTTCGCTAGTAACACCTAAATACACTCTGGCCGGCAGAGCCCTTTGCCGTGACCGGTGCCAGTTCGAAAAATTAAGTACTTAACATAAAGGTCGGTATTGTTGCTACAACCATTTTCGTCGTCTTCTTCTAAGAGAAAAACCCAACTAGCATAACCTAACCACCACAGATTATTACCACACCCCCAAAAAGCTACCAGCCAATGGCAATGCTTAAAATAGTTGTAGCAGCAGTCACTACCTAACAATAAAAACCGGATTAAGTAAATGATAGATAGCAGCACCTTACAGTTCTCAATACTATACTTGTAGTCTAGCTTCATGGCCCGCGAGCGTCATTGAAATTGTTAATGCGGCCCGCACTGTCTGACGAGTTGAAGACCCCCTGCTCTAGGTAATGGTTGATAGATGTCAGAACGATTCGTTATCATAATAACAGCACAAGTCGACTTTTTTAAGATGTATTTTATTTACTGAATTAAGCATTTATGTACATATTAGTAACCTCTTTATGAAGATTATGATTTTGAGAGAACTAATAGAAATTTATGTTATTGTTAATACAAGTTCAAGTATTTACTGCAATTTGTTAACCGGATTACAACAACAAATATGTCTCCATTGACCATGTTACAATTTCTGGAAATGAAATGCGACCTGAAATTTGAGCCTGTCTAAAAACGATGCGTTTGGTCATCTCCACTAAGAATTAAAGGTGAGATGCCCCACATCATAAATATTGTATAAATCAAACAGAAATAAGAGTCTCTGTGAAAAACATGTACCGTACGTTACCAAAAGCAATCGTTTTGTTGAATGAAAAACAAAATATTTCAAAATCATTAAATAATGAGAGAAATTGAAAATTTGTATTATCCGTATTATTATTCCCAGGCTTATTCGTAGTTCTTTATTTTCCACTTTCACAAATGTTACACCTATCACCATACAACATGCATGTTTCGTGCATGCACTTCTAACAGTGTACTCTGGATGTTGCCTTTTCTCAGTTTTTCAAGCATTCTAAACACTTGAATTCCTTTCCTAATTGTGAATTCACGTTTTCTTCGTCAGATGAGGATTCCAGAGAATTGGTTCTTAGTTTATCGTCATCATTTATTGGCTCAACTTATATTCTTCACCGTGCACGTTCCCCTTAATTGATGATTTCTTATTCCTCGCCTGAAATTTCTTAGATTCTACTCAAGACTTTACGAAATATATTTATTTAAAAAAAATATTACAATTATTTCTTAAAAGCAAATTAGGAATATTAGGAATAAAAGAATGGGACATCTCTTTTCACATCTCCTTTCTCTGAAACGGGGAATTTTTACTTTTTGTCGAAGGAGAGTTGCCCCGCTATGTCGAACTCTGAGAAAACGACATGGCAGAGAAATCGTAGAAAACCATTTCTTTGTACGCTTCTTTCACCATTTAGCACAAACGGGGCCAAATTAATCATTATTGTAGAAGCACAACAGTAAAAATAAGTTGATATTTTACTATTGAGGTAGAAAGGTGATGGAACTTGCCTTTTGCCTCGATTGTCTAAAAAGATGAAAAGACACGTCAACTGAGATATCACACACGATAACATTGAGAACAACGAATAACAAATTCTCGCAGAAATTACAGTGCATGGGGTATCACTCCTAGTGGGGTATCTCACCTGGAATGAGCCTAATCTTAATATATTATCTTAAGGAATAATATTAAGTACAATTTTATGCACTTTTACATATTCATGCCAACTTTTGTGATACAATATTTTCTTTCGTATAAACATATTTTCTAATTGTTATTAGCACCAAAACAGTCAAATAAAAATTGATGATTACATTGTAAAGCCATTTAACGCTTATTGGAGCTCTGTTATCTCCTACTCCAGACAATGGTACAGTTTATGACCTTTCATTAGTTATAATGCTCCACGTATGGGAAACTGATAAGATTTTTAGGAAGATCTGGGAGTAGTAAAGAATACTGGATATTTAGTCTCGTACTGGATACGCACATATACACATTAATCCCATCCTCTAAAGTTAAATGAATTGAATGACGGGGGCAGTGGCAGTGATTAGAGGAGCAGTTGTTCCCCACTTCTTGCCATTTGTGTCCCCGCACTATGCTAAACCTTATCGTCAAAAGGAAATATACTGTCTCCCCCCTCCGCACCACAGTTTTGGCATCTTGCCACAACCCGGTTTTGGAACCCAATCGCCGCCACTGGACGGGAGTAATATTCCCTCAATCTCATATTTACATAGTTTACAGGGATTGCCAGGAAATCACAGTACATCCCTGAATCCTACGCCATATCTCTCTTAAAGGTACATTTGCAATATCAACCAATTAGTACTATTGTCCCTAATTAATAACTTTTTCTAAGCCAATCAAAGATTTATTGTAAACTTTAAAGGTCTATGGCGGAGTCCTTATTGAACAATGCGTTTACTCTCTAAAGAACCACAGATGCGTTCATAGATGTCAGGATAGGATTATATTATTTTTCTCGCAAAAATACTCAAAAACTAAAGAGTTCATCACCATTTTATTATCTATTTCAGTACAGTAACCGAGCCATGAACATTTTAAAGAACACGTGTCAAAATATTATTTCTCCAAATATAATTTAAGTATTTAATTCTAATTGTTGTAAATGGATTTTATTTCCGAACAGTTTTCATCAGTTGCGTATGATTCAGGATGCACATTTGCATGCTAATCTGGTCACAAGTTAATTTGCACCCTTCTCTCTCTCTCTCTTTTAATCAGTAGCGCTACGGGACTGTTTGGTTTGTATTGGTGCATGCACTGGCGTACGTAGGGGTGAAGTTATGGGGCCTTAAAATGAGCTCGAATACAATTTTTGTCTTTGAATAAGTTTTGAAACGAAAGTTAAAAATGTAATATCCAACTTTACAATTCGAGCCTCTCCGAAGAAAAATCCTGCGTATGCTAGTAGTGCAAGAGTGGATAAAATATTGTAGGATGACTCTGCTTCCATGATAATAGCTGCCAATTTGACATATGACTTTTACTGCAAACACTAATTCATTTGCCTTCTTTAAAAACCTATCAAATATGCTACTCAGAGGGATAAGAAAATCATTTCACGATGGGTTAGTGCCTACTCTTGCCCCTCTTTTGGCTACGCCTTTGACTTTCAGCATAGATATCGGTGGATGTCGGTAAGAGTATTGGCATCGGTATAAACTGGTATCGGCTTAGCCATACTATAAAGGAAGGCTAGGAGAGATAAGATTAAGAGGAAGGCCGAGGAAAAGATGCTTGAAGGATGTTGACGATCTCAGGAGTATGACTGTGAGAAGATAGAGAGGCAGAGTAGAAGATAGAAGAGAATGGATAACATTTTTGAGGGACAAAAACCCTTCAAGGGCTGTAGCAACCAAGGAGTAAGTAATAGCCGTAAGTTGCCTTCAAAATTTCCCACTCTCGAAGAAAACATTCCTCGATATATCTCCAAGGGTGTGCACGAGAACGTTGCGTTCGGACGAAAGAACGCCACTGGACACACTGCTCGAAATGTCTGCCATGGCAACAAACAGAAGACGGGAAGCCCGGAAAGAGCATGACGCACGCAGACAAGAGAAAATTTACAACGTACGACGCATTCGTTGCTTCTTTGTTTCTGTCCTATTCGCCATCTTGTCTCGCTATTAGATTAGAACTCCATTCAGGCTGCGGATGAAAGCTGGCATCTGTACAACAATAATAAACTTTTCATTTGACCTATATTCTTTGTTTTCATTGTTTTTACGCACTCTGCAATAGTCAACAATAGAAGCAGAAAGGGAAGGTGGGGGGGGGGGCTATTTCATAAGAACACTTTGTCTCCGTGCATCAGATTTCTTATGCAAAAAAATCTGTTTTTCCTGCACGAATTAGTTGAAATTATAATTTGATTTGAACAAAAAACATTCATTCAAAAACGTCTGGTAATTTTATGATATGTTCCATTTTAGATAGTAATGACTCTGTCCTTGTAAAGTGTTTTTCAGGAACTTGTAGAGCTAGAAAGATAAAAATTGGTGTTTTATCGTTTTCGATATCGTCTGGAGTTGGTCTCAGTCTCGGTTTCGTACTGATATGCTAACTTCAGTCTATTCAGTGGCGTGAGCAGGATTTTCCTAAGGGGGGAGTTATACCTCTATTCTTCAGTCAGCCTTATATTTTCCTGCAATTTTTTTATTTTATTATAATTTTTTTTTAAGGAAGACCGAGTCAAAATAAAAGGGCATATGATCCCTACTAATTCTCGTCTCAATGTTAAAAAAAAAACAGCTCAATATTGTCGTGTCGTGTCTCGAAATTATTGATACCAAAATGTAAAAAAATAACATTAAAACAAATTTAAAACACCAAGTCACTCAGTTACCCTTAAATAATAAAGCAATTTTAATTTTAAATATGGGTAAACATTTAATATTACTCTAATTTAATTCTAATACACTAAAGTCTCAAATTTGACAAGACTCTCAGATACTTAAACTATTTCCCATCCACAGTAAGTACGAAGCTACTGTAAACAATACCATGTGATTTGTAAGAAATAATTCCCTTCTTATTTGTTAACCGCTATTTTCTGGCCCATATGTATGTTTGTCGTTGCTGTAAATCTCATAATTTAAGGTTCCGCATCTTCAAGTTTTTATCATATGCACTATACAGTATTCCTACCCAAATTTTTCTGCACAGCTTTCATCAGAATAACCAATGAGTTTTCTCGCAAGTCATGTGTATTTGTTTGTATTTCCTTCATTCTTGCAACGGACAGAGTACAGGTCTCGAGATTTGCTCATTATGGTATAAACTAGTCCACTTGGTGAGTCTGTCCTGTATTACGTGATCTTCATATACGTAGATATCAAGGAGTTCAGCTTAAAAATAAACACACCAAGAGTCAATATTCATCGCGTTGCGTCTAGAACAAGACAATTGATTTCGCGTGATTGGGTTGGTATATCTTAAGGGGCAATGAAGTCATTCAAATATCTGGAAAGTTGTGTTAAAACACATTACCAATGAGCAATGATACTAAACGTCTTTTACAGATCCTTTTGTGGGAACATCGATACCAATTTAGCAGATATGTTATTTTACTATTTAGAATCTGCCTTGATGAGTAACTGTTGAACGAAATTAATTTGTTTTATAATGTTAATCTGACAGGCGATGAACAGCAATTAAAACGCATTAAATATGAAATGTATGACACTACTATCTTAGTAACCAAGTATAGCATTGAACCAAAAAAGTGGTTTAAACAGCTATTTAACTCTCTCTTGTATCTGAATTGAGACAAATTCATTGACTATTCGAAGTTACGTATAAATGACGCATCCTTGAAGAGAATCGCTTCCTGAACATGGAAAACATATCGATACCCTTTGAAACTGTACTAGGTTAGTACTTATGAAATTATATTTATTTGATAGAACTTTTAGCATACAATGTACCAAGTATCACATTTCTATACTTTAAGAGCTCCATGAAGTAGTTCAGAAATGTGATCCTTAACAGATTATATGCTAAAAAATCCTTGGTTAAAATAATCTTCAGTAATAACTGTGAATAAGGTACATTAACATGAGATGTAGGCTGTTTTTAAAACAGGAATATTAATAACAGATTATTATTGATATAATTGCCAAGTAGAAGTTCAATTAGTTGGTTTTTAATATATTTTAGATGAATTATTTATATTTTAGTAACATAAATTTATATGAGTGCATTACAGAAGCGAAAATGTAACTAGACAGATCACCCATTTTAGAATACTACAAAAATATGAAATAAACTGATCATACCATATATTTGCTCCATCTATGTGTGAATATGAGAACATCTAGAAATACAGAGGCCAGCAGAAAGGTGCACACACAAATGCAGTGGAACTTCTATGCTGAGACGTAAAATATCTGCTATTCGGGAAAGAAGCTTACAATCTTAATAGCATTAAATGTTCTTTTGTGTTGAAATATTTGATTAATGAACCTTACACTTACACATAACACATTAAACGGATACGCACTAAAACATAAAGGCTTCCATGTAAATTTAACACATTTTAATCGAAGTTACGATCAATTTTACAAAATGTTCCCTCATTGAACTACGTATTTTTGGATGGATCCAGGTGGTTTGAAATAATTGCATTTCTTTCTGAGAGGAAAAAGAAGACGAACACGATTCGAATGTTGAATTGTTAACTTTCAAGCCAGAAGTGGCGGAGGGGGGGGGGGGGAGATAATAACCAGTAAAAATTTCTTTCTTTTAGTCAACGATTTAAGAATAACGTCTTTGCTTTTTACAACCCATATGCTTTTCTTCAACAGCTAACCACACTGCATATCTCGAACTTTAAGTTTCTCTTTCTGGGAGACATTGATGATATCGATTTGTTTTTATGCCATTGTAATATAAGTCTTACGCACGTCTTAAGATAAAAACAGTGTGTACTTTTAAAACAACGAATTGTAATACTTAATCTACATTATTGAAGATTAGGCACACACAGGAGATGTACTACGAACGTAGAAATTTTCAGCGAAAAATGCAATCTCGACCAGGATTCGAACCAGGGTCTCCGGCATACCGTGCCATTTCTCTAACCACTGAGCTACCGAGCCGGCCTGGCCTACGTAGTACATCTCCTGTGTGTGCCTAATCTTCAATAATTAACATCTCTACGCTGGGAGGAACCAGGCAACGTCGAAGTCTACTGTGTTTCAAAGGCAGCAGATCCCTTTGCACCGGCAGAGACGATTGCACGCAGGTAAAACAGAGACAGCGAAAATCAGGCAAGGCCAGGCCGGCTCGGTAGCTCAGTGGTTAGAGCAATGGCACGGTATGCTAGAGACTCGGGTTCGAGTCCTGATCGAGCCTGCATTTCTTGCTGAAAATGCCTACGTAGTTATTCTACATTGGCTGTAAGAATGTAGTAAGTGTAAACATATACATGCGCTCCTGAGAAATCCCATTGGTTATTCCATTGACAAATGTGCAAGAATCTTGCGCATAGGTATATAGTGCATGTGTTAAAGCCATACCATTCAACGTAGTTGCTTTATTTGAATTGTAGGACCTTATATTAAGAGCTGCACAGATAAGATCAATATATTCATGAGCAAAATAACACCAGAACTATTTCTCACAAGTCACGTGGCTTTGTGACTAGAAAAAAACAGGACTGTTGCTACAAAATTTTGTACAATACGAACATTATCCTCTTCAAAGTACTTCCCTGAACTATCGATACACCGCTCCATACGAATCTTCCATTGCTGGAAGCGGCGCTGGAAATCATTTTCTGAAACCATGTTCATGACCTCCGTCGCTTTTGTTTTCACAGATTCTACGGTCGTAAATCTGGTTCCTTTTAGTGCTGATTTGACCATTGGGAAAAAAATTAAGTCGCACAGAGCGAGATCCGGCGAATAGGGTGGATGTTCTAACAATGGGATCCCATGCTTGGCCAAAAAGAACCTTGACTGACAATGCCGTGTGGACAGGAGCATTGTCCTGATGAAGAATCCATGACTTGCTTTTCCACAAATCAGGTCGTCGTCTTCTTAGTCGCGATCTTTTTGAATCAATTCACCGACATTTGCAATGTTTGATTCCGTTTTTGACGTGCAATGCCGTCCAGGACGCGAGTCCTCCGCGATCACTTCTCGTCCCTCTTTAAACCTTTGAAACCACTGAAACACTTGCATGTGATAAACACTCATCTCCGTATACTTCCTTCAACAAACCATAAGTTTCTGTGGCGGATTTTCCGAGTTTCATAAGATACATCAAATTAATATGCTGTTCCACTTTCACACATTTTTCTGACGGACCACAGATGTACGGTTCACTTCGTCCACAAGCTACAGCGGAACTGATCGCCGCGCACCCTGGGAAATCACACAGTCCATAGGCAGGATATCACGTTATAGACTCATGCACCGCTTGACGCGCTTGCCATTTGTCGACAGCAACATCAATCCGGTTTTTTTCTAGCCACACCTCGTATATTCGATCTTACAGTGAATGGAGAATAGGTAGCCTACTCTTGAAGCACGATAATATAAATTTTGCACATTATTGCAGCACTGCTACGTCGGAATTACAGAAACTTAGAAGGTCTTTTGTCGTTGCCTCTATTAGGAAGTTTTACATCGGAATTTTTCATTGTCTGCGTCCGTTACAATGTCCATTGTTGTAAGTAATTTCTCCACATACCGTTACATATTTCTGCCTGAAAATTAAAAATTACCTCCTATTTAGAGCCGTCCGTTAGGAGGAGTCATAATATGCGAAGGAGAAATTTATACTTGGAATTCTGTTTTCCAAAGTAGTAGTAATAAAGACACAACTAAAATTACATTTCTTAAATATTTTTTAAAACTACGAGGGGCCTACCCGATGGCGCAGTGGTAGCGTCGTCGCCCTGTAATCTGCACTCAGGGAACTAAATTCATCCTATCGATTGATGCAGCAGAATGCATCAATTGATGCACTAAAGTGTGTTTTATGGCTTCTTCAAAGAATCAGATTCACATTTGATGCATTTGGATGCATTTTTATATGTCGTAAAAGAAACACGAAAGTGCATCATTTGATTCAAGTTAGGATTCCTTTCAGTTGATATGCACTTCAATGCATCAGTTGATGTTCCTTGATGCACCTTCCTGCATCTTTTTGGATGATGCACTTAAACGTTTGGTCTGAGCTACAGAGTGTATGTAGCTCAGACGAAACGTTTAAGTGAATCATAAAAAAATATGCATTCTGGTACATCAAAACGCATCAACTGATGCATTGAAGTGCATATCGACCGAAAGGAATCCTCACGAATCAAATGATGCACTTTCGTGTTACTTTTACGACATACAAAAATGCATCCAAATGCATCAAATGTGAATCTGATTCTTTGAAGAAGCCATAAAACACACTTTAGTGCATCAATTGATGCATTCTGCTGCATCAATCGATAGGATGAATTTAGTTTTCTGTGTTTAGGGGTCTCGGGTTCGATACCGGTGGAGGCACATAGTGGTTCGGATCCCACTTTAAACTGTAGGGCCAGTCCCGATTAGCCTTACTGTGCATAAAGTGGACTTAAAACACCAATTCAATCAATCAATCAATACAATCTACGAATCTTTAAGTATTACCCACGTTTTCAAATGAGTCTTTCTTTGTTTCATTTTCTTTAAATTCGTAGGATATAAATATCACAAACAATGGTATAAGTAGAAAATTTCGAAGAGGATAGGGGGGGAGGGCAAACCACAATCCTGTCTAGGGCGCCAAAATAGCTAGCTACGGGGCTGGTATTTTGATTTAAGTTTTGTTATTTAGCATCGCTTTCTGCCACTTTTAGCTAATCGCGACGATAATGATGAAATTGATGAAGGGACACTCACAAGTAACACCCATGCCAGGCCGGGATTCGAACCCGGAACCCCTGGCATCGTAGCTCTGTGCTAACGATTCCGCCAAGTGGCAGGCCAGGAATTGGATAAAGGAAAATTGTGAAGAGTAACAAAAGATATCGAATTCATCCACTGATAGAACAATGTGCCGCTGGGATGTCCCCCTGTTGCAACAGAGCTTCTTACACAAGACGGAAGCATTGGCTGGTGTTCGAAGTTCGAAGTCACGTACTCGGGGGATCTTGCGGACGAATCGGGAACATATATAAGGGAAAGTTTCGAAGCATACGCCAGTGTCAAACAATACATCGCCGACATCAACACCAAGATGCTTAAGCTTGTAAGTATTACACTAATTGAAGTTAAGTAGACTTAAAGCTTACTCTGGTGGTCTAGCACCAGCCTTAGACCACTAGCAAAGGTTCTGGGTTCGAGTACCGGTCTCAGAATGGGCATTTCCTTGCATTGTTCATTCCCATTGTCGTAACTAATCTATATTCATAGTAAGAAAGGCAAAGCTACACGCTGCACATCGCAACATGCCGTGAAGGCATAGGGTGGAGGGAAAGGGGGGGGGGTGCGATGTAAGGATAGTGCCCCCATACATACACCACAATGTTTGCCTTTTGTGAAGGTGATGCAATCAACACCACGCTCCAGTCACCTTTAGGCCCCAGGGTTTACCCCAGGTATCGATTTATAAGAGGCTGTTTGAACCCCAGAGCCTTTTCATGTAGTGACACTGCTGGGAAAATTTCCACCTGAAACCAGCCACCTCGGGAATCGAACCGGGTCTCCCGCGTTGCAGTAGGACGCCCTACCTCACATACATTATATAAAGTAATGTTTAATGCCAATCTTACACCCCTCCAGCCGACTTCCGTGACAGAGCACAACGCACTACGACGCCAGGTGTCCGGGGTTCGAATCCCGGCCTGGGCATGGGTGTCCTTTGTGAGTGTACCTTCATCAATTTCATCTTATCATCACTCATCCTCATCGTCGCGATTAGCCAAAAGTGAAAGAAAAGCGAAGCTATTATAACAGAAATCAAATCAAATTACACCCCCCTCTAAATTTATTTAAATTTGGTGCTACAGTTGTGAGATTTTTTATCACGCCTTCAAGACGTAGAAAATACTTAGTGGGACTTACAATACAATCAATGTTCTAGAGTATTCGTTTAAAGAATATTGTATGTGATGGAGAGCTTACAACATTTTTTTTAAAAGAAAGAATACCATCAGTTAATCCGTAGGATTTCCAGCCACTATTTTATATTATATTCATGCTTCTTTCTGCAATCGGTACCTATATTTTTGCGTAAGGAACTCTTTCTATTATGAAAGCTGGCTCAAAGTGGCATCCTGACTCCGAATCAAACCATCAAATCCTTAACCAAGGCAGAGAATATAGACCAACAATTATTTCGTAAAGGTAGTTGTAGCAAGTGCTCCTAAAATATATTATAGGAGAGGGATATGGATTCTGGTGTTTACTGCTATTAACTCCCTCTACCTTCAACCTTCTCACTTATATAAAAAAAATAAAGAACATTTGAGCCAATAGTGTGAGATGATATCACCTAAAGAAATACGTCATTATCTTCTAATCTTTTATCACCCTTTTAAATCGACTTTATAGCCTACACAAAGAACCCAAAATGTGTCAGTTGACACATCCGTGTTGACTCCAGTAACAGTGCATAAACTGCTTATGGCGGTGAATGAAAGTACACAGAGAAATGCATGAAACGGTACTTTTATCAGCTGTTCCGGGTGATGCATTAAAATGGCCTCGATTGAGAAGAGAAGACATGTCATTTCGAAGAAACAAATTTGCACGTGTGTGTCAATTGTTGAATTTTGAGTTCATCTATTCTCTAAACACCTTTACTTCTAAACATTCCATCTAAAATAGTATTTTTAACCAGTAGCGGAGATTGGGTGACAAAACTGGGGGGGGGGCAATGACAGTTAACGTTTTCTTGGTAGACAGGCTTCGCATTAAGATACAATAGTAAGGGAAATGACTATAAGTAGGGGAGGGCAACAGCCCCCACGCCCCTAAATCGCCACCATCGGTTGTAACTCTCGGAATTTCAATGTTCATCCAATTTTGTAACTTTAGACAAAATATACGTAGACAATCTAGTGCCTATTTCTTTCCAAACCAATTTCCAAAATTAGTTCTGTCAACTGAAACAGCACTCGTCCCTGTACGATGTTTATTAGCATAATCTGACTTACTCCGCTGAAGGAAATATTAATTTGTATTGTTAATTGGGTAAATTGGAAGTACAATTCTTGGCCGGTTTCCGTGGATATAACTCAGTTTTAGCCATGCTATGTCTGCTAGCTAGGGTTGGTAAAATCTGTGTTTTTTTTTAAAGAAATAAATAAAACAGTTCTTGTTGGTTCTGTATATCATCGAAGGAATGACTGTTCTTTCTAGATACATTACAAAGTAAGTAAATCTATTTATCTTAAATACTTGTAAATCTTGCATGTAGGCTGTTCAAGAAGGTTCGAATATTCCACAGTTGCCAGACCCTAGTCTGTTCCCGTTGTAGCTACTCTGTTTTTAGAAACATAACATTTTATTATGAATTTAACAATATACGTACGTACATTCGCTTTAACAAGCCCTTTCATCCATACATCTACCATTAATTCATTATAGAAGTGTTTTCAACATTTGTAAAAAAAATCGTAGGGATGTGTTTTAAACGTTTAGAACAAGCTGTTTTAAACATTCCAGCCCTGCTGCAAGCACTGCCTACACCATTCCCCCCAGAATGGTGAGGTAACGTTCGACGGTTCACTGCATAGAACACAAGGTGTTTTAGTACATCAAGTCTACAACAGATGGCAGGACAGTACAGCAGCTTCGGAATGTGTTGATATAATTTTCTCAACATTGAAGCGGACTGTTGTCCATACTAACCATTGTCTGAAAAAGACTCGTCTCGTTTAGTAATGATATAATTTCTTATTTTATACAGCACATTTTGTTAAAGGTATGTTTGACTATATTATTCGAATGTCTTTAAGTAGAATTTTCTTTAAAGAAATTGAAAGAACCTCGTAACGAGTCACTTATCGAGTATAAGAATTCTACAATCCTGTAACATGTTAAAAGGAGTGCATTACAATTGCGATGTATAAATTACACATTTCTACTCAATACGTTGACTGTATTAACCAGTAAAAACAGAAAGATAAGAAGAAAAAAAACATGACAGTCAGGCACAAACAGACGGATCGCAAGAAGCCAACTATATTGGAAACAACCTGAGCTTTAAAGTAGAAACTTTGTGCGCCGACAGACCTACCAAACGACAGCTCAACGCACTGGCGTAGCTAGACATGTGCTTACGGGGCACGGACCCTCCCAAATATTTAACCAAATTACAAATAGATTTCGTAGTGCTGAGCTAAATCATGACATTAACTGTTGCTGATGCTTTTTTTTTTATATCATGCAAGGAAATAAAATTAAAACTACCCTGTGGGTCTCTTAATGGGGGGGAAGCAGTGACTGAAGTACAGATGATGCTGCCATCTAGTGTAACTTTTCCTCCACTTGATGTCGATCGAACAGAAATGTTATTAAGTTGAGTCCATATGCGATCCTCCCTTTCTTTAATCGCTTGGATAAGTTTCTCCGACCCTCGGGTGGCAGTTGCTGAATTGATTTGTCCAGTGAAATGATCGAAATTGCAACATTAGCTTGCAGAGACAATCTGATACCACGATATGAGATCAAATGAAGGCAAACAGAACTGTCCTTCTTGGCGGCCATTTTCCAATATGGCCGGTGAATCTCTAGTCGGATTTTCTGGAACCATCAACATTGTTGTTCCTCATCCATTTCTGGAAATATCCACCAAATTTCATATCTTTGCACGTTTCTTGCCAATTTCGTTTCAAATATGAGCAGGTTTTACAACAGATGGCCATTTTCCGACATGGTGGATGAAGCTTTAGTTGGATTTTCGGAACTTTTAATGTTGTTTCAAATTTATCTCTCAACATATACACCAAAATTTAATTTCCTTGGGATGTTTTTCAAATCTTGGCCATAAATTAAAATCATTTTCCCTGGAACTTTCTCTCTCTAGCACACACACATGCATAAATATACGAGAGAAGTCACAACAACTTATATAGAGACCATGGGAGAGAAAAGGAACAGAAAATGGATTGAAATATAAGCATGGAAGATGAAATCTAAACTGCAATTGAAAGTATAGTAAAGCTAGATTTCAATGTTAATATTACTGTATTCATCACTTATATACATTCAGCACACAACGTTTGTACTAACGGTTTATTTTTTTACGATTGTCACTTTTTTTAGACATGCACGTTTATAAATTCACATTAGAAGACATGTACGTTCATAAATTCACATTAGAAGACATGTACGTTCATAAATTCAAATTGTAAAGTCATCATACCTCAACACAACACAACATTGTAACTCTTGTGCTCGTCACAGAGAGAAAGGAGAAATATTTGGTTTCAGTTTGTCTTTTAAGACCGCTATATGTACAGATAGACTATTTGGGACTGGACCTATAGTTTTAAGTGAGTGTCCCTCAATTAAAAGGCGGCGACGTTAAACGGCAGTGCTGAGGCTGAGAGGATGAGACAGAGAGAGAGAGAGAAAGACAAAGAAAAATGAGTTGAAAAGAAAGAAAGAGGCAAAATATGTGTGCGGAAAGTGAGAAACAAGTGGCAATAAAAAGAAAGAGAAAATAATATAGAAGGAGAGACAGAGACGGAAAGAAGAACGTTATAGCATTCCTACAATAAAATTAATTCACCGAATAATTTTAATCTTTAATTTTAAAATAAAATAATTATAATAAAAAAAATCCTGACTACATAGTTTCGAAAGAACAGGAATGAAAACACGTTTCACTCATTTACTTAGTTGCAGTTTTTTTTTTAAATCGTGCAACAATGAACCTGATTTTTAAGAGTTCTCAAGTGTGTGTGTTTGATTGTTTGTTTTTGTTCATTTTACTTCGCTTTTTTGCCACTTTTGGTTCATCGCGAAGATGAAGATGAGTAATAATATGATGAAATTGATGAATGCACAAGGAACAACCATGCCCAGGCCGAGATTCGAACCAGGGACACCTGGTATCGCGCGTGCGTGTAAATTATAGAGGCAGGAAACGAGACAGAAACCGGAAGTGGATAAATGTCCCTTCGCTTGAGACGAGACCGAGAAAGAGTACAGCGGAACCAGGTTTCTACAAATTCAAATTCAAGAGTAGTTTTGTCCCATTGCTTCATCTTTAAGCCTCGTGATATCTCGGAAGATTATACGCCTGCATTTATCGTTGTTTTGAAGTGACCCTTGGCGAGTGGGCTCGTTTGAATAGGCCTATTTTGCAAGCGAACAATCGCTGGTGATTTCATATCTCGTTTCTCGCAGTAGGTGTCTCTTTTTAGTATTCAATTCTGTCGCTAGGTGGTGCTGTCCTTCAAGTTCCATTAAAAGTTTAGGGGGTTTACTTTTCTAGCATTGAGGTTTCCACTCTTCTCGGCGTTTTTGTGATTCTTTCCTGGAAATATTTATATATTTTCTAAATGTAAGCATCATCAAAACTTAACTCTGTTTTGAGCATAAATTCTTTTTTGTTATTTGCATTTTGCTCGTTTCATATGTTCAAGGTTTATTGTCGTGATTAGGATGATGTTTACTTCAAACTCATACGTGCCATACTAAGTATTCATCTACATAACCCATAAGAATGCATACTTAATATATGAGAGCATTTATGTACAGTATGTAACATTCTTATTCGTACACACGGATTTTCAAAGAAAATGCTTTAATATCTGAAAGGAAATACACTCTTTGGAAATTGTTTCTTTACAATTCAATAACTAATATCATTAGGAAAATAAAATCTTACCCAAATTCTGTATAACCAATCACAATAATAAATTAAATGAAACTGAAAGAGAAACATGCCATTTTTTGTACAACTTTTCTATTCGTACACTTAATAATATAATAGAAAAAAGTATATGTAGAGCAAATTGACTGACAGTTCTAATACTTTGATGCGTATCCTTTGGCTTTAATTACTGCTTGACACCTGTTCTTCATAGAATAAATCAGTTTCCGACATGTTTCAGAGCTTATTTTATTCCACTCGGCTTGCACAACAGTTTTCAACTCTTGTTTGGACTTGACGCCTGCTTTATGGACTCGCATCTTCAAAATTGCCCATAAATGCTCAATGGGATTTAAGTCTGGACTTTGAGCTGGTGTTTGTAGTAGTTTGGGCACATTCCATATTAGCCAATTCATGTTAACTTATGCTTACTGTCATTGTCTTGTTGGAATCTGTGGATAGGCGACATGTCCATTTTTTGGGCACTCTGCTTTACATTGTTCTTCAATATGTCCAAATAGACATATGCATCCATGATATCATTAATGACCCACCACCGTGTTTAACTGTTGGAACTGTGTTAATGTGATCATTGCCTTCATTTGATTTTCTCCAGACCCTATTTATCCCATCTCACCCGTATAAATTAATCTTGGACTCGTCTGACCATATGACACTATCCCAAAATTCCTGGTCCTTGTGGATGTGTTCTTTCGCGAATGAAAGTCTATTCCTGCGATTCACCTTATTTACATACGACCTCTTTTGTGGTATTCTGCCATGATATCCATGCTTCCAGAAGGTACGTCGGACAGTTTTATCGGAGATCATCTTGCCAGCAACATTTTCTACTAACGGTCGTAACTGAGGAACACTTAGTCGGGGGTTTTCTCGCACTCTTTTTAAAATAAAGTGTTCATCACGTTTATTCAACCGTCTCTCTTTTGGATTTCTCGGCACTTTCTATGTTGAACCTTCCTCTCTAAATTTGTTTACTATTTATTGAACTGTGGAGTGTGATTTATGATTGTGTGTCCATTTTTTCTTAACGAATAACACCTAAGGGCCAAATTTATAATAACATCCTTCAGATCGGAACTAAGTTCCTTCACCTTGCACATTTCGAACACGCTGATAGATAGACGATAGGCCTACAACAATACCTACGCCAGCATTTCGCTTGACGGGGAGCGCGCCTGCATGTTCAAACTTGTTACGAAGTTGCAAACTGCACGAAATCGCCCGAATAGCGGTGGCGCTGTATGCAAGGAAGATTGCAACTGTTGCCTGTACGAATAACAATGTTGCATGAAACAGCGTGTTTTTCTCTTTTCACACAAATTATATGCTCTATTTATACACTTTGAACATACATTTTTATTGACATTTGTTGGTGAAACCTTCATTAACATTAATTTCCAGGTACATATGAAAATGATTATATTTACTAGTAGATATGACATTTTTCCTCGGAAATTCTGAGTGTACGAATATCAATGTTACATACTGTACCTAGTTTATAGTCTTTGCAAGGAGGAGAACCGATCAACCAGATGGCGTTCACCCTCCTTGTCTCCCTCTAGTGCAGTGGAGTCACTGTGCAGACACAAATATATCGGTCAGACTTGGACATGAAGCCGAAACCTTTAGTAGCTTTTAGCAGAGGTGTTCGGCTGCGCATGCGTCAATTGTGGGGAAAAGGACAGCTTGCTCTGCGACGACATTCATGAGCATTTCTACATTCTAATTTCTTCATATATGAGAAGTATTTATTTTACACGAGAGCGCTGAACTAAGCTTATATTACATTTCTTGGATCTGAAGTGACGCATGCGTCAATTGTGGGAAAAGAATTATTACTTTCTTTCACTTCAGTTCCAAGAAATGTAATATAAGCTTAGTTGAGCGCTCACGTGTAAAATATATACTTCTCCTATATGAAGAAATTAGAATGTAGAAATGTTCTGAATGTCGTCACAGAGCAAGCTGTCCTTTTTCACACAATTGACGCATGCGCAGCATGCACCAGGGGGTGCTCGTTGCTATGTGAAGTACGTATGCATTACGTCATCTGGGAGGATCGGGTTTGACGGTGCTCGTTGCTATGTGCAGTAAGTTTAGTGCGGGGCATTTAGCTACTAACACGTCGCAAAAATCGGAACAAGCAGGTTGTTGATTTTGTAGCGTTCGATTCATTTTTATTGTATTTTTGTACTTGTAGACTGCAGTCATATCTAATTGTGCTGTAGCAAGCTATGAAAACTAAAGGAACTGACATAAAATATCATAGATTTCCAGTCGATAATTGCGTAAATAAACAGTGGATTCATGCTTGTAGACGAAATGTAAAAAAACGCAAGTGTGCAGTGCCAATTATTGTGAAGAAGACTATGTGCGAGATCTGAAAGCAGAATTTCTGTATTTTCCACCAAAGAACATGAAGAAGCCAACTGCAGTGCCATCGCTAAAATTACACCCAATTACTTTAGTACCAAATAATCGAGGAAATGGTGTAGTTCTCCTAAACACTTATCTTCACAATATGATTCGCTTGTAGGACGTGTTGCTAAGGTTTGCAGAGATGTACGCTACGAAAGATATGCAATAAGGAGACGTACCCTAAACAAGCTTAAGACTATGCTGGCAGAAAATATATAGACGAAGGTATATGCACAAACTGCAAGCAATGGTTCGTTGTTGGAAAACATATTCAATCGTTTACAAAGGAGAAACACACGTCTGCATAATGAAGCAAATAAATTAAAGATTACAAACAACCTCTATCAACCTGATTTAACTGAATAAAGAAGTTCAAAATCTACAACGTAACCTAACCGACAGTACCACAAGAAAAGTCATCAATATCTTGAAAATGTGTTCAACTAGTGCGAAGTACGTAGTGAGCCTAACTGATTTGTTATGTACATTTTATGTAAGTCGGATTTATAATTATTAACAATTTCATTTAACACTTTAACACAGACCGATGTTGAATTGTGATTTGTATGTTCACATTATTGTGAAAAACGTTGTCGGAAATGAGCATTTCGAAGATCGTGTACTAACTTTCACGCTATTCGAAATGAAATTTACCTAGTACATCTTCAATTCGAGTTACATAGCGTTGTATGCACGATGGTAAATATTGCATAAGTGAATATTACACCCATCATTGAAATTTTTGCAACTTCGTTCAATTTTGGTATTTCACAAATATATTGTGAATAATTTTGTACCCTTGTACTCAATATAAACCAATGGATGTTACATTATTTCTTTGTAGTACATTTCTGTCAAAAGAGCAAGATCTAAGATTAGTGTAATGCAAGTTACTTCGTTAATGTACAAATGTGTGTCACATATCAGCCTTGGAGTATATTTTCCGGTTATACAACTCAGACACACATGGAAATGGAAAATCTGCGGACAAAGTCCTTTAACGAATAATGATTCGTACAGTTGCACGGTCAATCATTGTGAGTTCATGTAACTTTTCTCCTTTATTGTTTAATTAAATAAGATATTTTCATTGATATTCTCAAAGCGTTTCATTTACCGTGTGATCATAAATCTATTTCTATAGGCTTGAATTAGTAGGTTAAGACATTTAAGTTTGATGTTCCTGGTACTCATCAAGTATTTCGAGTAGGTTAACTTAGTTAAATTAGTACTTGTACAGTGGGATCCATGAGTATTGCCGTGCAAATTGTCCATCACCATGTTCGTGCACTTTATTTGATCCAATAAGAGCTTCAAGAATTAAAAGAAAACTCAAAACAAGCTGTTGACAACTTCTGCACAAGCATACATAAAACTCCATCGCTTAAAAGCACGTAGGATGTAAGAGAAAAATTAATGAAAATAGTCATGGACAATTTGCAGAGCAATACTAGTGGATCCCACTGTACACTTTGGCTCGTCTTCTGCACGCGTTTGTATGTAAAGTTCTTAATACGAAAAAAGACTTTTTAGAACTATGACAACGATAACTTGCAGCCAAATTTGAACCAGAGAAATAATAAAATATCTGCAAATTACAAACTGGAATTGCGTTTTCAAAGTCTGAAACTACTATCTTACAAACTATTTCATCATTCTTCCTCCACATAAAACTTTCCAAAAAATGTTTGCATGTGGAACTTTGATCCGTACGTAAATTATTGTACAGTAAATAAATATATGAAGAAGGTTGGGAATTCTTTCGAATTTAGAGTAAGTTTCAAATGCAGAGTAAAATTTTATCTAGATTGTACAGTGGGATCTATGAGTATTACCGTGCAAATTGTCCATGACTATTTACATTAATTTTTCTCTTACATCCTGTGTGTTTTTAAGCGATGGATTTTTATGTATGCTGGTGGAGAATTTGTCAACAGCTTGTTGTGAGTTTTCTCTTCATTCTTGAAGCTCTTATTGGGTCAAATAAAGTGCACGAACATGGTGATGGACAATTTGCACGGTAATACTCATGGATCCCACTGTACGCGTATATTGCTTCTTTCACTTGATAATTTCAAAAATAAAGTTACATTATGGAGAATGGTAAAGATTAGATTTTAAGTATAGCAGTATAATTTTAATACTTTCTGATGTTATGTAAAATTTGAAATGTTCCTGGAAATGATTGCAACGTTCTGAATGAATAAGAAGGAACTATTCAGTCAGAAAACTAAATATTAGGCTTTTGTACTGCGTTGTGTTAAATGTTGTAACTAGATTATACCGGACTACAATCGGATTAAAAATTACGGATATTCAAGTTTGGACTCCAATTAAAAGTTAATCAGTAGAACCACATAAAAACGAGTTACATCAAAATTCGGCTTATTTAATTCTGTGCCAATCTATAGTTACCAATTTATTTTTGATTATGCGTTCTATTTTTATCATCGTGAGAACAAAATAGGATTATTTTTTAATTTGGCAAATTAAATATATAAATTATATATTATATAATGTATTTATTTATTATCCAATCTCTAATATCCATAATTTATAATCCGATAGTACCCCTGTGACGTTCTGTGAGGCCCGTAGTACCTCGGAGGCCTCTGTCGATCTCCTTGGCGTAGTGCTTAGCACATCGCGCTTCGACGCCAGGGGTCCCGGATTCGAATCCAATCGGGTAAGACATTGATTTTTCCTTAATGAGAAAATTGAGAATTTAGTAAATGTGATAGTATATGTGAATACAAATATTGATTGATGGATTTGCTTAATTTACTTCGCTTCTTGTGCCACTTTTGGCTAATTTGCGAAGACAGGGATGAGTGATGAAATTATGAATGAACAATCACATATATCCATGTCCAAGCCAGGATTCGAACCCAAACCTCTGGCGTTGAAGTTCGATGTGCTAACCACTACGCCAAGGAGGCCGGCTTGTGGAAACAAAGAAAGAGATCCTCTTATGGGTTTTCCTTTCATATTTAAAAAAAGACAGAAAAGCAAAAATATACCAAATCTGTCAATCAATTCTTTCTTTGAAACTCTTTCACTATGCACTTCTTCTTTAGCATGCAACGTTTCTTATTAAAATCATAATACGATTTATGAAATGATGAAATCTGAAATTCTAATGAGAACACGGACAACCTTCTTTGTAATATATCGGTCAGGTTTCAGAAACATGAATTTTTACAATACGTTTGCATGTGCAATTTTCCCTCTTTTAAAAGTAGCATGTTTTAATTATGTTACTAATCATTAAAGGAATACTTCAATACCATCCCGAAGTATGATAATTAATATTTACCCCTCAAAGTAATGAAACACTTTCCCTCTCTGAAACTCGCATAGAAATGATAGCGGCCGTTTGCTTCGGCCAATGGCCCGAACGAACATAACCGAAGGGGCACCGAGCATAACCGATCCTCCCACATGACGTCACGCGCTCGTGCATGATCGGCAATTTTCGGATGGCGCTACCTTATAGTATATTAAGTTACCTTGAGCATGCACTACATGCGTTCACGAGACGCCTCTGGGTTTTAGAGTGAACGGCCTGCAATCTGTTATTTTAATTAACTGCAAAATGCACATTTTTACAAAAAGTAACTACTGTTTGACTTGATTTCGTTCATCAGCCATTTTTGGCTAATGGCAAAGATGAGTATGATTGCTGATAAGCTGAAATTGATGCATGTTCATCACAAACACACATGGACAATATACTAGCCCCACAGACGCCGGACATTCGTTGGTCTGTAAAATACAGTCCACAGTGTACGGAAAGAGAGAGATTGACATTGTGTGTCTTGCGAGAAGATCACCCCTTACACCCCAAAAACTAGTTTTAATGGAGTAGAAAAATTCACCAACAATAATATGTAAATACATAAGAATTTCAAAGGAACCACAATCGTAACGTTGAATACAGAACTTTCAATACAGTAGGTGTCATGAGTGACTCCGTCAGACTTAACGGTGTGTGAGCCAAAATGGCTGTCAACAGATTTACCATATATATTGATCTTGTTATTACATGATCCAACCAATAATAGGAAGTTTAAATTCTGGAGGAAAAAGAAATCGCACAAATTCAAAAGTTGCTCTAAAGTGTATTGAATTTTAGGTTAGATTACATCACGATATGATATACAAGTAATCAAAAAATATAAACTAAATAATAGTATATTGTGTGGAAATACTGAAAAATACAAGTACTATTACAGACTTCCATGATCCAGTGCGGGTTCCGAAACCACTGGGTTCGAATCCTTACAATATATACTTGCATTGTATTTATATCCCGAAATTTGCTCATTAAATTTTAACAGGGTGGATAAGGATAATTTTGGATGGGCCGTGACCCAATCTGACCATATCTTGGCGACGTCCCTGGGTGTCATTATCTTTGCAATATTAGTGGTATACACAGCTAATGATAATTACAATCATACATTCAAATCATACCCAAATATATTCTTGGATTCTTGAGTGGGTTGGCGTCCCCCTGCCCCTTACATAGCAATGTTCACTACTATATTTTAATTTTCGACCATTGCTACTTCAAGATATACAGTCCTACATATTATCCTTATACAACTAAATTAACTTTGTATACAACCTTTGTTAACCAAGCACATCATACACTATTCTTGCTGCAAGGGTTTAACGGTTAAAAGTCCAAATGAGACATGTAATGTAAAGATCTAACGGTGTGATATTAAAGGATGACGATAAATACATTTATTTGGTAGTCAGATATTGTTCAGTGTGTGTGTGGGTGGAGGCGGATAATCAACAATCATTTGGCCTTGAATTCGCCACACTCTGATAACGATTATTCTATAAACCATTAAAGCTGCAACGCACTTTTTCTTCGAACTGTACGTTGTATGGCTCTTTGATTCTCGCACAGAAACAACAACCATCACTGCGCATGCGCTAAGTTGAAGCACCATTAAAGTACACACCAGTATAGCGACTTAGCTTAGCGCATTTGTGAGTTTGATCTTTTGACCATACAAATGAATGGACAAATTCATATGATGTGTGCGTGAGTAAAAGAAAAATATAAAGGAAAACATTAAAAGGGGGAGAGAAAAAGTAAAAGAGAAGAGAAAATATATAAAAGGAAAGAGCAAAGAGAATATATAAAGATGGAAAAAAGAGAAAAGGAGGTAGAGGGAGTAAAAGAAAGAAAGAGAGAGAGAGCGAGAGAGAGAGAGAGAGAGAGAGAGAATATAAAGGGAAAGGGACAAAGGAAAAAAGAAAGAAAAGGAGGGAGAGAGAAGGAAGGACAGAGATGATGGGCTTTGCACGTTACAATAAGTCTCTAAGCTCCAAGTACGACGTCAGAGAAAACAAATCTCCTTTGGTTTGTCTCAATGCGCATTTGTGCATGTAAACTTTGCAAGATTGCCCAATAATTATCACCAGAGAACCAAGGTATCATGGACGTCCGCAGGATTTTTTTCCAGGGAGGGGCAAGTAAGGTAATTTTTTCCAGTATGGGGGCAAGGGACGCATATTTTCCTCCAAAATAGTGAGGCCCACTCAAAAAACATTATTTTAGTCTGAAATTATCATGTTTCTTCAACGAATTGAGAATAATTAACATAAATTGCAGTGACAAATGAAATTATGTGTGAAATGTATAATTTTTAGGCACACGTTCATTTTCCAGGTGAGCAGTGGCCCTCGCCTTACCCGCCCTTCCAGACACCCTTCTTAGAAGTGAGCAAAGATGATATAGCTACTTATGAAATCATTCACGATGTAAGAAAGTGATGCGTTTACATAAAATATTGCATCATTATATCTGTAATTGTATAACACACAACTAATGTATTAACTTCTGACAAAGTGTAAATCACCAAGCCTGGGACCTTCTGTAAACACACCGTCCCACCGATTCGATGTATCACTCCGCGTCAGTTGATTCATGACCGCAATCATCTGCTGTTACACTCATAGTTCGCCGCACCTATTCATTTTATACAAAGAGCCTCTGAATGTGAGAACCCGCTCTCAAAACATCAGACGAATATGCAGCCGCATTCATTGTTACTTTCCCGGTCATTCTCTCTTTCATAACCCTTAAAACTGCAGACACTGACACACCACTGCACTGGGATACCACTTCTTTTACTGGTTTCTCAGGATACCACTGACAGAACGTTACATAAATATTGAGTAGAATCTGTTTCTCGCCCCGTTTCAAAGGCTGTCCTTGCTCGGAGAAGACCGAGACCTTCCCGCACACATAGAAATCGCCATGTTATTTACTAAGGACAAGTCAGGCAATATTACTAAGTGGCACTACTTCTTTGCTGTTCACATGATTATTTTTAGAAAATAACCAATGTTATAAAATAATTATGTACACAAATCTCTAAGCTCATTGAAAGTTACAATGCATATTCCTACAAAATGTTCACACTTATCTTGCCTTGCCATGTCACCAAGTTATTTTATAAAGTGCACTATATTTGGCGGAACAAAAATCGTTATTAGGATGCTTGTCAAAGTTTCCAACCGCAATAAATTTACGAACTTTCTTTGTCTTGTTTTGATCATCATCAATATATTTATTGGACTTACAGCATTGCATATGGCTGTTCATGCCCATTATATATTTTATTTACATAAGATACAATTTACATAAAATCTACAAACAAATTTCAAATACACTCCTATCTATATCATCCTTAGAAATATACATTACCATGTTATATCATTTTGTCTAAAAAAAAATGCAAATAAAATATATTCAATTCGCATGCAAGAAAGAAGCCAAATATGGGAAATGATTACTGTGCAAAGAGTTAACCATAAAGTGAAGCAATAACTACAAAAGAAAGAGCATTGGGTTTAAAGTGAGACGTCATTTGCAGCAGCGTATCCCATACTACAAATTGGCCGTTGTTTTACCTTACGTAATGAATCCTGTAACAACGCTGGATTTTCGTGTGGATTATTTTACTTCTATGAGTTTGTAATGTTTTCTGCATGCACGTGATTTTGTTTACAGAAGGTCTCAGGGTTGGTGATTTGAACTTTAGTAAATATTAGATTAACGCCAACCATCATATCAACTGCTTCGTTCAGGCGTTCATGGAAGCAAACAATTGAATGTCAACAATGGGAACTGAGATTACTTCATAAACTAATAAATGTGCAAACATTAAATTTTTCGAACTGAATGATCAATCAAAACAGCGTTTTTACACAACTTATCTGTAAAAGCGTGTTCATTCACCTGCTGACAAGAATAGAAATCTATCGCCCACTCTGAAACTGAATGGGAACAAAAGGTAAATTTTATGCAGTGAAAAATTACAGCCAAATCTCGATTGCAATACAGTATACTTGTTGTAGTAAATATGGCATTGACTAAAGGAACTACCGAATATTAATTTCATGTGACTTAATATTTCTTAATCGACCCAGTAGTATCTGTTTTCCGAGTAAACAATAGAACATTTCCTTACAAAGAAATAGCATTACAGAAATAATTAGGTAGGTATCAGGTTCTTTCGATTTTCTCAGAACTTTGACTGGCGGAAAGACAAATGCATGTCTGCCTTTGTGTACAGTGGGATCCATGAGCATTAACGTGGAAATTGTACATCACCATGTTCGTGCAATTATTTGACCCAATAAGAGCTTCAAGAATTAAAATAAAACTCAAAACAAGCTGTTGACAACTTCTGCACCAGCATACATCAAGAAAAATTAATGAAAATAGTCATGTACAATTTGCACTGTAATACCCATGAATTCCACTATACGTGTCAACATTAGATGGCAAAAAATATGAATCTCACCGTGAAAATTTTCACCCTGTTACTTTAATGCCTTTTATTTAATTAGCAATATGATCAACAACTTTATACACAGCCTGTACTCAGTGTTGCTAATACAGTATCCTTCTCTACTCTTCCACAGCTGCTACTCTCATGCCTTCTGGCCGCAGTGTCCGCTGCTCCGGGACACGTCGTCGCTCCGTTTGCAGCTGCATACGCCGCACCGGTAGCTGCGCATGTTTCTGCGCCGGTCGCTTATGCGCACCCCTTCGCTGCGCACGTAGCTGCGCCGGTTGCCTACGCGCATCCAGTCGTCACTGCTCACAGTGCGCAGGTGATTGCGCGCAACTACAACACGCTAGCGGCTCCTTTGGTAGCCGGCCCGGGCCTCGCCGCTTACGCCTCGCCTGCTGGGACTATCCTACTCAAAAAGTAAGCTTCGTCCCCGTTGGTTGAAACTTGGTGACGTCATCATGTGAATTACAGCAAGATTTTACACGTCAACATATCTGGGCATGGCTTTGATGTGAACAAATAAAAATATTGCCATAAAATGTCTGTCTCCCTCATTTGTTTTTCAGCAAGTAAGGCGTAAAATTATAACTGAAGCCGTCATATGAATAACATTTGTAGCCAACAAATATCAAATTTCACAGAAATAGCAAAACAGCAAGCCATATTGTTTTCACTTACTTTTAAACAGACGTTTCACGGTGTAGAACATGGTGTTATAAAAGGCTGCCATCTGTCTGCAAAATGTACAACTCATTAGTTGTATCATATTCTCCTGTCTTTCAAAAAGGGTTGTTCAAGTGATTGCTTCATAACTACGAACAAAAGCACGAACCATTTTAAACGGGATATACGAGGTGTAATATGCAGGTATAAAGATTATAATAAAGAGTAAATCATTACAAACATTATTATTTATGTTAAATTTGGCAGTTTTCTATTAAAAGTGTGTAAGCCTTATCGAGCAAAAACTAAGGGCAAGGTTGAGCGATTTAACAGATATATAAGGATGCTCTGTTGTAGAAACTCAGTGAAAATGCCAGTTTATCCAGGACTCCCAACGCGTTATGAATTTGAATTAAAATATTTTGGGTGAGGCTATTTTGTACCAGTCACACTATACGGGGTCCAGCCCCTTATCATAACAAAAATAAAAGCATGTCTGAAAACTAAAATGCCCTTACCTTGTTTAAAAGCTGAGGCTAAAAAGGGCGCTCAGCACAAATAAGGACAAAACACAAGACGAAACAGAATTATACTGGCCATGGGGCCAGTCGCCAGAGCCTCGTTAGTCTACAGTCCAGGGTGTACTACGTGGAAGTGAGGCCGAATCGTTATGTTAGAGAGCCGAGTTCGAGTGTTGGTGAGGCTTATATTTTCGCCAAGTTTGACAGGTACCTCTCTATAAGTACGACTTTCCTGTCATAGGTAAAACAAGGATTCCCCTATAGGAACGTTACTTTATCGTTTTCTAAGAATCAGGACGCTCCTGTACAACGGCCTTTTTCCCAAACGAACATTTTGTGGATTTCGTTGGAAACTCAGACAAATTATATTTTGTTAATTTAATAAAGCTGCAAATGTTAAAGAAAATTATGATTTCAGAAGATTGCTAGAAATTTAAGAATGATAATTATCTATTACTTACAAATTATAAAAAGCCAGAAAGGCAGAAGACTAAATTATCAGCTTAGCAACCCTCAGACAGTGAAGATTACTTAGTTACCATATCAACAAGCTCGGGTATAAAAGCGAGAAAATTTCGACAGCTAGCCAGAGACATATGGGATCTTCTCTCTGCCCAACAGTCCCGTCAACAGGGTCTTCACCCTCGAGACGAAGACTTAGCTGTCTGAGGATCACTTTGGAAATCTGGAAGGGGGACGAGGTCTTCACCTAAACCCGACCAGGACCTTTCGTTTGATAATCATCAGTAGAGTCAGCAATATGGCGACCCAGGGGTACCTAATTCTCACTGCTAAGGAGATTTTTAGTATTTCCACAGGATCAAGCAACGTCAAGATCTACACAAACCTCATTCTTGGAATAGCGGTATTACATAAGCTGATGATATCCAGATCAGACTAGAAAAGACAGCAAAATTATCATCGTAAATAATCAGATAATATAAAAACAATCTGTTCGAGGCAGAAGAGATAAATTCCGACCTGTATCGCTGGCAACGGACTAGGTATTACCTCAGCCTTTCTAAAGAGAACGATATAGAAGGTAACGAACGATACCTGAGGTGTCCAAGGAGCCGGACGCTGGTACGTGACAATTTTCAATGAGTTCTCTCCTTCCCCCCTCACAGCCCCCGGAAACACGATGGTTAAAAATAAAAGCGTTGTGAATGCATAGAAAAAGTGACAATTAAATTAATTATTTTCAGGAAGGCATATAAAAGGGGAGGAGTCATAGTGGACATGATGGGATCGTAACCAAGTCTTCCTCCTCTCCAAGGCTTTCTCGCAGTGCTTAGTGGGCCCAAGAATCGTTCGTGCATGGATATGTTCGGAAAACTTCCTGGGACCAATCAACTGCCAAGTTTGAGTTTTAGCTTTTAAGTCCACTTTTTGCACAAATAAGCTAATCGGGACTTGACCTACAGTTTAAATTGGAAGCCGAACCACTCCACCGGGTATCGAACCTGGGACCCAAATGATTAAAAGCCGGTCAACTTTCAAAGTCTTTCTCTCATAACAGGAAGGAAATAATAATGGAAATTTCACACAATGGTTAGCGAGACAATCCTCTATTAATGCTAATGCGAAAATAGGAAAAAGGTCAATTCACTGGTTCTTCTTATAATCGTGACTACTATATCCACCATTCCGAGAAATGTTGCTGTTACGAACGGGAATGCACTGATAGACAGCAAGGTAAGGAAATGACAGAGAGTTACAGAGGAAGAAGAAAAGGCATCTAAGAGCATGAACATACACTTAAAGACACTTTTTTTTTGTTCACTTCTCTAATTGGTACCTGAAACCGAAGTTGGAAAACTTCCGTGTTTGGAAAAGCCCAAGCAAGGATAACACGTGCCAGCATAGACAGAGTGCAGAAGAAAACAAGTCTCCAGGGACCAAAGATATAACAACGACCTTGTATCAATATAGAAATAACATGTGCGCGTTGCATCTTGCTAACCTTCTCCCCTTCTCCTGTCCCTTCGCATCTTTTGTTGATTATTCATCTTTCTCCAGCCCAGCATCTCAAAAGGAGCCATCCTCGGGGGGTCTCAATGGCGAAGAAGAGAAAGACATCTTGGGAATAAAGAAGTTCCAGAGACAGTCTTTTTCAGCGCTCTGGTGGGTAGCACACGTGTCCCGTGCTTGCATGTGGCAGAAGCACTTTATTTCGCCACGAAGTCCCTCATGCCGATTATCTTAGACGTGGGGGGGGGGGGGGGAAGAAAGGGGGCGGGGAGGTGAATCTTGACCTTTCCAGCTTCTATTAAAGGATCCAAGCGCTAGAAACAATTGTCGACACGTGGACAAAAGGTAGAAAAGAACTGCAATTGATTGATTTTACTTCGCTTTTCTGCTACTTTTGGCTAATCGCGAAGATGAGGATGAATTGTGATCAGATGGACGAAGAGACAATCACAAACATAAATAGACGACCCTCAAAGAGGATTATACTGGATATGAGTCCAGGGGGCAGAGCCTCTCCAGTCTGCAAAATGCTTCGGTAAACATTTTATTAATAAGGTGTGTTATTTCACTAGTCATTAATCTCATGTGAATGAAAGTAAAGTGTTCGTTTTGAGAAAATTTCATCTTGCGCACAAGTCTGAGTTTGATTGGTGAAATCCTCAAGTGGCACGTGATACTTTGGTGTGAAATCTTCAGCAGAAAGCTTCAGATCCAAGCGACACTGAAAGCAAACCTTCAATAACACTGGACAACAAATTTTAACTTCTTCCATGCTTCGGAAATGAAAAGTACATTTCCTTATGTAATTGAGGGTGCTGAATACAAATAATAATAATAATAAGGCTGAATTGGTTAGAGTTTAAGTGTAATCGAAAGAAATATGTGTTATGTGGAGGTAGTAGGAAATTAACACGTGTACAAAATGGAAGTTATAAAAACATTACTTACATGGATATTACAAACGGCGTCTCCTTGCCTGTCGGTTGTATTGTGGTACTGGAACATCTCTGGTGATTGTCCAACAATAATCTGCAAGCATAGACTTGCTGCAGTGGCCCTGATATCGTTTCTCCATTGTGGATATAACTTGGTGGAAATGTTCCCCATGTTCATCGCTGATTGCTCTGCAATTTCCTGGGAAGATGTGTATGTGGGAGTGTAACATATGTATTTTTAATGCTTGGTATGAAGATATTTGGTGCTCCACTAGTTCCTTATAATTCTGAGCCCGCACGTTTCCCAAAAAGTTTGTCACCACGTTTCGGAAAGAGTCCCATGCAATCTTCTCCTTATCTTCTAACAGTGCATCAAATTCAGGATCATTGAGGAGTTCTCGAGTCTGAGGGCCAATAAATATTCCCTCCCGGATTTTAGTTTCAGTAATTCATGGAAATTTACGCAGAATATACTTGAATGCATCACTGGCTTGGTTCATACCTTTAACGAAGTACTTGATTAAACCTAGTTTAATATGTAAAGGAGAAGAAAAACCTGCGGGGAGCTATCAAAGGAACATGTTCAATGTTGTTTGTTCCTGGCTCCAAAGATTTACGAAGTGGCCAGTCTTTCCTTAAGTAGCAGTATTTTGTGTAGCCGAGCTGCAGGCCAAGAAGTATGGCTAGAACTTTGAAGTCACCACAAATATTCCAATTGTTTTTGTTATAATTTATGGCTTTCAGCAGTTTTTCCATGTTGGCATATGTCTCCGTCAAGTGCACTGCATAACCGATTGGGATTGATGGCAACACATTTCCATTGTTTACTAACAGCTTTCAGACTTAGTTTTGATGCATCTTGAACAGCCGCCATTCATCAGGATTATGTCCTATGTTAAGTTTACTCATAAGACCAGTCACATTTTTACAACACACTATGTCACCTTCCACTGAAAAATACTCTTCGAGGGGTTTCTGACATGTCCTAAACACGGATACTTTAACATCTTCAGCAAGAGCTCCCCACTGCTTGTCTGGATGCCAGTAGTTCTGTGCCACTTTTTGACAACCCCAGACCCCTCACAAGGTCATTTAATTCATGTTGAGTGATCAGATGGCGATTAGATGATGATATGTTGGCTGTGAAGTCAGGATCGATGGATGACTAGGAATTTGCAACGAGATTTGGCATTCCGGCGTCAAGTTTGGCCACCTCTTGCTCTTCGTCGGATGAATCACTGGAGTACGATACAGGAGGTTGTGGAACAGGTAGTTCTTCAGAATGTGGCACAGAACGAATAGCTGAAGGAATATTGGGATAAGTGATAATCCATTTTTTTCTTTCGGATAGGCCTTTAATTGGAGGAACCATGCAAAAATAGCAGTTTGAAGTATGATCTGTTGGTTCTCTCCATATCATTGGAACTGCAAACGGCATACATGGTCTTTTTCCATGTAGCCAGTCCCGCAAGTTTGTCGAACACGTATTACATCAAATGTGTGGTGCCCACTTCTTGTCCATATCTCCCACTTTACAACCAAAGTACAAGTGGTAGGATTTCTTTATGATTGGCGTGAATTTTCATTTTTGATCGCATTGTCTACACTGTTAACACATTTACGTGACATGTTTCTGGTCAGTACAGTCATATAAGGATAAAAAGAATTAAGACCACACACTCATCCAATATCTCACCACAACAACACACTTACGCGACAAGTTTCTGGTCAGTACAGTCATAAAACAATTAAAAAAAAATACACCACAAACATACACAAAATTTCGCCACGATCATGTCCGGGAGTTCAAATTGGAATTATGCAGGAACATGTAACAACATGTTTCCCCTGGCAAAATCTTCAATACAAACTGAAGTGTGATGTGGTTGATGATTCTTGGTCAGCGATCACGTGCTAGCAATGAGGCTAGTGATATAGCTAACCGTCAAACAAAGGATGTTTATTAAAATACGCACATAGCCGCTGTTGTCACGAACCCTTATTTTGCACGCCGGAGCACATCCGGCGATAATGTATTTCTTCGAAACTCGAACCAATCTTCAAAAACTAATATCATATTCGTTATCAGCACCCTCAAATTAGTAAGAATTGGTTACTTTTATCTCCGAAGCATTTTCATTGTTGACCAGTGTAATCAAAGCAACCTTTTGAACTGAAGCAATACCACAAACTGCATGTCGCTTGCATGTTGCCCGGATTGGGTCGTATTCTCAATATTGTGCATATGTGCGGTGAATGTTAGGCACAAAAGATATAAGGTGGTAGCTTGTGTAGTTTGATGGCTGCCAAATTTGTACTCAAATTGCAGCTGTTGCCTAAGGATGCCAGAGTGACAGCAGTCAATTTTCCATTCAAGACAGGTTGATCCGCAAGAAATGCAGTCAAGGGTGTACTACTTGGAAGGGAGGGTGACATTTGGGGTTTCTCCGGAAACGAAAGATGGCCCGCAGACCCCTCTGCCGTGTACCGTGGCTGTGTGAAAAATTAAGTACTTAACATAAAAACCGGATTAAGTAATTGATAGATGGCAACATCTTACAGTTCTCAATACCGTAGTGTAGCTTCGTGGCCCGCGAGCGTCATTGAAATTGTTAATGTGGCCCGCGCTGCCTGACGAGTTGAAGACCCTTGACTTACACCCTGAAAAGAACTGTAATTGAGTGTGTATATATTTGCTACTTAATCGTTCAAACATTATCTTAGACACACTGTAAAAAATTCTGTACTTCCGTATTGGATCACTGCATCGAAACGTCTTTACACCAAAAGGCATGGTTTAACATGAATAAAATGTACCTAAATACACCTTAAGATATTGGAGGACACTGAGGATACTAATTCAAAGAAAACCAAAAAAAATGGGGTAAGAAGAAGAGAGCAACAAATTACTATTTTTGGAAAGGTGACGAAGATGAATTACGAGTAAATAGCATTCTTAGAGATATCCCTCCAACCAAGACAGTCATAAACACATAATTAATAGACGAATGTCAGGAGGAATAGAGTACTGTCCCACAAGGAAGACTCTTCAGCTTCCTCCCAAATATTAAACAGAGGCTGCAACTGACCAATTTCCAACCAACGAGAGGCCTTATGCATTTCTTAACGGAGCATGGCCAGTATGGAACACATCTCTTAAAAACTAAACATATCATATATATAACCTCGTATACCTCTGAACACAAAGTATTACCACAGGCAAGGAAATATTATTACCTTGTCTGTGGTATTAGTGTCCAAGTGAAAATCCTGAGATGGTGGACAATAAAAACAAACTACCAAACAATAACATATATGAACTCATATGATCCCATCTCGAAACCATAAATAAATTGGCAGACCTAGTGAAGAATAACCGAACCAAATCAAACACATAAATTCAACTCGAAATTTCCAAACTGACACTGAAATATGATACTAAGGAAACAAAGAAATGTTAAGACCTACTGAGTGTGGATCGAGCTAGGTCCGCTGTGGGAGGCTATTGAAGAAATCACAGCTATGTACGGAGTGTGATGCTGAAGATTTTTAAATGTTTGTTTTAGGTCCACTTTATGCACACATAGGCTAATCGAGACTGGAGTTACAGTCTCTTCAGAGACATCCGAACCACTGTGCCTCTATCTGGATCGAACCCAGATTCCTTGATTACAAGACGACACAGTTGCCACTAATCATAGAGGAGGTCCGTGATGGTGAAGGATACAACTATTCAGGCACGAGAATTCTTTTTGTCTAAACGTGCTTTAATGTTCATATCCATTTTTTCTTTCTATTTGTTCTCATATTTATAGTCTTTTTTCCTGCACTTTAATTTTCGTTTTAAGATTTGTTTTTAAGACTCCACCTTGCCTTCCCCAAGCATCGAACCCGGAAAACATTGATTACAAGGAGACGACGTTACCTCTACACCATCGGGAAGGCAACAAGAAGAAGAAGGATTTAGATTAGACACATCTATTCTTGTAAGGATCGTCATCACAATTTCCACCATGTGTAAATCAGCAAACATCTTTAAGGCAGAAGCAAATATGCTGTTAACGTTCCTTGAGGAAGACCTCCTGGTACCAGCCACTCCACGGCCTTTCCGCCGACGGGGCGCCCAAAAACATGAAAGTACAAACATCCTCACCTTCGGCAAACAAACCCGAAACCTCCTCGGGACATCTGCTCAACAAAGTGGGAATTGTTGCCAAACGTCTTCCCCACCAGCCGTGACCCTCGACCCAATCCATCGATTCCTTCTGATCTCTTCCTCCACTTTCCCTTTCATCCTTGGTTCGTGCTCGTCCTTGCTGTTCGCTTGACCTTATTGACGAGCTGCTCCTCCCGTCGGATTCTGATGAGGACGCTGATTATTGTTGTGTTAAATGGAACGCCCTTTAAACGGTGCGTCAGCTGAGTCGGCTCACGATTCTTCAATTGTCAACAGTTTCTGGGAAACGAGAATCTATTAGACTCTGTATGTGGCTTGTTTTTACCTTCAGAGTGTATATGCACTGCTTCAACAGAGTGTTAAGCAGTGGGGCAATTAAACTTTAAGCTGCTAGGAAATCCCTCATAGTTCTCCTAATTGCTTCTGCAACGCTGCACTTCTTGACACTAGGAGTATACTCTATCTATCCCTGGAATATCTGGAGCAAGGGAGCGCATAACGCTAGAGAAGGGGAGAAAGCGAGTAGCCGACACCAAGTCAACGAAGTAGACGAGTTGGTGTTGCACCGTGTAACTAAATAGACAGACGTGTGACTGCAGAGTGAGTCAAAAAGCGCAGTGAAATAGACGGGCTGTAGCATCAGTCACTTAAAACCGACCTTTCGGAAATAAATGCAAACGTTCATACCGAAAGTGACTTGACAAACTGCACGTGCAGTTCGAAAGGTTTCATGTGCTACTGAACGTAAGCTTCCAAGCGAGATATGTGTCACTTGTGGCCTGTCGTGTGTCGCGTCGGTCTGCAAACTCCATACTTCCTCTGTAGACTCATCTCGGAGAGTCATCTGACAGCTGTGGCTTACGTGGAATTCAATAAAAACTGTTCTCAAGTCCTAATGTACAGATCGACATTGAACCCACACACCATTAACACAATAGCAGAACCAGCCAAATGCACCCTCTGTCGTGAATCGATCCCACAACCCTGAATTCGAAGAATTCGTGTAAGGAACAAGATTCAGTACCTATATTATATTGCCGGTAGGAAACAGAAGTGCTCAAATTTAATTTTCACTCCACAAAAACTTAATTTTTGTTTCAAAAATGATAATGCGGGTGTTTTGGTTGTATATACTAAAAGAATAAAATCACACATTACAAAGAGGAAGCTTTTATTGTATACGCTCAGTTATTTAACATTTGGTATGGTATTTTAATCAACATATTGATGTAGAATAACTTAGTCACGAAGTCCCAGTGTTGCCAACTAAATATTTTACAAAATGGCGGCCTTAAAAACGGGAGCGGCTGCATAGGTGGCAACAGCTGGGGCAGCAACAACAGACTTAACAACCGGAACATGGTAGGCAGCAACAACAGGCTTGACAACTGGAGCATGGTAGGCAGCAACAACAGACTTGACAACCGGAGCATGGTAGGCAGCGACAACAGGAGCAGGGGCCAGCAGAGGTGCCGCCTTGACAACTGGAGCTGCCAGGACAGAGCCTGCCTTAACTACTGGAGCGGCGGCGTACGTAGCCACTGCGGGGGCGCCAAGGTAGCCTTGGGCGGCGGCAGCCACGGCTACAAGAGCGAGGAACACAGCCTGAAAAGATAAAAAAGAAGAACAAAAAACGAATCAAGTACCTGTGCCAATAAAGGAACAGCCATAAATACAGTATATCCTTTAGCTTAAAAACGTCCACAATCTTCATGATCTACGCTATCTAAAGACACAGTGTGAATGCCTACCAAAAAGACAAGCAACAACAACCGATCTTAATAGAAGTTATGAAAAAATAAAACTTGGAACTTCTTTCTTACATTGCACTGTAAACAAATTTGAGATTGAAACCAAATTTTGTTCTTTCTGTTTTGATATCTTTGTACATTGTACGTACCTGCGCGCAACCTACATTTGTTCATTTAAATTACTACAATCTTATATATTTGAGTACAAATTCTCACATTTTTAATTAATTCTTACGAAAAAACATAGAAAGCAAGAGTGCAGTTTATCGACCAATCACGCATCTCGATCCATGTATTATGATCGAGTGATCGTGTCAGTTGTTTTCGAATGTCATGTGTCAGCTATAGAAGTATAATGGAATTGTATCTGTTTGTAAGTTGAAATAATATTAAGAGAGAAGGTTTATACAAGAACAGTAATCATTTAACAACGCATAATAAGTAGGACTGAGCCGATACCACTTTGAACCGATACCGATACTTGTATAATTCCACATTTAAAATAACAAAGGATATATATATATATATATATATATATATATATATATATATATATATATATATAAATTATATGTGTGTGTCTGTGTAATTATTATTATCGTTAGGCTACCGAATCAGTTCAATATAATCTCAAACCAAATAGATATATTCACTTCATATTAATTTTTTTATCAGCAACATAGAAAAAATTGTACATAAGTAATGCTTTTGTGAAACTGATCTATTTACCTTGGTACTTTTTTGGCTTGTTTTAATTTTGTTTATTTTATGTTCCTTTCTTTTGTGATTTTAATCTTAGTCTATTGTTTTACTGTTGTTTCTTTATGGTTTAAAATGGCTTCTGCTGTACTGGAAATTTCAATAAATAAATAAATAAATTACATTTTATACGTATGCATTTCTGACGAGGGGCGATGAATAAATTAACCCACCAAACGATGATCTGTTGCAACGATGCATCCCAACTTCACATTTTTTTAAAAGCGACAATCGATCAGATGTTTCAAAATTAGAAAAATATTGAGTGAAGCTAAGAGCAAGGCAATCGTGTGGTCATCGACCTCCTCTCCCCCAATGTTGAAAAATGAGATCATGCCTCTTCAACCTCCTCTAAAACTAAAGGATCACTCTTCCCAAACTAACATTAAATCATTCGTGATTTAATCATTGGCGATTTACCAGCCCCGAACACGACGGCTAAAACTAACAGCAAAGCTGTAATGTGAAACCAATCTCGTCTCTTTTTTGTCCTTTAACAAAGAGAATATAAGGGGAGAATGAAAACTTACCAGTCTCTTGCTTCTATATTAGGCGATTGACTTCAGTACAGTGATATTTCGATATACTTTCGGCAAATGATTTCTAAGAAAAATTAAATGCATAGTTCTATAGCTTGGCGTGGGAGAAAATCCAAACCCATCACTACAGTTTCTAGAAAACTAACTGCCGTCATCTGTCGTTCAAAGAAAATTATTCCCCTGCCGCATTCCTTGTGTCGAAACACGCCTGCTGAAACCCAGTTGGGACAAACAAAAGTCTAAAGTTGGAAGGAAAAGGGGGATTAGCCCAGGTATTTGAATTTCCAGGAAACCCGTACACTATGTCTGAGACACGTCCACCACTTTCATGGGCGATGAATGACCTTTCTGACTGCGGGAGGTCACTAAAGAGAGGGATGTCCGCAAACACTTTGGTGGAAGGATTACCAACAGGTGCATCGTTGGCTTTCGGGACCTCATTGGGGTTATTGTTAAATGAGACCGCATCTGTACGAACAAAGCCTGGTAGACTATGGGGATAATTTCACGTTACCCTTGATTTGCAAGATACTTGACCGCGAGTCTTATCTGCGTACAGATCTTTGTGCCACACACTTGCTGTTCCCGGAAACTTGAGTTCAGGTTCATTTAACACATTATTTTATTTTTCAAAACCAAAGGTTAGTTGGAAAAGGTGAATGAAACTTTGAAATGGAAAAAGACAATTGGTCTCTGGCGACTCAAAAACAATGGTGTCGGCTAGTATCAGTGCAAAAATATCAACCGATACTTACCGATACCGGCTCAGCCCTAATAATAAGTTATACTGTAATCCCGTATTTATAGTAGAGAATATATACTGTATATTAGAATGATATGTAGAATATACATACATAAATTCTGACGATCATGAATAAAAACGAGACAGTCATAGGTACAACAAATACATTGAAGCAAAATTTAAAATGTGGCAAACGAATATTATGTTTATATTTGTAATTTACTCACAAAAATACAGTTTATCCGCAGAATACAAGCAGAGAATATTAAATTGAAATCGAGCTGGAGGCCTCTTCACTATAACATAACATCCTGGCCGTCGGTTAGAAATGAGATGATTTTAAGATTCTATATTTGAAATTTTGTAACATCAGCTTGTTTTTTAATTAATGTTTTTAATATCATATATTTCAACCTACAGCTATATTACATATAAAATAGCAAAGGTTCAGATATAAGAAATTGTCATTGAAACATATGCAATCGTCCTTACGATTCATTAATGCTTATACATGTATTTGTCAATAAGGGTAGAAGGAAAAGCATCGGTAGAGTTCAGTTTGGCAAGATTTGAACCTACGATTCCTTATTGTTGAACCAAGTGTCGAATATTAGATTCCGCTGTGAGAATTCTTATACACACCGACATAGATATTTATTGTTTAGCAGAAATTTTAGATAAAAACTATGAAACAGAAAACAATTACAATGTACCAAAGGGTAAAGGAAGAGTGGAGTAATCTAAAATACCGGGTGTCCCAGAAATCTTTCCCTGATTACAAACTTTATTCATTTCCTCTATATGCAAGGTAGAGATGTGAAAGTGGTGGTATCGGTATCATCGGTATCGGTATCGGTTCAGCCCGTGAAAAGACAAAGAGAGAAAAAAAGAGAGTACAAAGTGGAGAAATAGAGTGGCAGGAAAATAGAAATCAAGGGAGAGAGAATGAGGGAAAGAGAGATATATGTGGGAGGAATAGAGAGAAAAGAGAGAGAAGAAACATAAGAGAAAGGTAGGGAGAAAGATGGATGGAGAGAGAGGAGAGGGAGAAACAGGGTGCAAGAAAGAGAAGAGAGAAATTGGGAAACAAGAGAAAGAAAAGGATAGGAAAAGAGATGGAAAAGAAGAGAGAAAAAGAGAAAAGGAAAGCGACACAAAGAGAAATAGGGAGGCAAGAACATAGAGATCAAGGAAGTGACAGATAGAGAGAAATCAAGAAAAGTAGGGAAAATATGAGTGAATAAAAGAAATATAACATACATGCATATATTCACAAATATAAAAAGGACGTGAAAGAATAAGGGAGAGAAGAAACTCAAGTAGAATGGAAGCAGACTGTGATTTCGGTTCAAAGCAGCTGGAAACGTTTCATCAAGCAGTCCACTTACCAACTTGAACATTGTGAAAAAGAGTGAAACTCCTCACTGTTTCTGCACAGCAATGACACTTCGGTTCAGTTGCCAGTCTCGATGACCACCTGGTCATCATATAGAGGCTGAGTAGCGGGTGGAGCAGGGACCTTGGCCTCCAGGGAGACCTTGCATCAAGGGAAGGAGGCGAGTGTGCAAGGAAAAAGGACGCTCTTGCATCCAGGACAAAAAACTGTCTCGAGTGCTCTGATTTTCCATCCACTTGTTAACAGCGGTCACTTAGCCTTGGCCGAGTTTCCGGACAAAGAAATCATCTTACTTCAACTTCCATGGCTGGAGGAGTGATCAAGCATGTTCCAGTAGAAAGCGCTTGATGCTTTTTCATCAATATTTCTAGCCAGGCTTCTTGGTGTAGTGGTCAGATACGACCTGCGAATTCGTTCTTCAAGTCTGGCTCGCTACGACGCCAGGGCCCCCTGATTCGAATCCCGGCCTGTGTGTTCTTTGCAGGTATTCATCACTTTCATCATATCATCACTCATCCTCGTCGTCGCGATTAGCCAAAAGTGGCAGAAAAACGAGGCGTTTCATCATCATCGTCGCGATTAACTTACATGAAAAACAAAGCGGAGTTGCGTTCACGATACGTAATAGGGGCGTACTAAGCTCTAGAAATTGCCACTAGATTCCGAATTTCTAGGCACAAAAACCTCCCAAGCAGGCAAAGAGTGCTTAAAATTTGTGAAAACAAGGTGTGATAATAAGCAATTTAAATGTAAAAAGATCTATCATTAAAAATGTATTACTTCCGCCGACCTCTGTAGCTAATTGGTTAGCGCAGCGCACTACGATGCCAGAGTGCCAGTTCGAACCTTGGGCTGGCTCTTTGTAAATGTCCATTCATAATTTCATCATATCATCACCCACTTCGCGATTAGCCACAAATGGCAGACAAGTGAAGTAAAATAAACAAAATCAATCATTCAATATTTCGATAAGATAAATAACAGACAATTTCTGTAAATCTACTGGCTAAGAAATTGGAAATTAAAGCAAATGGGTTAAATGAATTGTGCTAGGGTACGAATCGTTATTAATTTAATCGTAAACTTTCATTTTAAAACCTTGCATACATATTTGTTTTTACATTTCCAGTTCCTTTCATCTTTGTTGTCTAATCTGCGGCAAACTTTCTTAATTGCTGGTGTGCGACAAACGCCCAGTTTTATAGTTCATTAACTACAGTAATCAAAAAGATCTTTCTGTTTTCTACCAAAATATTTCAACAGTAATGAGCACATATACTACTGTTTACATTTTAGTGCATTTATCTACAACATATTTGTGAAATAGCAAAATTGAGAGGAAGTCGTAAAACTTCATTAAACGGCGTAATATTTATTTCACTACATTTAGACATCTGACGCTTAATTCTATATATTACTGAAGCAGATGTTAGTTAAAAAGTAAATACTTCATCTTTATACTCCTGATTTCATAATCTCCTACATACGAGGGGCGTTCAAGTCAATCGGGGACTTTTATTTCTTCCAGGTTTAAATAGACGCCTAGGCTGGAGGTTTTGTATGCAGTAGGAACTGGCAACTGTGTGCTGTTACTGGTAGGCGGCGCTCATGTCCCACGCTTCTGCATAGACCGTTATTCAAGATGGCGGACAACAGTGTGAACGTCTACATGGAACAGCGTGTTGTGATGAAGTTTTTAGTGAACGAGGACAGAAAACCTGCTGAAATTTACAGAAGACTTCAGGCTCAGTACGGTCATGAGACACTCTGTCGCAGTAAGACATTTGAATGGTGTAAGCGCTTCAAAGATGGCCGTATCTTTATTACTGACGATCCCGGTCGTGGTGGATCACAGCCCACGGCAGTCATTCCTGGGAACATGTAGCGCGTGGAATGTGCCTTTTTGGATAAACAGGGGATTATTCACGTTGATCTTTTACCCCATGGTGTCACTATCAACAGTGAGTATTACTGACGTGTTCTGCGTGATGTGCATAAGAGTTTACGGAAGAAACGTCCGGGTATCATCACAAAGGGTGTTCTCTTTTTTGCAAGACAATGCACGACCGCATACCGCTCAACGCACATTCCAAACATTCCAGGAAATCGGCTGGTGGATATTACCACCCCCACCCCCTATAGTCCTGACTTAGAGCCAAGTGATTTTCACCTGTTTGGACCCCTGAAGGAATTCCTTGCAGGAAAACATTTCAACACTGATGATGAAGTGAAGAATGCTGTCCTACAATGGTTCCGCCGTAATGATAAATCTCTCTATGCCGAATCATTCCAGGCGTTAGTTAAACGCCGGGATACGTGTATAACTGTAGCAGGAGGTTATGTGGAAAAATAAATCCAGTTACCACACTTTGAAATTTGTTCTTCTATTTCTTAAAAAAAAAAAGTCCCCGATTGACTTGAACGACCCACGTATTTCAATAATACGGACATCGAAATGAGTAGCAACATTCCTTTTCGTTTTAAATAAAGCAATATTGATCGTTACAAATGCTACGTCCACGTAACAAACATTTCAAATCATCTAGATTAACCGTTTCTGAATTGCCCTATTTGTTCAACCACAGATTCATATGTCTGTGGTTTAACACAATCATTTATTGCACTAACATATATCAGAGTTTTGTATTACACAAAACAGCAAAAATTATGTGTAATTTATGATCATATTACGATTATAGGGGAATTCTATTTCGAACTACGTACTGGCTCAATCAAATAAATGGATTTCTCGAAAACGTAGAAGCAGTTGTTTTTTTTTAAAGTCATTAGCCTTTGTAGCGCCGCAGATTGAAACTCCCTTTACGGGAAACAGATCAGAACTACGCCACGGGCGTAGTAATCTACTTCGGATTACATGTGTGAAATTGTCTCTTGTCAGTGAGACCGAAAACGGGGTAGGTTGCCTTTGAAACACTGATGAGGTCGACGTTTGTCTACACTCTCTGAGCGTGGAGCTGTATATTACCTTATAATTTGACACACACACACAGGAGGTATATTACGTAGAACAGTCAATCCATTTGTCACGGTTGTTCATTTTCCCTTCATTTTTGAACTGTACAGTTAGAGTGACTTACTTTTCTTTCCCAGTTTGTCAGGTACCATTTCCGACGACACAATGAGAGATGCAAGGAAGAAATGTTTCCCGAGAGCGACGATAGATGGCAGCGTGCAATATAAATAGGAGCAGAGTTTATTGTAGAAAATTGGAGCGGAGAAGAGTGATTATATATATTATAGTAAATGCAAAATATATAAAGGAAGAGTATAAAAATTATAGAAGGAGTGAATAAAATGTTGTAAATAGCCAAGTAAGATAAATTAGGAATATGCTCAAAAATGAAACAATTAGGAAAGTTAATAAGTGAGCCAATGAATTCAGAAATGTATCCATTTTGATCCTAGTTATCAAAATTTTGATTTAATACCTCTGACGAGAAGAACGTCAGTTTTTTTGGTTGTCTGTCCCTCGGTGGCGCTGTGTCCAATTAGGCGCCCCGAAACACTTATGGTTGCGCTCATTTATTAGACGCACTGGGCCATAGGAAGGCGCTTGCTGTTAGCGATCCTGGGCTATCCCCTTTTGGTCGTTACATAGGAGGTAGTGCTAAGGTCAGTTTAGACGCCCCTAATCCTTCTATAAGTATAGCTTGTGGTGCTGTATAATGCCAAAGGAGCGGGAAAAGCGAGCCGGAAAGGAATATATATTGGAACGAAGAAGACAAGAAGGTGGGGGGGGGGAACTATGCAACCCCCAGTTAGAAGTAATGAGCCGTTGGGTTTACGATATGATATTTCAAAAGAAGAGTAATGACAAAAACCCAGGAGATAAGGAAAGAAAAGATATATAAGGCATAACGTGAAATAGGTCAGATGACGTTATTGGAATTAATGTACATATAACGAAAGATCATATATATATAAGTATTTATACCCACGACACGAAAAGAGTGTAGCATGTTGTAACAGAAACAGAAATAGTACATCAATAACTTCTTGCAGACAAACTTACATGAACTAAAATAAAATCTTATTAGATACACTAAAGTTGCTGACCAAGGCAGTTTGTTAATATTTAAAAACACTTTACAAGTAAGGTTTCTACTCTCTATCAGGGTCTTCCTCAGACTAACAACTAAACTAAAATGATGTTTGTGTATTTCATCATTTTAGTCTAGTTCTTTGTCTGAGGAAGACCCTGGTAGAGGTTAGAAACCTTACTTGTAAAGTGTTTTTAAATCTTAATAAACTGCCTTGGTCAGCAACTTTAGTGCTTTTAATTTGGAAACAAGGCTTAATTATATTAACCTTATTAGATAAATTGAAAGAAATAGTCTTTTAAGGGTGTTTCTAAATTTGTGAACTATCTTTGTAGGTGGAAACCTTGAAATAAAAAACTCTGCTCCCTGAATTAACCTTATTCATTGAAATGTATATTGTATTATGCACAAAGAACTAAAGTAAATCTTTAACGTTTTTATTTTTAAAAATATTCTTAAATTCGATGTTAAACAAGAAATACTGTGTCACGGGCTTGTTACGGATGATCCACAAAATTCAAGTTTAAAACCAAACGGACATGCTAAAATCAAAAGTGAAACAATAAACTCATTGCATCCATACAATTTCATAACTTTAAAAGGTGTTAAACTAAAGAAATCTATTTAATTAAGAAAAAATCAATATTCCCGCTTTTCATTGATTTGCTCAGATTTTTAAGCGGCCGGGACTGGAACATTTGTCTCTGGCATGCAGTGCCTACATGGATAAGCAGAGTTTCATGTGTAGATAATTTGCGAGCGTTACTCTGCACAAAGATTACAAATTACCAAATAACTAAATAGAATAACCAAATTTAGTAAAGGCTACATTCTTTTGGTTTGGGGTTACCAATTAAACTTATACACACACATATACACCACACAACTACAACAACCTTTTTACGCGCAAAATCGATAATAATTATAGTTTTGGAACTTATTAATACGTGTTAAGTGATTCTTCCTGACTATTACAAATAAATGTATTCTCCGCGAAGCCATCATATCACTGAGCAAAAACAGGTGTATTTATTGAGAATGAGATAATGGAGTATATTTATGCCTTCATGTTTATCCCCCAAATAAATAACAGAAATACAGTGGGTTTCAAAAAAATTGATACCATTACAGATGCAAATATCTCAGTAACTACATACCACGGTAAAGGAAACTACACAGGTGTAATGCTCAACTCAATAAGATTTATGAATAAAAAATTGAATAAGAAATTCAAAGGTATGCGGATGTCACAAATGATTGTTCACAAGTGTTCAATATAAGCCTGTGGCACGGCACACGTCAAGTCGATAGTCCAAAGACGCTGCAGCATGTCTGCGTTAAAAGTCTCCCGTGCGGCGGTGATTCTCTGGTGGAGATCCTCTTAGGCTTCTAGGAAGAGAGGGGGACACAGACAAGTCCCTTCACATAGCCCCAGAATAAAAAAATCACAAGGGGTCAGGTGTGCTGAACGACATATCGACACAGAATTACTTGCGCATTCGCCTGTTGTCTGTCTTTTAGGCCTGGACGAGCTGCAGCCTGCAGGTACATTCGCAAGAGTTTCTTTGCAACACGCCAAACTGTCCTGGGAGGAATCTAGTTTTCCTGCCTTGCTCTTCTTATGGACCCAAATGTGTCCCGACCCCGCCTGGCCATCTCGTCCGATACTGGTGGACGTCCAGATCATTTTGTCCTCTCCACAGGCAGCTTGAACTTTTTGTGCCATGTGCATTTCTTGGCAAATTCCCTCACAAATGCTAGGTGCACAGTCTTGTTCGACTGTGTTCGAGCATACTCTAACAAACAAAATTTATTTTATTTTCCAGAGAATGGCATGTCTATACCAGTAAAGACAGAAACATACCACATTACACATTGACTTTCTAGATGTGTCTACACACACTGTTAAATTCTCATATCGTTTGCACGAGAACTGATAACGTTATTAGATTTCGAAATTATATCAAATTTATTGAAATACCCAGTAATTAGAATTTATACAAAACTACATGAAACTTACTTCCTGCGTTATCTAATGTAATAATTTCTCTTAGGTTAACTTGGTTCATATTTGAGTTCTGTTCGTAATAACACAGAACTGAAAAAATGTGAACATGATAAAATAAACTTTATATATTGTGTTAGTATTAAAGTTCAAGTGATATAAAATATTTCATTGACATGTTCCAGAATCGTGAGGATAGTGACAAGCTTCATAGGGCTGTTCAATGTGATTTATCACTCAACTTTGAGAAATATACAATGTTGTATGTGACGCCACAGTGTACAAGCAAATTTATTGCGTAATGTAATTTTTTAAAGGGTACGGGATTACGTTAAATATTCTTGCTTCTATATTCTCAAAACTAAACTAATAAATGTTGAATGTTAATTTTTTTATATCATCAGCAAAAAAAAAAAATATCACTTACAATTTAATGGATGCATGTTCAACGAGTTCATTTATTCCGAATAACGTAACTACAAAAGAAACTCACAGTTACTTCTTAGGTTACGGTTTACTGTAGCCAGTGAGTTCTCCTCACGCCTCAACACCCCTTAAAATGTTTCACAATGGCCCAAATTATCGACATTTTAGCTTTAAATGTACCACTACACCCCCTAATTGCAAACCCCACAGCTGGAAAATTCTGGATAAAGCCCCGACTATGGAGGAGTTAAAATTTGATTTGATTTGACTTTATTAACAGAAATGTTAATGGAGACTGGACCTACAGTTTACGGTGGGATACGAACCAGTATGTGCCTCCACCGAGTATCGAACCCGGGACCCCTTGATTACATGGCGATGACGTTACCACTATGTCATCGAGGAGGCTGGGGTCACATTACGAAAGAGTAACTGTACGCAGAGAGAAAAGTTAGTTTGGAACCAAATACTTGTTTAAATAGCCGACAAAAATACAGTTACTAAACCATTTATTCAAAATTACCAAATTTAGTAAAAGCTATACCAAATCCTTTGTTTGCTGTTATCTAAAAGCATAACCAAACTTTTTTTTTGTTAATTCAGAAAAATCGGTTTACTGTATAACTTATTTCCTTTTTGAACAAGGTAATTGTCATTGACTTCAAAGGACTGGCACATCTGTACAGTGGCGGCGATTGGGTGTCAAAACTAGGGAGGGCGGCAAAGACAGTTTATTTTTTCTTGTTAGACAAGATTTGCGGAGGCAAAAAGTGGGAGGGCAACTGCCACCCTGCCCCTGCTAAACGCCGCTACTGAATCTGAACCAGAAACCTTTCTGAAATCTCGTGCACTTCGATCTGAAAGAATTGTGGTTGCTCTGAAGGCGATAGAAGTCCCATTTGCACATATTTTACCAGAAGAGAAAAGGGATAACGTATAGGTCGTATTATGTTGTATAGCGCTTTATTACAATTTACAATTTACATTGCTTCTTTCGGCCTGTTGTACTTTTCGGAGCGATGCTTAAATAAAAAGGAGACTCCATTCGTCCGTCTCTCAGTGGATGAAAGCCTTGTATGCCGGTGCGGCGACGATGGGAGCGGCTGCGTAGGTCTTGACGACAGGGGCTGCGAAGGCAGGTGCGGCGAAGGCTGGTGCGGCGTAGGCGACGGGGGCGGCCTTAAAAACCGGTGCGGCGGCGTAGGCGACTGGGGCGGCCTTGACGACCGGTGCAGCGTAGGCGACTGGGGCGGCGTAGGCCAAGGGGGCGGCCTTGACGACTGGGGCGGCGGCGTACGTTGCGACGGCTGGGGCTCCCAGATATCCAGCGGAGGCGACGGCCAGCAAGGCAGAGAGGACGATCTGTAACAATACAGCAACAATGAAGCTTAGTTTCCAACTTACACAGAGAAAAAAATGTGTTTAGAACTACCAAGAAATAGTTTCTGGTAACAGTTTAAGTAGGCAACAAACAAATGATTGTTATTCAGAACCAAACTCTTTTGGTAACAGAAAAAGAACCCTCTTCATTGACCCTGAACTGCATAGCTGCAGACTAACGAGGCTCTGACGTCTGGAGTCATAACCAGAATAACACTCTGTGGGACATGTGTTCTGCCTGTGCGTGTTTGTCCCTTCATCCATTTCTGTATTACCATTTATCCTCATCTTCGTGATTATCAAAAAGTGGCAAAAAAGCAAAGTAAAATAAAACAAAACAATCTATCTCAATGCATTAATTTTGTCAACCTACAAAATTTAGTAAGACCCCCAAAGACCTTAATCAAACGTGTATTGTTAATTCCCACAAATATTTTTTTTCAATATCTTTTTAACACTTCTGGCATGGTAATGCAATGTTGAAATGCAGGCAATGCATAACAATTTCGTTAAGTTCAATCTCACCGCATTCAGAAACAGAACCGGTCGAGCTGTACATACTCTTAAAACTAATTTCCATTAATTTTGGCATTATTTCGTTCATTCCAGGGCAAGGTCATTTATTTACCAGAACGAACATAATAAAAACTACAAAAACTACTTGTTTATTTTAATCATCACTAGTATTTTCGCCGTTCTCAAACACTGAAATCACGCATATGCCAGGCTGTTTAACCAAACGCAAAGCAAAACCAAAGGTACTAGGTTCGATTCCTGAGCAAAGCACGTGTGTGTCGGTCTGATCCTTAATTCCATCAGTTCACCATTCTTCCTTATCAGCGCGATCAGGCTAAACAGATTAAAAGGTACGTAACATAACCAAAACATCAGCAGCAACAACAACAAAAAGAAGTTTTAAGGCTTTGCTGGCGACCAACGATGAGGAATTCTAACCAAGATTGCAGAAATGTTCATATCCTTTAGGATGATTTAAGATGAGTTTGGAATCTTGTACAATTTTTCGCTGGCGGTTTTTGCGTCACTGATATTAATTTACGATTGCAGAGAAAAGTTGATCAGCTTGACATTCAATATTTACACTTTCAGTACATGTTCAAGGAACTGAACTTTACGAACAGGTATTTGGAACGGTTCCCCCAAGCAAACTGTTCATCTTCAACCCATGAATTTCTTTGAATCGATGAGTTTTGGAGGATCCCCGAATGGTAACCTAATGTGTTTGAGGTCTGTTGAGGAATGTTAGTTTTCCTAGATACTGTTTGTTTGCTTGATTTTAAGTCCTTAGGCTCAGTTATGAAAATCAAGACTGGGCATGGAACGAGGGAGGAAGAGGAGTAACAGGACAGACAACTCTATTACAATTGGCACATTGCTTTTCAAATTAGGAAAACCAAGAATCTATTATTTTGATAGCAGACAACAGAAATTCAGTTCAGATAATTGTCATAGCAATAAAATAACGAAACTCGAAAAGTTTCGTGCAATATCCCGAAATAGGTCACAACTTCATGATTTCAGAATCAAAAAATGAACAGTTTCAGGAGATTACAAAAAAAAAAAAAACCTAGAATTTAGCTTGAGAAATCGCGCTACGTAATCTTTCAAAGATTTTCTTGAATGAGATGTGTACAAGTTAGTAACGTAATAGAACAGCTATGTATTTCAAACAAAAGTGCAAAACAGAGAATTTGATTTGTTTTGATTTGGTTACTTTACTTAGCTTTTCTTCCACTTTTGGCGAAAGGCGAACATGAGGATGAGTGATGATATGGTGAAGGGACATTCAAAAAGAACATCCATGTCCAGGCCAGTACTCGAACCCGGGACCCCTAGGCGTCGTAGCTCTCTGTGCTAACCACTCCGCCACGGAAGCCGGCGGCAAAACAGAGCAAAATAGTTGTTCTAGATATTTACTCCTTTGCTTAACGAGTGGAAGAGGGTCTCGAACAACATATTATTATTATTACCATTAATAATAATTGAATTATATTCAATATATTATTCAATTTTATATGGACGTTCTGACATCCCTTACAAAAATTTATATGGACTTCCCATGATTTTCCATGACTGATTGATTTGGTTTATTTAACGTCGCATTTCTTCCGATATCGGCTAATCGCGACGATGGGGATGAATGGTGATAAGATGAAATCCATGAAGGGACAATCACAAAAATATATGGACACAACACGAAGTGGTCGTGAGTCAGGCGCCAGATCCTCTTCGCCAGTAGCATTGCAGTTACCAGAGTGTACGTGGAAGTGATGTTGACTTTTGAGTGCCTTAAGAAAAGATCAACCTTTACACCCCATATTAACAACGACTCTGAACCACTGTGCAGTGCGTCTGTACCCAGAACAGAACATGGAGCTCCTTGATTACAAGGATCTTATTTAGTAACGTATGAAAGTGAGAACGGGACTTACCAGCTTGTACATGATGATTGTCTTGGCGAACTGAACTGTTCCACACGAGTCTTTGACTTGATTTGTCCTGGAGTCGCCTCGGACGGTCTTTTATAGCGGGATTGAGAGACACGCTGGAGAGAGGGATGTCCATGCACGAAAAAAATTCAAGATCAAGTGGAATTAGGAAAGAGGCTCTGTTTTGGGGGAGGAGGGGCGAGGGGGAGCTCGGGACAGAAGGGAAAGGTGATTGTTAAGTTGAAATAAGGTCATTGAAGCGAGACCTTGAGCTTTGAGCACCATCTCCGATCAAGCTTTGCTGGTTGCCGATGGAGCAAGGATATCATTTTGGTCTCTGCTCTAAGCAGCTTTGCGTGTGAAGGAGAAACCACGAGACAAATGAATCGTGGCAGAGCAAAGGCTGAATCACAAGAGGCTATATTTTAATCCTAGATTGCTGATTTGACTCGGACTAGTGGTGTTTTCGCTTCAAACTATACTCGTTGCCGTACTTGTTGATAGGCTTTTATTCCCACAAGGCATTGCGCAGAGCAGACTAGCTAAAAGTTGGACAAGCGACTTGAGGAAGGAAGGAAAATGTTGTAGGAGAACAGCTACTCGAAATATTTTTCCTTGCAATTGCAAAAACTAAAGGTTTAAGAATAAAAATAAAAGTATGGGCTAGAAATTGGCTGGAAAGTTTAAATGGTAATTAAGGTATACTCAACGTGTATTTTTAATGAACACGGGTATATATTTAAACAAGATTCGGAGTATTCATTCATAAGGAAGACTGTTATTCAATGTTGTTGAATTGAGTTGTTGTTTTTTAGTCCACTTTATCCACAGATAAGCTAATCGCGACTGGATCTACAATGGGATCCGACCACCATGGAGATGGACCTCTAACGGGTATCGAACTCGGGGCCCCTTGGTTACAAGGCGACGACGTTACCACTACGCCATCAGGGAGACCCGATTAAACTAAATATGTCAAACATTTAAAACATTGGTAATAATAAAGACTTTCATTATCGGTTTAATTGCATTTGTCGGGTACAAATATCATTTCTATGGATAAATCCATAAATATGACGAATACACTTCATTTTTGCTACTTCTTTTTTATAGAGCAACAAACCAAAAAAGCGCACAACCAACACACTCCAAAACCACAGACAACAACCGATTTCACTTGCCAAACTCACAGACTATCTTCACATGACCAAACGTTCGCTCTGATTGGTTGTTAGCACGGCATCGAGCAGAGAAGCAAGTTGCAATTGGAACATACTCTAATCGCAAAATCATTTTGGCAGCCAACACGGCAGCCGTCATTTCTAGCCTGAGACCAGTCCAGCGCCAACAAGAGCATTCCAGAAGGAAATTCAGTTACGTGCGATTTCGGCCTTAAATTATGAATGAGGATTAGTGAAGCTAATGGGCGTGTTGATAACCAAGAAAAATAATTAATGGAGCGAGGGTAATTCAAAACAACTACATTTCCGATGTGTGACCAAGTTATTCTGCGACCGCATATGTGTAACATAACAATGCTAGCAAATAAAATGTGCGAGTCTTAATAAGAAGTAATTTGCTGGAGAACGAAGTGAGATAGTCCAATTACATAGGAAATAAACCCGCCGTGGTTGCTTGGAACTTTCGTCGGCTTGACAATACATTATTTTGTAACAAGAATAATATTGTTTAATAACGGTAATACGATTTTCTATACTAAATTTCTAGTGAGAGTATTTGGAGGGGCAACTGTCCCCCTTGCCCACACTTATTTGCGATTGGACTTACCAAGAGTTAATGAAAAACCAAGAAAACAGAGTTGAAACTGAGTCTACAGATGAGCTGTTTAAAGTAAAGTGCAAGGGGAAGGGAATTTATCCACTTCTATTCTTTCTTGCCTAAGGTCTACAGCTTTAAATTGCGACTGGCCCCATGGCCATTCATTCTGTGTCGTCCTTTGTATTGTCCTTATTTGTGCTGAGCGCCCTTTTTATCCTCAGTTTTTAACCAAGGAAATTTTAGTTTTCAGACACGCTTCTATTTTTGTTATGATAAGGGGCTGGACCCCGGATAGTGTGACGGGTGCAAAATAGCCTCAGTGCTGACGCACACAAAAAAAATTAAATTCAAATTAGTTTCCCGTCAGGAAAATGTCGTTATATACACATATGAATGGCTTATTGCAGAAAGGGACCTGGGTCACTTTTGCACATTTCTAAGAAAAACAAGAGAAATCGTATAATATTGATAGTGTAAGAAAGAAATGTACCGCTGTTGGCTCAAATATTCAGCATAATGAATAGTTAATTTTGCAACCCTCAATGCGCCCCCCTGCAGTATGCTGCTAGAGAGAGTGGAGATGGAAAAGTTGTGACTCCGGTACCTTTCTGCAATAAAAGTGGAAACTGTGAGAAATAAGACAAGAAATATGCTACAAACGCCCGTTTGTCGTTGCCACATAAGCTAGGTTAGGTTATGTTATATATGCCACAGAAAATTGTAGATTCATCAATAAATGACAGTGTACTGCACTTTCTGGACTTTATTGTCGGTGTTTGAAGTACAATAATGTACGAGCTCATACATGCATGTGTTACTCTACATCTGAGTCTGTTTCATTGGCGCGTGTAGTGGGCCACTGAAGAATATCTTCATAAAATCCTTTGACGTCGTCTGGTACATCGACAAGGAAGTTCGTATGTCCTTCAATTTAGTAAGCTTGATCAGCATACGTGCAACAGGGAACGTACGTGACGTAGGAATTACAATTCTTGCACCTTTGGACAGATAGAAGGTGTGAGACGTCAAACCTTTGATGAATTAGGAGACCTTGACAGACAGTACCCTTATGTTCAACACACTATTCGAAGTAATGATACTTGGAAATCTGAAAATACTGCCTATTCTTGTAGGAACACATGGTAGTTTTCACAGATGCCACATTTTTTTGTAGACATGAGGCCACCACGTTGCGAAACCAATAATGTTACTGGTGTCAATACGTTTGACAGTATTTTTACCGCCCCGAGCTGCATTACAGATTAGCGTACACAGTTCGTATACAACGTATAAATACGGCTAAGTTTATTGCAGAAAAGGACCCGAGTCAGTGACTCAGGTACCTTTCTGCATTAAAGTACACTATTCACTGTGCATTTTCGTGGCTATAGCCTCGTGTGACTGACGTCCTTTCTGCACAAAAAGATGTGTCTGCAACTAGGAAAATCAAAAATACCAATAACTCCGATACCTAAAAAAATGTGACTCAGGCCCCTTTCTGCAATAAGCCATTCATATATAAAGGTTATGCAACATTAGAATGTAATTAGATAAGACGGTAAGCTATAACTATAAAACCATAGGCGTTGATTCTTGGGGGGGGGGAGGACTTTCTGCTCCCCTCCCTTAAAAATAATTCTCAAGTACAGTCACGGACACTTTGGGGTTATAACAATCCCATCAACTTTCAATGAAATTGTTATAACCCATGTGTGTCCATGACTGTACAGTATATATAGTATTTATGGCAACCTTGCCGATACTCTAAACTCCAAAATACCTGAATTCTATGTTACTGGTTATAATTGTAACAGCAGCACGTCAAATGTTGCTGAAAGTGTGCTTCCTATTCAGTTACGTTGTTTTGCTGCCTCTTGGGCCAGTCGCAACGATGAAGATGAATGAAGTGGATGATGGCAAACACAATGATATATCTATTGTCAGGGTTTCAACCTGGTCCACTGACTTCGTTGAACGTTACGTTGACCGCTCCACCACAAAGGCCGGCACGATTTTAAAAAAAAATTGCCCCTTTTTAGGACTATATCTAAAACAGCACACGTTTATTACTATTGTTATTTTAATGACAATATGTTGCCATTCTGATCCGGAGTACCGAAAGGTGCACTTACCGAGAATGCAACAGGGAAGTCGGAAACGACATCAGAAAAAAACAGTAGGGAGGCAGAAGGGGGGTATTTTTAAGTGGGAGCTGTGTTTATAATACCCCTAAATACCATACAAAAATACTTGATTTGTTTGGTTTATTTTTACTTCGCTTTTCTGCCACTTTAGGCTAATTCTGAAGATGAGGATGAATGATGACATGAAATTGATGAAGGGATACTTTCAAAGAACACGTGTAGTCAGACCGGGATTAGACCCTGGTCGTCGTAGTGCGTTGTGTTAACTATTCTGCCATTGAGGTCATACTGTATTTTTTTTATTGCGTTTATTTAAGTTTCCCCCCTTTTTTATTGGGAGGTGCAGTGGCCAATCGAAGGGTGTCCACCCTCTGGTGTCGTCACTGACGTAACCTCTTCAATACTTCATTGTAAATTTCGCATGGGGTAATACGAGATGGGATTGGTGCAAATAACCGAACTGATGACTCATCAAAATGCATTTTAGTCAACACAAAGTAGACAGCCCACCTCTGTGGCGGAGTGGCTAGTAGGCGCGCTATGAGGTCAGTGATCTCGGATTCGAATCCCGGCCTGGGCATGGGTGTTTTTTGTGAATGTCTAGTCATGAATTTCATCATGTCATCAATCATCATCGCGATTATCCCAAAGTGGCGGAAAAGCGACGTAAAATAACGAAATTCAATCAAAAAATGTAGGCAGATCTGCAACTGAAAAGCCTGCAGACGTTTATCCAAGAAAAGAATCCACAGTTGGTGTTGTTAGCCTATGCCTTGGGCAGTCCCAGATAATCTTTCGTCATTTTTCATACCATTAGCGCAAGAAGGTTAACGACGTCACGTCTCTCTGGCTCCTTCAAGGTCTTCCCAGTCACCGAAGTCCCTTCGGAGGGTCACAGATCGTCCTGACCCCTCCGTTGGAAACAAGAGACGATGTGAAAGCGGATAATTTGGGCGGACCCTTGCGCACAGAGGAACGGTGCACCTGTTGCTTTCTGTGTGGCTGCCTGGATGTTGTTTTTCGGTTCTCTTGACCTCCATCGGCTGATTTGACCGTGACATAAAGACTCTTGATGCGAAGTTGAGAGCGTGGTTTGCAATTGTAACCCTGCAAGCGCCCTAGACAAGAACAGTCTGGAGTTGTTTAAACATTATTGTTTAAACAATAATTGTTTGGGTATGCAAGCAGTTTACATTAGTGTAAAATTGGACCTCGACAAACGCTCGTTGTCTGCTACAACTATAGAGGAAAATATAATATTGTGCAAGATGTACCAAGAACCACAGTCCTTGTGTGTGTATGGTGGAAAGGGCGGGTGTGGGTGCAACATTAATATAAGCTACGAGTTATATAAAATTTGATTTAGAATTAAGTTTACTGAAAGAATAACAGACGAAATAGTCTGCTCCCTATTGTTATTCTTTTTTTTTTTTGTATTTTTGTTATTTAGCGTCGCTAATTTTCTGCCGCTTTGTGGCTAATCGCGACTTCGAGAATGATTAGATAAAACTAGGGACGTGAAGTTTTCGTTTTAACGATAACACCGAAAAGTTGAGGAAAGCAAATTAAAGTGTTTAAAATGTATTTGGATAGGTAAAGGAGGCATGTTTTCGGTGTTTTCGAATCACGAAATAACGCGAATCATGCCAGTTTTCAGAATAACACCGAATTTTACACTTTAACGCGGGAAAGGCAGCAAAATAGCAATATACGAAACTGGGGATAAAGTTCTCCTGTTCAAAAAACTTGAAACGTTATTAGATTTGTCATTTTTAGTCTAGCTTGATTCAGAAAAAAAATGTGAAGATCATTTATTGCAGTTTGGCGCAGGCATGACTGACAGTGTCCTGAAATAGAATTCGCTCGGGGTGGGGGGGTGGATCTTCCCAGAAGTGAAATTTCGTAGGAACGGGAAAATTTTGGGGAGAAGCACATGTGTATCGGGGGGCGGGGAGGGTGTGTGTGTGTGTAAGTTTGTGTACAAAAAACGGTATTTTGAGGTTGCAGATGGATTTTATGGCATTGTTAGGGAAATTTAATGTGCATGATTGTGTTCAAAGATTTGGTTGTCATTCAATAAGCATTTCATATTTAGTGGCTGATGATGTGAAATAGTTTTCCAAATGGAAGAGATTTGGTCATTTCTCACAAAGGCAAGTCATATTTTCTTTACATTAAAACCAAAATTTGCCTCAATTTTTCAAAATTGAAACAATATGAAAATCTTAGGCATAGCATGAACAGTAAAAATACATGCAAAAATAACACCGATTTTAAAATAATACGGTGGGGCAGCCGTTCCCACCCCAATTCTTCAATTTTGTGTTGTTTGCACTGCTGAGTGGGGGCGAGCGTTATCGTCAAGAAGAATGACACCAGTTGACAGGAGACTGGTCGCTTAGGTCGAATTGCGTTTTTCAGTTTATCCAATGTTTGACAATAACGGTCAGCATTCATTGTTATTCCTCGCTCCAAAAAAGTCCATAAGCAGAACGCACTTAGCATCCATGTTTCTGAACTCCTTATGACGCGAGCCGCGTTATCCGAACAAGCATTTACTTTTCGCCCTTGAGCGCATGCGCCTTCACGTCTGATAACGAATCTATTGTTGTTCCTTGTAGACGAAGGATGGCGCTTGTTAACCATGTGCTTCCTTTTAATGACATTGCTTTATACAATATTTTATAGCACAGGGAAACTTATATATTGAACGTCCCTAGTAACACCGAAATTTGTCCTAAACCGCGAAAAGTAAACACCGAATTGCAGTGAAAAATAACATCGAAATTTAGGGGAAAATAAAACGAAATCTTCACGTCCCTAGACAAAACTGATGAAGGGGCACTCACAAAGAACGACTATGTCCAGGCCGGAAAGTTTACTTACGTACTCGGCCACCGAACATGATGACTAGAAGTGCAACTTCATTGTGACTACTTATTAAATAAATATTTCTATCTGTCTTATTTAGGCCAATGAGGATGCATGATGATTTGATGAAATTGATGAAGGGACACTCATGCCTGGTTGTAACGGGTTTGACCATTCGTCCTGGAGACCGAAGTCCCCAGTTCGAGGTGCCAAACAACTCTACCGCTGGTCCGTAGGTTCAGGGTTCCGCGGCCGCCCGATTGGACGGTCGTCGGTCCTTGGTTCGCGTCTCCGGTTAAGGAAACACGATTCCTACCACCAGCTAACGGTTTAATTCCAGGTTCATGTCACCGGGTCGGTTATTTACACCTCCGGCGGTAAGCCACGTCGTGCATAAAGTGGTGCCGTTATTCATTTATAGCTATAATAATAATAATTGTAATAATAGAAAACTATAACCCTTCTGGTCAATGGAGACAAGCTATACAGCTTCAAACTCAGGACTAAAACCAAAAATATCGACCATACGAGGATATACATCCATACATATATATAAATGAATCAAGAACACCTGTAGGATAACGAATATATACGTGTATTCGGCAAAAATAAACACAACAATGATAATATAACACATTACTTGTACATATCCCCTCGCTCTCATTCCATCATGCACTCACACTCACACACTGCAGGGGTGAACACAATATAGCATTACATGATAAAATATCTAACCGCCTCTTTGGTTTATTTCCCGTGTACCTTCGAATATTTGAGATTTCTATTAGCCCCTTAGGCTTGCTTTCAATGTAAATACGCGCGGCCAGCACTCTTTCACGTATGAGACGCGATTAGCTAGGCGTCATAGTTACAAAAGTAAATAATAATTGACATTACACTTGTTGAGGCACTACTATAGAATAAGTATACACTAAATAAATTACAAGAGGAAATTAACTTGATTACAAGTACACGCTGATAATACAATCGATTGTAATATAAACTAGGATATATTAAAAATGATTAAGTTTTCTATATTATTTAGTACCTAGTTTTCTAATACCTATATATATCAAAGAGCACGGTAAAAGTCAAATAATTAATTATATAAATACTCGGCGCGAGAATAGGAAAACAATAACAAATAGTAGGTCTTTTACATTTATAGAATTTCGAAGGATGAGCGAAATAGGTTCTTAATTTTTGAAGATTTATAGTACTTTCGATTTGATTAGCCAAAATAATTAATAATTGCAGGCAACATTGTTCGATTTCATCTCGCTTTGTGTTATGACGAACCAGTGGCGACGTAGGTGGACAAATGTTCACTCTCACACATAAAGAAATAACTGGAGGATACTATACCGACTCAATGGCGGCGTGGTCCTCGCTGATGTCAACGGTCCTCGTTGCGGCGTCCCGACGATACTCGTGGCTATGACAGTCTGTCCTCCTGGCGGGCGAAAACTGTCTCTTCGACTTAGACGTAACATTCTTTTTTCTTCCTTTTTACCATCGCGGCGACGAAGATGGGCGGAAAAAGCACCTCGCTTCCATCTGTCTGCTCGGGGCGTTGCATCCGATCGTGGCTTCAATGGCCGTTCGGGGATACGCAGGGCGTCGGGTCGTCTAAGGGCGGACGTCGTTTCATCTCTCTCTCTTTTCTCTATCTCTTCTCCTTTTCTCGGCGTAACATCCGTCTCACTGTTGTACTGTCGTCTCCCACCTGGGTTGGCAATGCGAGTTGTCGCTGCGGCGTGGCTTTCATCTCAGACGCCGTTATGCAAGCGTCGTGGTGCGGTTCTCTTGACTTAAGGCGTCGTATACTTAAGCAGGCGTCGTGGCTTCTTCTCTTGGCTTCATGGCAGCAGTAATCGGAAACCCGAAGGTCCCGTCCCTTTCGTAGTTTTCAACCGCCCATGGTTATTCAATGTCCCTCCTTACAAAAAGGGGAAAAAACACACATGGAGCACGTGAAACACGTAATTAACACGGCCTCAATTCCTGGCACTGTCACTGTGATCACACACTCACGACAATTAACACGACGCGGTCGAAAGGTTTAAACAAAGCAAAGTTCCGTAACTCGCGCAAAGTGACGCGGAGATGGTGTTCGGTCTGAATATGGCGCTAAACTGTGTCGGTCCTCTGGAGTCCAGGGGTATTTAAGGAAAACTTGAAACTTCAAAAATCAACCGCCTCGCAGTTCGTTAGCTTAGAAAAAAATGCTGGACGGTGGTCTTTCTTCCAGGCTCGTTGTCCACTTGGGAGGTTTGGGGGTGAAGAAAAAGAACAGAGCAGTCCTCACACGTGTTGCGAAAGAACTCCCCCTCGGTCGGCAACTTGGACGTTGTTCCTATTGCTGGACAAGTAAAAGTCACCCTTAGTGTCAAAAATTCCACAAATCGGTATTGTTTTCCTACCCTCGCCGTCTAGAACCGAAAATCCAAGAAAAGCCAAAAAGCACAACTGGCTACAGAAAGTTGTTAAAGAGTATTTACGAAATTCTAAAATACACTCACATAAAGTACAAAAAAGACTGGTGACAAAAGTAATTGTCACATGGTGGCGGACCGTGAGTCGATCTTTCTGCTGCCGAGGCGACGAATGGATATTAAGTAAAATATTACATATATACAAATTGGATGGAACGTTAATTGGACATTATCCATTGTCTAGTGCTACTTACTACACTTATTCTAACACTCGAGGGAGTACTTCTTCTTTCGAAAAAAAAATACCTGTGGTAGGAACCTAGGACACACATGTGACTTTACTGTAAATCTGGTGCACTAACCAACGACTCCACTTTGTACGCTTGGGAATTGTTTGATATGCAGTGTAGATATCCCCCAGCGTGTGTTGCCTTTCAATGCACAGCTGATATTTGATATCCACATCTATCAATTTCCTCTATGTATCAAGACAACAAATTTCCAAATAGACACTGCCTCCTACCAACAACAAGAGGGTATGGCAATGACTGATTTTTTCTCACCAATACTGTGCAACATACATATGGAACACTTCGAACAGGCAGCCCTCAGTCAAAGCACCAAGAAGCCAAAGTCATACATAGGTCAGGTATGCACATGATATATTTTCAATACGGCCACGTGCGACCACACACTACCACATTTCCTTCAGCATCTTAATAGCATGCATCCATGAATTATGTTTACCATGGAAAAGAAATAAAACAATCTTCATCACAGGCAAAATAAATTTGTTCACCTAAAGACGAGAGAATAGGTGCTTTCTTGTAACGTAGGGTTAGAATGAGTATAGTTACATGGACAATGGATAACATCCAATTAATATTGCATGCTCATAGAACCATTGTCACTAACAGAGAATGCCAACACCTGGTAACATGTAAGTACCAGGTGGTTATAATTAAAGTGACGGTGTTCAGAGTGGTACAGCACGGGCTGTAATGAGAGTAGCAGTCTGAAACTTCGTAGATATGATAATGAAGCAATGCGCTCGCGAATTATGCAAAAAAAAAAAAAAAGTTCCAATTCTCGCCACCAGGGTAAAAAATGGCGCTGTAAGCAGTCAAAACGTGGAATTTTCCGTAACTCTGACGTCAAAGTCGGTGACATTGCCTAACCATTGTGTGAGCTCCCTGGTTGTTGTTGGTGACGCTTGTTGCTTTTTTTTTCCTTTAGTGATGTGAATGTTCGCCGAACATTAAAAGTTTAATTTTTCCCGTGTAAAAAGCAATGGCTATTGCGAAGAAAGACCGTGCACTGCTAGTGAAGTTGTTTTACCAGAATGGGAGCAATAGTAACGCTGCACTGCGGAAATATCGCCAACAGAAAGGGCTGAGAAGAGGGCCCATGTCAATTAATGGGCTGAAGAAGATGATGAAGAAATTCGAGGAAACAGGTGAATTGGGTGTTGCACCAGGGAGAGGAAGGCGGCCCATCCCCGTGGAAGTTGTGGACGAAGTTGCTGTAGCTGTAGCTGACCGTGCAGCACATGCCTCAACTTCTGCAACCAGTGCTAGAGCTGTGGCACGTGAATTGTCACTCCCCTGGTCAACAGTTCGCAAGGTATTGCGGTTCATTTTACACTGGTATCCCTACAAGATCCAAATTGTGCACCAATTGAAACCCCAAGATATTCCACAACGCCGTGAGTTTGCCCATCGGTTTTTGGCACGCATGGAAGTGGATGACATGTGGCCGGGGAATATTCTGTGGACTGACGAGGCGCATTTTACTCTGGTCGGTACAGTGAATACTCAGAACTGTCGCATATGGGGTTCCACTCGTCCACATGTTGTGCAGGAACAACCATTGCACTCAGTTTACGTGACTGCATGGTGTGGGTTCACTAGCTCCTTCATTCTTGGTCCGTTTTTCTTTGAGGAGATGACACCTCGAGGGCCTGTTAGGTGTACAGTGACATCTGCACGTTATAGGGACCTCCTTGTGCAACACGTGATTCCAACTTTGCAAGAACGGAACTGTGAACACACCACCATTTTCATGCAAGATGGGGCAACACCACATGTAGCTCGCCACGTGAAAGATTTGCTGCGAGAAACCTTCACTAATGACCGCATCATCTCTAGGCAGTTTCCAGATGATTGGCCTTCCAGATCCCCCGACCTTAATCCATGTGACTTCTGGCTGTGGGGATATTTAAAAGATCGTGTCTATCAGGGACATGTCCGGTCTCTGCCTGATCTGAAGGCTAGCATACAACGACATGTCGCTCAGATTTCACCAGACATGCTGCGAGCAACCGTCGACCATGCCGTGTTACGAATGCAGCATGTTGCTGAATTGGGAGGCCATATTGAACAGTTCTTGTAACCATAGTTCCTAATAAACATGCCAGAGCCATTGTTCTCATGTGTTTGATCTTTCCTGCCTTTTTCTTGTAACTATACCACGTTTTGACTGCTTACAGCGCCATTTTTTACCCTGGTGGCGAGAATTGGAACTATTTTTTTTTTTTTGCATAATTCGCGAGCGCATTGCTTCATTAGCATATCTACGAAGTTTCAGACTGCTACTCTCATTACAGCCCGTGCTGTACAACTCTGAACACCGTCACTTTAATTATAACCACCTTGTACATATAAATGTTGAAAATATATTATGCAAAGAAAATTCTCTCCAAGACGTCAGTGTGTAAATGTTAATAATAACTGAATAATTTATTATTGAAAGGCATGGAAATTGGAAGGCCATACGATTGGCTGATTAATTTATAATGTTTGAGTGCTTCGGCATGTACAGTCTTGGACACAGCTGGCTTGTAACGACCCTATTGAAGAAGCAGTGAAGCAAGCCATCCATGTCTGGCCACCAAGCGCCTTGTGACTAGACAACCCAAACAACATTGCAATTTTGCGGCTTGTATACCAGTCACGGGTATACATATCTGTAAATTGAGTAGTGATGCCAAAGAGAAATACGAGATGAAGATTGTCGATCGTAATGTCTCGTGTTCTCGACATGGAATAATACTCGGTCCACGTTACGTTCCATTATTTAATGTTGTTTGGGAATGAACCTGACGGACTAGGTTTATATTTTCAATCCTTGCATTACAGTAAATTCCATATTTTACAATTATATTAATGCTTTGAACGAAAATAATGCCCATAAAAACATCGAACACACGTTCACACCATTCTTCTCACGCACATGCACGTGAAAACAAACACACAAAGCTAAGTTTTAACTTCCAAGTGAATGTCCAAATAACAGTAAATGGAGAAGAACGATGTGCGAAACATGGGATTTTTCACAGAAAGAATGCGTCTATTTGTGACATACGTGGTTTCTATTAATAGACAATGAAACAATTATGAGAGAAATTAACATGCATTTTCGTCTTCAGGTGCTGAGGAAGGAAACAGACTGACTGGAAAATAGAAAGCATGGTGCTATTGATAGGCTGTTGGTTAGCGTACAGAGCTTTCATCAGTGAGGTCTAGGTTCGATCCCCACCAAGGACATTTATTTTTATTCTTTTCTATTAGTGAAGAAGTATGTAATATTGTTTTCTAGGCATTTTGACGAAAGGATACGCATCAAATTTGTTCGTTTAATCTGTATTTTCATTCTTCTAATAAGTTCTTTATCGCAATGGGATAAAGAGATTCTCTATCTAGGCGATGGATATCTTCTCAATGGTTACGTAGCTGCGATTCTCCAGTCCCTTACACCCACTTGTCTTATTTATTTACTTCATTTCATATCTAACGAAAACACACAGATATAGTTAGAACAAGAAACACACCTCGCGTCGAAGGTCCCAGACTCGAATTCTGGCTTTTTTTTTGCGAGGGTGATTATTCCTGTGTGTGTGTTTATCATCTTTGTCAAAAAAATATTCCTCATTATTGTCGTGATTAACCTAGGGAGAGACCAAAGCGACTGAAATAACAAAAGTACAGAAAATGCAAGACACATCTGCCTAGGCATGTTATACCTTGGGAATTAGAAATCTGAAAATTAACTTGCGTTTCAGTCAACTACTTGCGAAAGAGTTTCGTGTTGTCTCGTTTGGAGTGTTGGTTATCGTGTCGGACTAGCATGCGGGCAACCCGAGTTCGAGCCCAGTGGAAAGCAAGTTTTGTTTTTTTTGTCTAATTTCATCCAACCTTATTTATAAAACTGAGGTTTCTGCAAAACCTTTTGAATTGCATGCCACTTCGTATGTTGGTAATCTGAAAGCATCAAAGATGAAAATTTGATGTTTCGAAGCGACGATGTATTTGTGTATGTGTTGAAAAAACGCAGTTATTTATTAACGAAAAACATGCAGCCACGTGATCATTGAGAACGCTTCCAAGTTGTCAGTGCTAATATGGCAGTAACTACAGTCTGTCAACACACACCAACTTTCACGTTTCCCGTAAAATGATTACCTTTCCACGTTTCAAAATCATGAGTGCTGTCTAAAGCAATACTTTGATACTTGCGTTTGCATGTTCGAATCTAAAGTAAAACGAAACTTTTTTCCCAACAAATGACATTCAAACCATTAATAACTGTTTGAAATGTGATACTGATATCATATATGGAAAGAATATAAATGGAGAATTTCGCTTAATACAACTTATAAATAGGGAGCGGAAGTTGATGAAATGTCATCTTTTTTCTGACATCTCGGACACGATGCCCATTAAATATACTCAATATTACACTTCATCTAGAACCCAAAAAAGGTAATTTTAAAGTGCATTTTTTTGAATTTGTTGCTATTTGTCAGGTTTTAGGTCATTTTCACGGATTTTCGGCATTTACCCGTCATTTTTCGCAATATTCAGTATATTGTTTCATCATATTTTGTCACTTCTTTAATTTTGGTAATATTCTTGAATCTTTTCACCAAGGTATATATATCTCGCAGGATTGCAATTTACGAGCAAAAGAAATGCTGAACTGGTGACAGCCTTTGTTGTGCCGGGAGAAACCACCAGGTGCCCGTCTGGGGCAAACTCAGATTTAAGATCAGATAAGGAGAGGCTTGAAATACCATAGCTAGACCGTGTTTGCACTGAAAATCCTCGTTGCATATTTTAATTGAATGTGCATGTGCTATCATTTGGTGCCCTTTTTTTTAAAGAAAGATTGCATTTTGTTTAATTTCATTTTCATTTCAATTTTTAAACTGAAACTAACAAATTTGATGGTCATTTCTTGCATTTTACGTCATTGTTTCCCATTTTTTAGGATATTCTATAGGTCATATACCTATATTTTTTAGGTCATCAACTTCCGCTCCCTACTTATAAATATATTAAATTATGTGGATACCTGATGTGAAACGTACGATGCACGATCAGAGAGCCTGAATGTTGCATTGAAAACTGCAGAGAACAATGACTGACTTATGAACAGTGAAAGGTTTTCCCATGCTCCAATGGGATTTTATTTATAACTATAAATAAACAAGGGAGAAGGACACAGGTGGGTATGATGAACTAAATTGTAATCTAAAAGTTTTAATTGAAGAAACAAAACACGTTCGCGGTTAAAAATAGGGCATTCAATTTCAGGCACATTGCACTAACTGAAAGAGTAATTTCATAATTAATAGTATCCTCGTTCTTCACCTTTTTCTCAGTTGTGACACATGTCAATTTCCTCTATATTCTTTGTATTCTCATTGGGACAAACACCCACATCCATGCCCGAACCGAGTATTGGTAATATCGCACGCTAGCCAACAATTCCCGAGGAAAAGTTTGATACGCGGTTTAGGCACAAATGGTTGGAATCCCACTTTAAACTATAGATCCAGTTTTCTTACTGTGCGTAAAGTGGACCTAAAAAGAAGAAAAAAATCAAGGAAAAGCGCTTGAAGGTTTCGATGAGTTCCAAGTGCCTTGATGAGGCGAAGCTATTACATGATTTTTAAGTGGTCAAGTGGCCCCGTGGTAGCGGATAAGTTTCACGTAAAGAAGGCTTTGAGTTCGCTTTCCGTTCTATTGCCCTATTTTTTTTAAATAACTCGAGCAACTAATTATTGCATTTTATTTAATAATTTATTGGAGTAAAAGTTAAATACATTTTTACTTTATTTTTGGGTGGAAATCTTTACAGTTTTAAATTTTATTTGTGAAAATTATTTTTTACGATAGTTTTTTCCACATATCTCATCATTTTACAAACATACTCAAAAAAAATGTTATGCCTGGCGAAAAGTATACATTTATTTCGAGAAAATGATCCAGAAATACATATAATACTATTCACAAGAAATTATCGTAATCGTTTGGAAAACAAAATTCAACAATTCGCACCGCAAATAAAATAAGAATGTTCGCAATAAATAAATTCAAATATATAGTCGCTCGAGTTAAGAAAAAAAATTGGAGGCAATCAAAGGGGGATCCTGCGTGCCAAACTTACACGCTACCAACCCACCACCTGGTCTTCTGTCAGTCGGACAATCTAATCGTCTTATGAGTAACCCTTGCTAAGTTTCTAATTTTTGAAGCGCTTGTAATTGTTGTTGTGTGTCACGGAGTTATGTTTACTGCAACATTTGAGCACCCAATCCAAACATACGTAAATTTTATACACAGAAAACATGGGTTTTATACACATAATTACGGAGCATGCGCTCTGTCAAGGACTAAAGGAACCTCGCAAAAGTTACTGAAGCTTGTCTTCGGTGCTGACAGTTGGCCCCGGAGTCACGTGGTCTATCTCGTTATCAGTCGACATGACCTTGAGCCTGCAGAACCAGCACACTGAAGTGAACGAAGGTATTTTACGTGATTTGTAAACTGGAAGAAAACATGCCACGCGTTACAACAGACAGAGGTTTGTCTTCAGCTTTGGGACAGACAAACCACACTAGGCATACAGACAGAGTATAATGTAAGATAAAAGGAAATTATTTCTCCGTCTCCTCACACTGACAATTTTATTGCCTTTTTTTGGAGGTATTTGGCCACAGAAACGGGATTATATTATTGAAGTCGTATCTCGTGTGATGGCTTGGTTCAGAATGCTGATCAGGTTTTCTGACAAAAGCAGGACGAGCTACCCAAGAACAGTAATTGTCTATCTTTTATATCTGCTTCCTTCATCATCCGGTATAAGGCAGACAAGCACATACCACAAATATGTAAGAGAACTATTGCTAATTTGGTAACTTGTCTTGCAATTGAATTTCTGTCATGAACAGCTGCAAAGAAACAAAGGCTTTCCTTTTAAAGGATTACACTGAATAATTGTTATTTGATTAGGATACTAAAATGACTTCAGTATTTACATGCAGTACACAAGAGATTCTAAACACACTCTAAAACATACTACTGTTCGTTTCAACGTATTATTTCAACAATCAAGACACAAAATAGAAGGCATGCTCAAGAAAAATTATGTTTCTTTCATTATCAAGTGCATTACGTGGTTAACATCAAGTTTGGATTTGCCGGTTATCCAAATATTATTAATTTTGAAAATAGTATTTCAGTTAGTGTAATGTGCCTGAAATTGAATGCCCTATTTTTAACCGCGAACGTATTTTGTTTCTTCAATTAAAACTTTTAGATTACAATTTAGTTCATCATACCCACCTGTGACCTTCTCCCTTGTTTATTTATAGTTATAAATAAAATCCCATTGGAGCATGGAAAAACCTTTCACTGTTCATAAGTCAGTCATTGTTCTCTGCAGTTTTCAATGCAACATTCAGGCTCTCTGATCGTGCATCGTACGTTTCACATCAGGTATCCACATAATTTAATATATTTATAAGTAGGGAGCGGAAGTTGATGACCTAAAAAATATAGGTATATGACCTATAGAATATCCTAAAAAATGGGAAACAATGACGTAAAATGCAAGAAATGACCATCAAATTTGTTAGTTTCAGTTTAAAAATTGAAATGAAAATGAAATTAAACAAAATGCAATCTTTCTTTAAAAAAAAGGGCACCAAATGATAGCACATGCACATTCAATTAAAATATGCAACGAGGATTTTCAGTGCAAACACGGTCTAGCTATGGTATTTCAAGCCTCTCCTTATCTGATCTTAAATCTGAGTTTGCCCCAGACGGGCACCTGGTGGTTTCTCCCGGCACAACAAAGGCTGTCACCAGTTCAGCATTTCTTTTGCTCGTAAATTGCAATCCTGCGAGATATATATACCTTGGTGAAAAGATTCAAGAATATTACCAAAATTAAAGAAGTGACAAAATATGATGAAACAATATACTGAATATTGCGAAAAATGACGGGTAAATGCCGAAAATCCGTGAAAATGACCTAAAACCTGACAAATAGCAACAAATTCAAAAAAATGCACTTTAAAATTACCTTTTTTGGGTTCTAGATGAAGTGTAATATTGAGTATATTTAATGGGCATCGTGTCCGAGATGTCAGAAAAAAGATGACATTTCATCAACTTCCGCTCCCTATTTATAAGTTGTATTAAGCGAAATTCTCCATTTATATTCTTTCCATATATGATATCAGTATCACATTTCAAACAGTTATTAATGGTTTGAATGTCATTTGTTGGGAAAAAAGTTTCGTTTTACTTTAGATTCGAACATGCAAACGCAAGTATCAAAGTATTGCTTTAGACAGCACTCATGATTTTGAAACGTGGAAAGGTAATCATTTTACGGGAAACGTGAAAGTTGGTGTGTGTTGACAGACTGTAGTTACTGCCATATTAGCACTGACAACTAGGAAGCGTTCTCAATGATCACGTGGCTGCATGTTTTTCGTTAATAAATAACTGCGTTTTTTCAACACATACACAAATACATCGTCGCTTCGAAACATCAAATTTTCATCTTTGATGCTTTCAGATTACCAACATACGAAGTGGCATGCAATTCAAAAGGTTTTGCAGAAACCTCAGTTTTATAAATAAGGTTGGATGAAATTAGACAAAAAAAAACAAAACTTGCTTTCCACTGGGCTCGAACTCGGGCTGCCCGCATGCTAGTCCGACACGATAACCAACACTCCAAACGAGACAACGCGAAACTCTTTCGCAAGTAGTTGACTGAAACGCAAGTTAATTTTCAGATTTCTAATTCCCAAGGTATAACATGCCTAGGCAGATGTGTCTTGCATTTTCTGTACTTTTGTTATTTCAGTCGCTTTGGTCTCTCCCTAGGTTAATCACGACAATAATGAGGAATATTTTTTTGACAAAGATGATAAACACACACACAGGAATAATCACCCTCGCAAAAAAAAAGCCAGAATTCGAGTCTGGAACCTTCGACGCGAGGTGTGTTTCTTGTTCTAACTATATCTGTGTGTTTTCGTTAGATATGAAATGAAGTAAATAAATAAGACAAGTGGGTGTAAGGGACTGGAGAATCGCAGCTACGTAACCATTGAAAAGATATCCATCGCCTAGATAGAGAATCTCTTTATCCCATTGCGATAAAGAACTTATTAGAAGAATGAAAATACAGATTAAACGAACAAATTTGATGCGTATCCTTTCGTCAAAATGCCTAGAAAACAATATTACATACTTCTTCACTAATAGAAAAGAATAAAAATAAATGTCCTTGGTGGGGATCGAACCTAGACCTCACTGATGAAAGCTCTGTACGCTAACCAACAGCCTATCAATAGCACCATGCTTTCTATTTTCCAGTCAGTCTGTTTCCTTCCTCAGCACCTGAAGACGAAAATGCATGTTAATTTCTCTCATAATTGTTTCATTGTCTATTAATAGAAACCACGTATGTCACAAATAGACGCATTCTTTCTGTGAAAAATCCCATGTTTCACACATCGTTCTTCTCCATTTACTGTTATTTGGACATTCACTTGGAAGTTAAAACTTAGCTTTGTGTGTTTGTTTTCACGTGCATGTGCGTGAGAAGAATGGTGTGAACGTGTGTTCGATGTTTTTATGGGCATTATTTTCGTTCAAAGCATTAATATAATTGTAAAATATGGAATTTACTGTAATGCAAGGATTGAAAATATAAACCTAGTCCGTCAGGTTCATTCCCAAACAACATTAAATAATGGAACGTAACGTGGACCGAGTATTATTCCATGTCGAGAACACGAGACATTACGATCGACAATCTTCATCTCGTATTTCTCTTTGGCATCACTACTCAATTTACAGATATGTATACCCGTGACTGGTATACAAGCCGCAAAATTGCAATGTTGTTTGGGTTGTCTAGTCACAAGGCGCTTGGTGGCCAGACATAGATGGCTTGCTTCACTGCTTCTTCAATAGGGTCGTTACAAGCCAGCTGTGTCCAAGACTGTACGTCCATTTAGCATCCTTCTAAGTATACGAAGAAAAATCCCCTTTTCTAGGCAAAAAGAGCCTCACGAGAAAAGTTAAAAGAGGACCTGTACAGGACAAGCACAACAAGATGAAAAAGGCACAGACGTTTGCGTTGAGAATGTGGCGTTTCAACAATAAGCGTTTGAATAAGAACAAACTAACAACTTATTTACGCCAATAAAGAAACAGATATGTGACCTTTCAGTAATGCATGGTTCAATGAGTTCCCGTCCGCCTAAGTGGCGGAGTGGTCAATGTATAAATGTACGAAGTCGCCTCCTCGATCGATGGGTCCCGGGTTCGGTACACGATGGAGATATTTAGTGGCTAGGATCCCACCGTAGGTCCAGTCGCGATTAGCCTCTCTGTGTCTAAAGTGGACTTACAACAATAACTAAACAACAACGTTACGAATTCAGAGGTTTCTGTCAAGGCATGGATGTATCGTTGCGAGTTTGTCATCGAATTCAATCAGTCCATTATTCATCTTCATTGTCGCGATTAATCAAAGAGGGTCGGTACCGAGTCAAGTTAGAATAACGAAAATAATATGTATTTTCACTTTCAAGTGGAACCTAGCGTAAGGGCCTTAACTTTCTGAAGAGATTATCGATAGGTAGCACAAGCAGTGATATATTAAATCCTGACGAAGCAATTTTGACTCAAAACCGGGTGAAATCAGCACCGAGTCCATCGCAAATGCTCGTATACTCTCTGCCCACCGCCCTACCACCAGAAGGTCGAAGGTAGCTGCCGAGAGAGAGCTCCAAGGTATCGCAAGAGCCACAGAGGATGAGAATATGCTCCAGATATGAACTGGGGCACGAGGTTTGCAAAGGTCTCTCGGAATGCTAAACGCATAATTCCCATTGGCCTTCGGGCTGCTTGAAGAAGGGGAAACATAAAGTACCTGGACTGGCAATAAAAATAAATAAGAGGAGAGAAAAACTTATTCGTGAATCATCGCTTGTAGGTTGCGCAAACAGTGTTGCAATCCGTGCCCTTTTGGTGAAGTACATGACTGTTATTTAAATGTAGCAATTTAAGGCTGAAGATGTTTTTGCAGCTCAGCGCCGAGGTGGCTCTGAAGTGGGCGAAGAGCTACTAGTAAAAAAAGAGGGATAATGGAGAAATTTATATCAAACGTTGCACATACTTATTAGAAAATAGGGCGTCTAATAAGCATGTGTAACTACTGATCCAATTTTCTCAATTACCCCATTTCAAATCAGCAAATACTTCTAACAACCGCTTCTGATGCTCCCTTCTTTGGTGTTTATCAGCAAATTCGGAGATATATGAAACGCACCGCCTGCGATAAATTCCATTCCTCTTCTCTTTGTTTCGAAAAGTATACGTCTACATCCATCTTCTCAATCCCACGGAGTAGTTGAGAATACACAGAAATGGCTCTCCTACAAAGAATGTATAGTCAGTAAGGCGAACTCAAAATTTTAGTCCCCTTTATGCACAGAGAGGACTTGCATTGGGACTGGGCCTACTGTCTAAAGTGGGTTCCCAACCACTGTACAATGTGCCTCCACGGAGTATCGAACCCGGAACCACTTGACTACAAAGTGATGACGTTACCACTAAGCCCTCGGGGAGGTCCTGCGCGAATTATAGATAAGGATGCACAATATAAATATACTTGATTTTATTCCACAATAATAAAAAATATCTAAGTATTTTTATAATAATTGTATTTTTCAAAATATCTGCATATACCATTTTAAGAATTACTCTTTTGTGTGGTATTTAATTCATAGCGTTTTATTTCTGTGCACTAAAGCGCGTTTGCATGTACACTGACGTACAAAATAAGTAAGTGTGGAGGTGATGTGATCGACATGCTCCAGCCACCCTTACTCTCATAGGGTTGCTTCCAGGTAATTATTTATCAGGGGGTGGGTGAACCCCAGAGCGGCTCCATGCAAGGACATTGCTGGAGAAATTCCCACCTGCCTGAATTCAACCACCCCAAGAATCGAATCCGTCTATCTCGCGTGGCAGCCAGACTCCCACAGAATTTTTTTTTTTAAAAAAAAACTACAAATATGTAGTTTCCCCTATCATTCTTTTTCTCCATTATCTTATATCAGCTTTATTCAATTCTCTATTTTTCCGATTCAGGAAACACACGAAGATCCAGGTCTTACCCGGGATTCGAAATAGGGAACTTTGGCGTCGTAGCGCGCTGTGGTAAACACTCTGCTACGACTCTGAACCAGTGTTGCCACAATCTGAGGGCATAATTTCCCTTTCCAAGGTGCAAAATTTAACTTTTTGCAATGTTTTTCCCTTCACTAAAAACCTTTAAAAATAATAGTAATAAATAGTACATAATCTGTACTATGTTTGAATTTGGTGTCTTAAAATTTTGGTATTTTTCATCCCATTTCGTTCAAAATTTGGTTCGAATTTCCCTTCATGTGGCAACACTGCTCTGGACTACAGTGGCTCTTAGATGTGAAATAACCAAAACATATAGATTTTATTTTCATAGTTCGAAAGCTATAGCCACTAGTAGGTGTTTTCTGGTTTGTTTTTAAGTCTACTTCAGTGGCGGCTATTAGGAGGGGCGAGGAGGCATTTCCCCGACACTTTTTGCCAATTTTGCCCCTGCACTATGCTAAACCTCATCTAACTTAAAAAAGTAAACTGTCTTGGCATTTGCCCTCCTAATTTTGGAACCCAATTGCCGCCACTGGTCTATGCACCGAAAGGCTAATTGGAAATGGGCCTACAGTTTAAAGTGTGATTCCAACCACCATGTCTCCACCGCGTATTTAACCCGGAACCCCTTTAGTACAAGACGACTACTTTATCAATAAGCATCGATGAGGCACTACAAGTGTGTTGAGCCAGTCATTGAAACCTAACGGATGCATGGGAACAACTCTAAATGTCTCCAGTACTAGAATCTTATGAGGTTCCAAGAGGGAAGTTCCGAACGGAGTTGAAAGACCCTTGATTCCAATCCAACTCGCATCCAAGGCAAGAGAATATCAAAATGAGTAGTGTGAGAGCACGTATCATGATTGGTAGGCTAATTTATTGATTAATTAACCACGTGACCTTGGATGGATGCATTTTGTCGCAGCGTATCTTATTTCCCACGTGGAGTGCGCACGCATTGCGTATCCTTGACTGATCTCCTTCCAGGCCCTGTCGCTCACGAGCAGACACTCGTGACGGAAAGTGTTACGCAAGAACATGGCGGTTACTCGGGCAACCCCAAGTGGCTCCAGTTCCCTGGAAACACTAGAAACCTAGACAATCACTATAATGATGTCCGTACTTTTCTCTCTAGCTTGGAGTTATGTAATGCATTTTATCCCAATACTGAGATTTAGACATCAAAACAGAGATGTCGCCACAGGTTAGAGATAAAAGTAATGGCATTTTCTGAGCAAACGCTGGATTCAGAGATGGTTTGCAGATCGAGACAACTTTGCAAAAATCGAGGCAAAGACGAGATGAGACATTTCGAGCTTTGTTGGGACGAGATGTATTTATATCTCTGTAAAGTCCAGAGGAGACCGATACTTTATGTTCGAGACTGGGGGGTTTGGTTCGAGACTGATAACTGCATGAAGTGTACCTTGAGTTCCTATCTTCTTATTCCGTAATAATATTGTAGATAAGTCATACATTTTGTTTATCGAATTAGCTAAGTGTTGGATACTCGATGGAAGCACATAGTGGTTCGGATCCCACTTAAAACTGTAGGTCCACTCCCGATTAACCTATCTGTGCATAAAGTGTACTTAATTCATAAACTCCTAAAAAAAACCTCAAAATATTATTTTTACTAGTTTATATACGTGTTTCGAAGCTCGTGATAAGATTTGAACGAAACAGGAACCTATAAATCGAGTCAACACTGAGACATTGCCAAAGGTCGTCTGATCATGATATCATTACAAGCTGCATCTATCACTTCAAAGGATGATAAATATATACAGGACAGAAACTAGTCCTGTTATTACAACTACATTCTCTTCTATAAAAATCAATGAATTCATAAACTGAGAAACTTACTTGAAAAAGTAATAAGTAAACTACAAGTGCTTATCTACTGAAGGTTATATAACTATATAGTGCTTTCTTTCTGGAAGCAAAGGTTCCGGTACTCTTCAAGTTCTTATTGTTATCTTCTTCACCATAAGATCTACCAAAATATTGTAGCATATTCGTAAATGATTGTGCATTCGTGTAGTTGCACACACACACACACACACATACACACACACACACTTACTTATATCATTAAAAATAAAATGCTCATGTTTATTCTCACAGGGAGTACCGTTGCGTACGACCAGCAAAAATATCACTGCCCTTCACTATTTGGCTTAACTTATAGTGGAACTTTACTTCTCACAATGCAATAAAAAAACTCAATTAGCTATCCACTCAGTGGCGTAGTATGGGGCTTTTTAACCATTCCCTCTCGCAGGTAAGCAAGGAGGATTGAGAATACAACGACGCATATAAGAACAGACGAAGTCAACCTGTCCAGCTATAGGCCGTCTTCTCATTTTTCAACAGGCGAAAAGCTTAGAAATAAAACCAACTTATATCCCAAATATTGATTTTCAATATCTAAGGAACTACTACGGCCTCTCTGCTTTCCGTACTTACTTTTTTTGCTGGCAATGTGCTTACGTAAGACAAGTAACTTGTAAAAATTATTAATAATATTCCAGTGTGCCCTTAACTAAGAAAAAGACCAAATTTTTGAAGACAGTCTTTCATTTTTTACTATAATGATAATACTCGTAACTTAAACTAAGCTACATGCACAACATATCTCTCAGGACTTAGACCTAAAATGCGCTTTCTTCATTAACTAATAAATCAAAGTAAACTTAGCTATCATACATATCTTCCGTAAACAGCACTTTACCTGTACGCTCTCCTTTAAATTTCAAGACTGCATAGTCTACTTTGCGGGCGACTGTTATATGTTACACATTGCGTTGATGGCTGTCATGCCTCCTTATACATTTTAGGTTCTACTTCATAATGAAAAGTCGTGTAGAAACGCATGTAAATATGCATACATTTTTGCAAAATCGTCTCGATCTCGAAACCATCTCTGAATCCAGCGTTTGCTCAGAAAATGCTATTACATTTATCTCTAATCTGTGGCGACATCTCTGTTTTGATGTCTAAATCTCATTACTGGGATAAAATGCATTACATAACTCCAAGGTAGAGGGGAAAGTACGGACATCATTAGAGTGATTGTCTAGGTTTCGACGAGTGTTTCCAAGGAACCGGGGGCCTCCCTCCCCGATGGCGCAGTGGTAGCGTCGTCTCCTTGTAATCAAGGGACCCCGGGTTCGATACCCGGTGGAGGCACATAGTGGTTTGGATTCCACTTTAAACTGTAGGTCCAGTCCCGATTAGCCTTACTGTGCATAAAGTGGACTTAAAACACTAACCCAAAGCATGTACATACGCAGAAGGAGAGTCTAAGAATTCGAATAATTCGAACTGTGGATTTGTAACAGTTTTTAGGGCATTATTTTACTTACTAAAATCTAATATTTGATACTACGTATAACCATTACAGAACTTTAGGATCTCTTGATTTTCTGTTACAATTCTGCAACTCTCTGCTCTTCCACATATGAAGTGCGAATGCAACAAAATAGGCCACTAGAATAAATTCCATCATGAGAATTAGGCAAGGTCGCCCGCAGGGGGGGGGGGGGGGCAGTGCTTAAAGTGGGGTGATGCTTTCTCCCAATTAAGAGAATTCTTATAAAACATCTCCAACACTAGGATAATTTGCATAGGCACTTAATCTGCTGTCTTTCACGGCACCTCTCGTCTATGTTTTCATGCTACAATTTCAAAATTTGGATTGTATTCTCTTTCCAGACATCTCAGTGGGAGCAAGTGCCAACCTGGGCCCCATCTGAGGGCGCCCTTGGAATTAGGACGACCATTTCAACCGAAAACCAGATTTCCGTAATCAGGACAGACCAGCAAAATTCCCTCCTGGCTTGTACTACAACGGCAAAAGCAATAGTGTGTGGGTTTGATTTGATTTGATATTTTACTTCGCTTTTCTGCAACTTTTGGCTAATCGCGACGATGATGATATGATGAAACTGGTGAAGTAACACTCACAAAGAACACCCATGCTCAGTTCCAGATTAGAACCGCTGTGCTAACCACTGCGCCACCGATGTCGGCAATTGCGGGTGGGCCGGTCCCAGTGGCGGACGTTGAGCACATCGCGCTACGACGCCACGGGTCCCGGTTTCGAATCCTGGCTTGTGCAAGAATGTTTGTGAGAGTCCATTCATCATTTTTATCATATCATCACTCATCCTCATCTTCGCAAATTAGCCAAAAGTGGCACAAGAAGCGAAGTAAGATAAAACAAATCAATAAAAACAATAATAAATAGCGGGTGGATTGTCAATCACCATTTTCACAGTGTGATGATCATGAATTTAAATAAGAACGTCAATAAGCAGAGAACATCAGCTTCGGATCAACAGAATTCCATTCCTCAAAATAACACTGGGTAAAAAGAATGAAAATTGTCTTAGGAATTTGCTTACTATTATCTTTACCGTTGGCTGTAGCTATATATGTAATAAATATAAATATTTATGCCCTACAGTGGCGTATACTGATTCCAAGATCTGGGCTATCTCACTATATCACGTGGTCCTAGGCTATGAATAGAAGTAAGTTTGCCAACTCATAGGAAATCAGGTTGCCAACTCGTAGGAAATCAGATTGCCAACTCGTAGGAAATCAGGTTGCCAACTCGTAGGAAATTAGGTTGCCAACTCATATGAAATCAAGTTTGCCAACTCATACGAAGTCAGGTTTCCAACTCACAAGAAATCAGGTTGCCAACTCCAGAATCACTATCATCATTTCACTGAAATGAATAATATTATTTACAATTTCTGATCGATTTTTCTCTTGTATTTTATTCTCTAGACTTCAGGCTTCGGAGATAGCCTAAGTAGCCTAGAATATACGCTCCTGATGCCCTAGTATTATCTATGGCATCTATAAAGTTCAAGAAGAATTAACTAAATTATTTCCTTAAGTATCAAACTACGAGGTGAGAAGTATTTCAAGTTCCATAACACAATCACGACGTCCACTTTAATACGTTGCTGGCTCAGCTAACATTTCTCGCGTATCCTTCCAACATCTTAATCAGCGAATGACTCACGCAATTATTTATCGCACAAAAAATTAAGCAGGAAACGAAACGCAGTCACGCACATCCACATCGAACAAACATCCAACGTTCTTTTCGCAACCTTGGATTCAAGTCTTGATTAAGTATTTCCTCATGGTAGGGATGGTTCCTAGACGAGAAGAGACAATACCCTGCCGGCCCCTGTGGCGGAGTGGTTAGCACATCGCGCTATGACGCCAGGGGTTCCGGGTTCAAAATCCTGGGTTTGGCATGGATATTTGTGAGTGTCCATTCGTCAATTTCATTATATCATCACTCATCCCCATCTTCGCATTTAGCCAAAAGTGGCACAAAAACGAAGTAAAATAATAAATCAATCAATATACGAGACGATACCCATCAGCAGTGATATAGAAATTTTCGTGATAAGTTAAATGAAGGGTAAGGGGGAAAAGCAAGGAATGTCACAAAACCAGTTTTTGGAGAAAACGACATTTTAATACTAGTCTTTCCAATTTTCTTTCCCAGTACTTCAAATATTCGATCGTCTCTTACACGCACATTTCTCATTTCATTCCAGTGGGTAGCGTACAGTTTTTTAGTACAAGTTCCAACCAACAGAATGAGCTGTAAACCTCAAAATAAAAAAAAAAATAGACATTTCTTGTTTTTTCGCCTTACCCTTCAAATATGTTTCTATTAAATATGTGATTGAAAGCATTTAACTTTTACAAGAAATATCTTTCATGGTAGAATGCTAATGAGGATATCCATTATATGTGCCTATGGGGTCAGGCCCCGCAATACTTTTCCTCTTATTGCATTTTATTTTAGAAATATTGTTCCAGCGCTTAATAAAACAAAATGTTTAATCATTATGCACCTAAAGAATTCTCGCAACTTAATTACTGACTCTGTTTTACAGAAATATTTTATAAACATTTGTTACATGTATATTATTTACACTACACATCGTTGTCAGGTAAGTATGGGAGGGCAAGATCTTAACCAGGGACGAGAATCGATAGGCACTAAAAATAGGCAGACAAAAGACACCGTTAATACAAAATAGGCACTAAACTTGATAAACGCAGGAAAAATTTTTCAGATTAGGCCCTCAAAAAGCAGTTAACTTCTAAATAGACACTTACGACTCAAATAGGCAAAATCAGCCACTCTAAAATTCATGTGTTCCTCTCAGGAATGGCCTGAAACTGCGTTTAAACGTAAAAATCTGCATTTTCAGGTCAAGAAACAAAGAATGAATTTTTGGGTAAATCCTCAGCCTACTTTTGGCATACACTATTGGAAAAAAATTATTACAGCTGAGCCGAAACCGATACCGATACTTGAAAATTGTAACAATTCAAATTATTCAAAATATTCATTAACAATAGTGTGTAGGTATTCCATTCTATTTAATATTCATCAATTGACCAAGAATTTTCTTGAAAATGAACAAAAATTACATTATAATATTATATTACATGTTATGTTATATCAAAATTATTTTCACACAAAACTGGTGCGAAATAAAGAGCAACTACGAATTTTGCAGAATTTCAGAATAATTAGACTCCTAAGGATTGGCACCGACTTAGGATGGGCAAGGCACTTTCTGCACCCCCCACCCCCCCATCCATGAAGAGGGACAGACAGTTAGTATTGGCTCTTTAAGAGAAACTAAATGAAAAATAATGAATTACACATATTGTATCAGTAAATTTTTTGTCTTTCGGTATTTTATAACATTTGACACCTGTTCCCAAGTGAAATCGATTGAGACATAGTAAAAACAGAAAGCAGTTATTTAATTATTTATTTTTTATTCAGAACCTGATAATGCCTAGTTGTTGACATATACTGACCAGTTATTGTCACACTTGTGCCCAGTTATTGGCACTCCATATTTACAATGTGCTAAGCCTCTAACATTCACAGTTATTGTAGGCTACGTAGCAGCTAAGCCTAAAGTCTATATTGTAGGTATAAACAATTCAAATAGGAATATGCGTAATGAAAATTATGAAAGAACTCAGAAAAGTAAATCAGAGAAATGGTTTAAATACCGAAAGTCTGTACCAATAGCTGTCAGTCTGAATGCTGGTGCTTGGCCCTGGTGGCAACTACTGGTTAACATAAAGCTTTCAAAGTCAGAATGCTGGCATCGTTATTCTTATGTTTTAAATAGCGCCATGCCTCGTCGCCTTGTAGTCAAGGGGTCCCGGGTTCGATACCCGGTGGAAACACATGGCACAGTGGTTCGGATCTCACTTTAAACTGTAGGTCCAGTCCCGATTAGCTTTCCTGTGCATAAAGTGGACTTAAAACAACAATTCAATCAATCAATCAAAATAGCACCATGGTAGTGTTAAACAAGATGAAAGGCCTATTTCTTCCAAATTGCGAGTTATTGTCTCTTGTGCCAAGTAATTGGGCATCATGCACATTAGCAATACCAATTATTGGCACCCTTGAAAGCGTGCAGCGATTAAACAATTTGTTGGCAATGGGACGTCAATGCACTTCCTTTAGGGTCTAGCTAACCGTTAAATAAGAACCATGTGCAATAATTTCATTACAACAATAAATAACAAGAGAAACATGAAAATATATTCCTTAACCTATCTGCTTAGAATTGAGCAGAACTCTTGAAAATCGCAAAAGCCTTCCAGATATACGCGATTTTTTCACAAGAAATAACAAACTAAATAGACGCCACTTGCAAATGTCATCAACGGAAGACAGAGCAACAAGGCGGGAACAAGACCAATGTTGCCAGTTTCACAGACATCTTAATTTCTACAAATGTTCCTCAACGTGCCAAAAAACTGGGCAGTGCCAATTACAGGAAAGCTTATCCTATTATATATATATATAAAGTAATGTTTGTGCCAACCTTGCGCCCCCTCCCCAATTTATTTCAAGTTAGCGCCTCTGCTCCTACGACATTTTTGCGGACCCTGTGGAAGACCAAAATGCCGGAAGAGTATCGGTCGGTATCGGTAAATAAAATACAACACATACTTTCCGATACAATTACCACTGGCATCGGCCAATACCGATACATCAGTCCTAAACATTATAAAACAAATCTCAGTTCAAACCGACCAAAAGATGTCGCCACTGTGTACAAGTCCAAGAATGCTTCCCAATACTATTTCTTCTACACACTTTCATATAGGAAATGGCACATAGTTGCCAAAGGTATTACAAGAAGGTAATTCGATACAGTGCAAGTACGATTCCAGAACTAACGCTGGGATGACCTCCAGTCGTTGTCTTTCGTGAAGATGGTTTGTCGCGGTGACAGCATATCAGAGGCTGTGAGAAGGTGAGCAATCGCTCGTGTACATGGTCGTGGGCAGCTGAATCCATTTTCCTTGCGGCTTGTCAGGTGAAGGCTGCTCTTTCGGGTTTGTGTCCAGCCTCGGGAGAATGTCCGTGATTTACGAAGGTCAGAAAGTAGGTCTTTGGTGTACCAGGAGCAGGAAGACACATGGCGAACCTCTGTTTTGTTTTTTTCGCGTACCTATAGAGATGTGTGCAGTGGGAGCTCTGCAAATTGTTCATGACTAATTTTCTCTCATGCATAATACGTGTTCTTAAGGATTTTTTTTAACGTATGCTGGTACAGTGGGATTCATGAATATTACCTTGCAAATTGTCCATGACTATTTTCATTAACATTTCTCTTGCATCCTGTGTATCTTTAAGCGATGGATGTTTATGTATGCTGGTGCAGAAGTTGTCAACAGCTTGTTTTGAGTTTTCTTTTAATTCTTGAAGCTCTTATTGGGTCAAATAAAGTGCACGAACAGGGTAATGGACAATTTTCACGGTAATACTTTTGGATACCACTGTACAGAGGCAATTAGAGTTTGGTTTTAATTCCTGAAGCTCACATTGCGTAAACAAAGAGAATAAACTTGCTGATGGACAATTTGCTTAGTAATACGTGTTGTAACGATGAGATAGGACTTCAATGTAATTGTGTAATGCAGGTGTTAACTTGTGTAATGGTGTTGATTTGTTACCATTCAAACTTGCTTGAATATCATCAAACATTTCCCATTGCTTTAGGGCCTCCCCCATGTCGCAGTGGTAGCGTCATTGCCTTGTAATCGAAGGGTCCCGGGTTCTATACCCGGTGGAGGCACAAGTGGTTCGGAACCCACTTTAAACTGTAGGTCCAGTCCCGATTAGCCTTACTGTGCATAAAGTTGACTTAAAACAGCAACTCAAACCAAAAATCCATTGCTTTTCTACTGATATTATGCTACAAGAGAACATGCCTAAGACATTGGATTTAAAGGAATTCAAACGGGAAGTAGCCAATGCGAGTGCCCTTCATCACTCATATTCATTTTTGCGATTAGTCCAAACTGGCAGAAAAAAGAGGTAAAATAAATCAAGTCAATACATACATTTTCCACACAATTCCCAAATTTATCCTACACCTATTGTCGAAGAAAGGTCAATTCGTTATCATTTTGATTCCAAATGAAAAAGTATGGAACACATTTGGACAGTTAGTCATTTAAAAAAATCCTTGCACCTTGGACTGAATTTTCCAGGCTAACCAAGTTCCAAATCTGGACTCGTTGGACATGTGTTTTATCTTTTGATTTGTTGATTTTTGTTATTTAACGTCGCCTTCCACTTTGGCTAATCGCGACGACGAGGATGAGTGATTTATGATGAATTTGACGAAGGCACATTCACAAGCAAAACCCATGCCCAGACAGCGAGTCAAACCCTGGACAATTGACGGCGTGGCGCGCTGTAACAGATTGTTGAGATGTCCGAAAAGAATTACGAAAAGAACTATAAACACACCTCCTGAAAGTGGACTATGTCTCGCGGGAAACAGCAGTGTCAGTTGTTTTTGGCGCGAAGAACAGTAGCGAGCGAGCGAGGGAAGCCGTTGGAAGGCCGCGCAGTTTTCTTCGTGTTAAGACTGAAAATGTAGTCTTGTCGACTGAACGGTAGTTCGCAATCACGTTAAGAAGAAGTTAAAGCTCTGAATCGGTGACTGACCGTTGTTAGTTTTCGATATTCACGAAAACTGTAGGGTCTAAGTTGTTTGGCCCGGAAGCTACAGTGAGGAAGATGGAAACGTGTGCCCAGAAGCATGGGTCTGAGATGATGACGTGATCATCTCGAAAGGATTTTGTTAGCTGTTCCAGAGAGTTTTCTTCTAATTGGATCCGAGTTTGCAGAAAGGAAAGTGAAGTGAAAAACTTAGTGTTAAAGTGAGACGTGATTACTTTGATAATAAAGAGAGCTCTCGTATTCAGTGATTAAAGTGGTTCTTACAAAAGGGTGAAAGAAAAGCGCTTTTCAGAAAAAGGTAGAGATCTCAAAACAGGCTAGCCTTTGGTCATGTAAGTAAATGTAGTAATATTCAGTAATTATTTTAAACTCAATTTTTATAAGAGTGTGTAGCTATAGAAATTTATTTTGTTTTTTCAATACAATCCAAAGTGCCGCTTTAATCCTCGTATTAAGTTGACTTTTATAAACCGAGGACAAGCGGGAACTCAGCGGCCTTTCACTTTAAATTTTATAATTATTTACTAAATGTAATTTTTATTGGATACGCAACTTGAGAGTATTAATAAACCTGAAAAGAAATTGTTTCCCGCTGAACGAAAGCAAGAAACTACGTAAAATCCAGTTTTATCGTTACAGCGCTACGTTAACCATTGAGCCCCGGAGGTCGGCCACATATGTGATACAAGTGCTCCGATTCCAATATATCCCATCCCAGGGCTGGATTTCCACACTTTCATTTATAAAATGCTCCTTGGACTATATTTTGAATTGAAGACAGAGGCTCTGTCTGAAAAGTCAAAAAATTAGTCTTGAAATATGGTCTTGTCGGAAGTGACGTCACCTAGTGCAGTTCAAAAGCTGCAAGAAAACGAGCAATCGAGAACCCAGACTGGAGGTCGCGAGGTTACAGGCTTGAATACTTGACTCGTTCCCTTTTTTGAAATTTGAAAGTCGGCCACTTTACGTGTGGAAATATAAGTACAATCACTTTTTAAAATTGCAATGTGATTTTTATGGCACAAAACAAGTGTTTATAACGCGGGAAAAAATGTTTTCTTAGTTTTATCAACTGATCGTGTTTGGCGCTGCAGTCGAATCGCAATTCGAAAGATTTTCGTTTCCAGTCCATGGCTTCAAGACTGAACTGCAAGACCTTTCTCGAAGTATGCTCCCTTCCAGTACGGTGTTGCATCTCTCGGACGCGACCAAAGTCTCAATCGGAGGAGAGAAGTTGTCGTGCGTGTGTCCTCCAGTCTCTGGGTGGGAAGGGAAAGTGGTCTCTGTAAGATTTAGTGTCCGCATCCCGTTACCTCGGGGCGAAAGTGATTCATGCGTGATCCCTGCGACTCTGTGGGCGTTCCGCTCTCTAATCACGTATCACGGTTTCATATCACACGTTCCTAAAGAATACTTACGTAACGCGGTGTCGCGCGTTCTTCCCAAGGTTGCAAACCTCTCATACCTTTCAGTAAATTCATCTTAAAAAAGGAAGGGGGTTACGATTCATGTGCATTGTCTCGTATTAACTCGTCTTCTTAACACAAGAGATCAATTTACAAAATAAGCTTAGGATGAGTTAAGATATGTAATCAGTAGCTAACGTAAATAAAATACTTACTTACTTTAGTGTAAGGATTTAATGACTTTTCTCAATAAATAATCATAAAAATTACAAATAGTCCACGTGAGTCAGGCAGCCAATAACTAGCTCAAGTTAGCTTGTCCTGAGATTTTCCTACGCTCTGCTTGGTTCTTCGTCTACTATTGAGTTATTGAGCGAGACTTTGGCGGGAAGAGCAAAAGTTATTTTTCAAGGACTATGGGCGCCCACAGAATTTGTTCTCGGGGGGGGGGGTCATAGAAACCTTTTTATTATTATTACTATCATCATCATTACTACTACTACTACTACTACTTCTTCTTATATATATATATATATATATATATATTTAAAATTACATACGTTTGAAATATCCATATTCTGTATCTACAATTTGCATAACTGTATACTTAACATGTTAATTCATGTAGGACAAAAACCTGTTTTTGAAAGTTAGATCAGTGTAAAATAGACTGTAAGCGTAAATGTAAACCTATTTCAAATCATAATAATAGTTTCTGTAACTTGTAGCCTGTAAGTCACATAAAACAATATTTTTTGTTATAAAATATCGCTGCAATTTCGCCATTTGAATTACATGAACTCTTCCCAGAAGTCTCGGGGGGGGGGGAGGGGCGAGCACCCCCTGGCCCACCCCTTCGGGCTCCCTTGCGGATTATAGTTACAAGAAGTTTCTGCTGAGTAGGAATGTAGCTCCTTTTAAAATAATTTATGCTACCAAATAATTTGTTTTCTGAGATTTAGGTCTGTCACGTGTGTACTTTTCGGGCCTCCACGATGACTTAGTGGGAAACGCTGTTGCATTGCAATCCTGGATTCGATCCAATATTGCACAGTGGCACGGACCTAACTTTAAACTGTTCATACATTTCCGCTTATCCTATCTGTGCTTAAAGTAAATTTAGGAAAACGTTTGACCATCATCTCGCACGGCTTCCCTACACTTGATATCATCCTCCTATTCGCACATAATTCCTCCTTATTAAAATGTAGGCACTCTCTCGTTACACTATCTTGCATGAAGTGAACTTTAAATATTTGATTGGTCAAACACGTATTTGACGATTGTGTATCTCAACGAAAGCCTTTCACACTGAATATGTAAAATTTGTTCAAACCACTGATGATCATTCTGTATATATTATTCTTGAATCCTTTAGGTATTCATAAGGTAATCAGTGAAAATGCAAAACGTACTACAGCACAGGGCGCTAGGACTAAAAATATATACCGTGGACATTAATTTACTTAGTTGACTGTATACGTCTATGCTGAACACCCTGTATAAAATGCAAAATTTTCTATCATTGTATATTAACGAATATGTAGACTATGCAAAGGGTTATAATACCGAAAAGTCATCAACCAGGAGAAAACACGGGTTATTCTGTTCTTGTAGTTGAGCACATCACTTAAAGTGGCTCGTGGGACAAGTTGCATCGAGCCTTGGAAATAACTCGATGGATGCTTCTATGGTTTAAAATGGTGACCAGTACCTTACTCAAAGAATATTTAATTATTGTAGATATACGGGATGGACATCAGTGGCTGTAAAATGTTAATGATTGCTTGCGATATTGGCAACCCTATAAACACTGGTTTTGAAGTTTGTTTTTAGTCCACTTTATGCACAGACAGGCTAATCGGGACTGGAAATAAAATTTAAGGTAACATTCGAACCACTATGTGCCTCAATCGGGTATCGAACCCTGGGCTCCTTGATTACAAGGCGACGAGGTTGTCACTAAGCTATTTGCAAGCCTTTGTAAGAAATAATTTTGTATCCGCAGACGCATCAAGGTTCAACTGACTGATTGATTTGGTTTATTTTACTTCGCTTTTCTGCAACTTTTGGCTAATCGCGAAGATGAAGATGAGTGATGATGATGAAATTGATGAAGGGACACTCACAAAGAACATCCATGTCCAGGTCAGGATTCTAACACGGCAGCCTTGCATCGTAGCGCGCTGTGCTAACGACTCCACCACGGAAATCGGGCTTATGGTTCGAGTTTTGACTTGGCGATGGGTGTGATTATCCCTACGTCATTTTCGTCCAATCAGCATCCGTCCTCATCGTCGCGATTATTCTAAAGTGGCAGAAAAGCGAGGTAAAACATGAAAAATACAACAAAATTCCAAGTCAAATCGGGTATTCAACGGTCCGAGGTTCAGGGTCTTCCGTGAGGATGGGTGCTTCATCATCATCATGCACCCTCGCCGTCGCGATTAGCTTAAAGAGGCAGAGAAAAGAATTGATATACGAACACTGGAAAAATTCTAGAAAAATACTACAATTTTTAGTTGCGAGTTGGCAACGCTGTTCCCCTTTTTCCTAGAAAGCATTGAGAAATCGTCTTCCAATGCTACACATCGCCAGCGGGCATGAAGATCAAACCTGCAACTGGAGAGAAGCTGCAAATCATGAGATATGTTACCAGCCTCTTATTAACGCCGCTGCCTCGCCAGCCTGTCTTCGGAGATAAATAACCGACCGTTAGCGTCAACCTTGGCATAATTGAGGTCCATTACGAGAACAGAACGGAGCGTGCCTTGCGCATTCTGCATGTCGAGAGGTGTAATCGCTTTGACCTGAGCCGTTTGGTTGTAACACCAGTAGAGACTCACTTGTTTCTTTCTTGTTTCTGTCTTTGTCGAAAGCATTGTTGTCTGCGAAGCCAGACTGCTTCGTGCAGTGACCAGGATCGGGACATTCCTTAGGTCTGCTTTCATATTTTTCGAACAGTGACGCTATGTAAATACTGCCCTGGATTTTATGGCAATTTGTATAGCGCGGACTCTACCTTACATAGAAGGATTTCATGTTGACGTCACAGAAAATCATCTTCCAGTGGGTTAAGAGCCTGACAAAGTATTTACAGGTGGAGTCCGATTATCTTTCTCGTTTTTTCTATCGACCTTTACTTTTCCTGCTTTTCTGCATTTCTCTCTCTCTCTCTCTCTCTCTCTCTCTCTCTCTCTCTCTCTCTCCCTTTCAACAATCATGAATAGATCCCCAGATTTCCATGTATTACATATCCTATTCCTTTCTAGATACATACATTGAACTAGAAACTGTCAACGAATTATACAACTGACATTATTTTGCACAAGTTTTATGTTACATATTTTTACATATCTGCCACGATATTACACATTTTACAAATTTGCTAATTTACTTTATATAAAATAACATATTTCTGTGTTTTTTATCCTAACTTGATCATTTTCCCTATATTTTCCATCCCTGAAACATGATGAAGGAAATTTGTATCTCATGTGATGTGTCATATTTTCTACTCAATGAGATGCATAGTACTTACGGTCACCTAACATGGACTGCCAAGTCGAAGGACAGGGTGAAGACAAAAAAGAAAATAACAAATACGGGAACTTTTATTTATCAAAAGTTGCCGGAGTTTCTCCCGCCCCCCCCCCCCCCCCCCCGGTTACATATTTTCGTTTCGCTTTTAGGTTCAGGCAAAGCATCTACGAAACTTGGCATTGGTGGACAAGAAAGCTACTTTCCTGTGCGTAACGAGTTACACAATATGTTCCCTTGTACGCACAAAGGTAACATATTGTTTTGGTTTCTTAAATATGTACATATTACCATCCTTTTTTGAGTTTATAAATTTGATACAAATTTTAATTTGAACAACTTATGTCCTAAAAATTATGTTGAATATGTTGAAATAAAATAAATATCTAGCAGAATTCTTGAATTTGATTGAATTATTATTAATATTGCATCTTCTTTGATACTTATATTGCTACAAACGCTTTTGATAATACATATTTAGGTACATATTCTATCAGTTATTGCATATTCATGTACATATTTTGTATTTCGATATTACATAAAGATCCGGAGTCTACTCATGAGCACAGATTCTCTTTCTCATTCTTTCTACTTCTATTTCTTCTGATTTCTGTTTTTCCTTCTCTATCTTTCTGCCATGTTTCTATCTTCTCTCTTTCTTTGCCTTTCAGTACTCAATATCATTCTTTCCTTAAACCTTTATTTTCCCTTCTACTCTATCTTAGTTCTTCCCTCTCTTTCTCAGCACACATGAGTAAGAATATTCTCATTCACGTTCTTTCTTTCTATCTCTTCATTTTTCTCTCTCCTTTTCTATCCCTTTCATTAATCCGAAAATTATCTTTGTCGTTCTTTCTTTTTACTTCCCTTACCCCCGTTTCCGTGTTTCTCCTTTCTCTTTCTTTCCATGTCCCTATTTCCTCTTTCTTTTCCTTTCAGTTCTCAGTTCTTTTTCTTTCTTTCTTTTCAAATGTCTTTTTCGCTGTTTTCTTTCTTTTTTTCGCGATTAGCTAAAATGGCTGAAGAGGGACTAAATAACACAGAAATCAAACCGAATCGACCAATCTTGCCTTCCAGTAAATTCGGCGGAAATAAATAACTTTTGATTAAACAACATGTGTCAAAATAGTATATCTTCGTTATTTAGTTTTAGTACTTGATGAGTCTTTGGTGCTGGGGAGATCCGAACCCCTCCCCCTGAATGCGTACTTGCATTCTTGATATTGTTTTGTTTCGTTTGAGACTATTTGGTCTACCGTTCTAGTATTGCATCTGCTGATGTACTGGTGGTAGCAATTACACATTTGACGTATGTTGATATGTGCTACCTTAACTTTACACCGTATCTTTATTTATTTTAAGCGAAATATTTAAATCTTAGTTACTTTCAGTACCGCAGCACCATTATTTGTTCCTGATTTTTTTATTGGTCAAGGCAAGCAGAGAAAGGAGTTCATAAGAAGGCTTTTGACCTTCCTATCGCAAGGCGTTCCTTTATTTACAGCGTCCTTCACATTGTGAACTACTCTAGAGCCATCTGCAGGGAAGCAGGGCAATTAAAGTTCTCGAGTGTAACTCTTTAATGCCTTGGGAGGCTTAGGTGTTGGAAATTGCACTCAGTGATTCGTTACGCGTTGGTTGCGCTGAGTTAAGGAGGGGAAGTTCTCAAAAGTGCTATTAGTGCGACTTAACGACGGTTGGTAAGATATCAATGGGAGGTCTTAATTTGTTTCTCTGTGCTTTAAGTAGGTACAACATGAAACTGTACTAACTAGAAGCAATTTTAAGGGCAGGAACAAGAGTTTAAATTTTTGTCCGAAAGATGTCAGGACAAAATCATGATAACTTTATTGTCACCAGAAGCATAGCATATAAATTAACCAGAGTCACATACAGTCAATTTTCTTTGCAGTATTCAATACCTCAAAATGTATGCGTTATACACAGTTGCTATATTTTTTGTAAGAAGTAAGGTTATTGTTTTCTGATTACATGTGAATTTTCGTTTGTATCATATCGCTTTTATGCCACTGCTAATCGAGAGGTTATTTTTTTTTAAAAAATTAAGTTCGATGCTAATGGCGAGCGACGAAGAGAATGAGGGATGATTAGATGAAATTGAAGAAGGGACGCTCATTCATGCCCAGACCGGATTAGAACCCGACAACCCTTGAAGCATAAATGATGCTTCCAAAAATCTCATCGTACTTTACACGGAAGCATTTCATGTAACATTCCCATTAGCTTTTGCAACAATAATAATATGTACAGCACGAAAGGCACACCTACGTACACCATCTATGCTGAGTGCACGGTGTTTACATTTGAAACAACTAAAATATTCTTCCATACGTGTACAGTAAACGTTGTAAAGTATGTATTTAAGCAGCGCCATTGTTTTGTACCTAATAACGTTTTATACGAAACGTTATTCCTCTCGGTTGAATAGTTATCGACTTTTAAAAATGTGAAGTGATGCATTGCTCACATCTCACTCGGCCACCATTACACCTGTACACGTGACCTAGAGATCACTTCTGATTGGTTATGCCATGAAAATTGCTGCGGAAATAGGACTGATTCTATCCTTGAGAAATGTCATGAAATATGCCATGTAATCTAAAATGCCATAGCATTTTTTATTTTACGCGGTAGCATTGTGGTCATGGTAAAAATGCTAAGAAAAATTCTAAGTAAAATGCTTTCGTTTAAAGCGGGTATAACGCGCTCAGCCACCGAGCCGGCTGAAGGGTAAGCTATGGCACTGGTTAAGGTAACCACATTCACCTGACCTCAATCCCACGGAATTTGGGGAATTTTGAAATCCGAGATGTGTGCTGTGAAAAACTGCGACCTGGATCCGGAAACGGATAACTTCTGCAACTTTACTTTGGATCCTGACATTTTGAAGAGAATTAAAGGAAACATGTAGAAACATTTGACGAAGTGTTTTGAGACTGTTGGCAGCCATGCGGAGAACATTTTGAATTAAAGGAATTCGCTCTCATTGGTCCAAGACTTTGTGGGCACACTGTAATACCATTTCGGAAGATGGTTTATTGAAGGGACCAAGAGAATACATAATATTTGACACCAATTAAATATTCCTATTTTACTTCGTTCATTTTAATTTTGTGATTTTCTTGACAAATATTAATTTTAAAGTTAAATATTGACGCCGCTATATTTTAATTGGGTCCATCGAATTCAGCGTCCTTGCCCACGACAGTCATTATAATATGTAAATACGCGTTGCGATAGGAACATTGTACAGAGTGATCACAAACTGCCATTACCCCCTATCGCTTGTCCACATCGGCATAGATGGTCGCATTGTATTAATGTGAGATCATAGCAGAGGACAACTCGGAGGTAGTGTGACTATTCGTTATGATTTAGTCCAGAGTGTCTGTGTGTACACCATCGTTTTCATAACAGAGTATGATTCTCCGCCATGTACGATGGGAAATTCTTCTCAACATTGCTGGCGTGATGGCAGTAAATGCACGTCGAACAGCATCCTTCAGTTCGTCAACTGTCTCGTAACGTGTGGCAGCAACCTTCTGTTTAATGAACCCCCATAATGCATTGTCGCAAGATGACAGTTCAGGACTTCGGGGTGGCCACCCCAAAGGCGCAGGTAAATGGACAGAACCACGTCCAATCCATGTATCAGGAAATACCTCATTGAGATATTCCCTCACGGCAATAGCATAATGGGCTGGTGCTCCATCTTGCTGGAACCATACACGACTGAGCAGTTCCTGTTCTTGCAGAAGTGGAATAAACCAATCACGTAACATGGTGAGATACGACATTTGATTCACAGCACCGTCAAAGAAATATGGACCCACCAAGTGGGTTGCAGACATTGCAGCCCAGATCATGACATGTGGTGGGTTGTGTTCAAGTTCTTCATAAAAATGTGGATTTTCTTTACTCCAGAAATAAATGTTTCTCGCTTTTGCACTGCGATATATCGCACACTCGTCCGAGAAAAAACACTTTACCCCTTGAAGGAACAGTTGTAAAGACATCGAGCATTCGCCCACAAGCCTGATGACGTTTTTGCATGTCATTATCACTCAATTCGTTTATAAACGAAGGTTTAAATGCCTTTAACTTCAAATCCTTCTTCATATGTTTTTGTAATGTCGAATATGGAACTCCCAATTCCTGTGACCGCTTACGAATGGACTTTTTTGACGAACGTTCGACAGACGCTGCAGCCTCCACACACGTTTCCAGTCGTGTTGATGGTCGTCCTGGGCGGGGCTTATCTTTTATGCAACCAGTTGCAAAGAGCTCTTTCTCCCACCGCAAAATTGTTGGTTTTGGTGGGGAAGGTTTCTGAAACCTTACAGTGAAATCATGCTGAATATCTCTCATTGATTTTCCTGTATGTGGTTGTTCGTGAGCCCACGTGCTCATGACGATCCGTTCCTCCATGGTGTAAGTGAACTCATCAGCCATGATTTAGATGTAGATCCTGCAACAATAAGAAACAACAATTCATTAACATCTGTGTAATACATAGGGGGTAATGGGACTTTGTGATCACTCTGTAGCCTACATGTAATACAGTACAGCAATAAAGTTTTAAAAATATATTCTACTATTTATTACATTGACTATAGGTTACCAATGAATTTAAAACAAAACTCAAACAAATAGCACTGGAACACCAAGATCTCTTACATCCATCTAAACATTCCTGGTTATAGGACTCGAATATTATTTACGAGGGCTTTTAAACTGAGTGTACAGGAAATTCGTAAAATGACGGGATATGACCATAAGGGGTGTGTTATGTCTTATTTTGTAGCACTCTATCCTACATTGTATTGTCTTTTCCGGCTTTTTGAAGGAAAACTGGTTCACACTATCTCTTTTTTTTTTGGCTCTGAACCCGTCCCCTCTCCTGAGTATGCATACGACAGGAGCTAAATTGACACGGCACGTGACTCGCACAGAAAATTACCAACAACTCTTCCGACATAATTTTCTCTTGTTATCGACAAGGATAACGAAGTTGGTTTCCATGGTTTGTAAGTTTCCAAAATTCCCAATTAGCAACTAATTCCGGGAAGCAAACATCCCAGTGAAGATTCTGCGTAAGTCTAAAACGAGCAATTATTGGAATAGTTTTGTAATTATATCTCAGGGAAACAAGGGATTACTTTCAGATCCGATACATTAGAGGGGAAAATATGAAAAGCTCTACAATACCATAACTGCATGTGATTCAGAATCACGTGAACGTGTGAGATAGTAAATCTGAAAAGATATTTGCAAAACAATAGTTAGCAAAGAGAAAACTAAATATATGCTTACAGGCCGAAACCAAGCGTTAGGTAATAATCAAAATCTAATTATTGATAACAACTCGTTTTAACCAGTTTCCAAATTCAAGTACTTAGGAGTAATACTAACAAATTATGACAGATATCGTCATATGGCTGGTTTATCTTACCTTACCTGCACACATGTGGGATGATTAGCGGTGATTTAAACACGTCCATGTACCCTGAATACAAGTAATTCAGAGAATTCACGAAAGATGGAGTATAAGTGCTGTTTAAATAATCACTGCTCACGTTAACAAGAAAAAAATAATGTTGGAAGGCCCCAATCGGAATTTTAGGAATTAAACTATATTTGATTCATATTTAAGCTTTCTAGTAGCACTTTGGACGTTATGTTATAATATCTCTTATTTTTAATAATAAATACCGCGAAAGGTTTGATGTCGCCTTATGCACAGGGACATTTGGGGCTGACAGCGATTTTACGGGGTCTTGCAATTTGTGCACTTAACATTAAAAATTAACTCATACAGCGCGTTATTCTCCATATTTCGCATCAATAATTATTACTATTCAAGTTTATATTATAATAAGATCTTTGATACATACACATATATATTCATGCTCAATAATATATTCAGAAATATTGTTTTTGTTAACGCGAAAAAACGTGTTGTAAAAAGGAGGTGTTGGAACTTGGAGGGAAATCTTGGTCGGTAGATGATGGACGGTGGTTGATGTGCGAAAGATTGACAGAGAGAAGAAATAATCTTCGGATTATTTACACACACGACAAGTCGAGGGCTATGTCGTAGTGAATCTAAAGGATGAAAGGTTGGAGATCAGATGGACTTACACGTAAAATATGATGCGTCAGTAGGACATTGGTATAACGAAAGGAAAAGGGTAGGGGATACGATCCATGTGATCCTAACCAACCGCCAAGGAGGAAAGCTGTTGTTCGTTATAATTAATACACGAGCTCATGTCTACGTACTTTATCGGCAGATCTGCCTAATATACATCCGTATTTAATCCATAAAAGGATTGTGTTATACCTTTGATAATTAGGTATATTTAAATGTTCCGTTATTTCCTAAGTAGAAATATGCCAGTTTGAGGCGGTGTTGCCCAATGTATACACAATTTCATATTGTCAGCATATGCATCTTTAAAGTAATCATCAGCTGTTAATGCTGAGACAAACGATTGTTTTTGTTTGTTTGAAGAAGTATGAGAAGTCGTCTGTTGCTCATAAGAGAGAGTCATGTAAAATTTAACACCGGCAAACAATAAATAAATCCTATAGATCAAGAATTCTTTTTCACTTGGAATTTACATTTGAATTATTCTAAATTCAGTGCATGAATCCATGCTCTACTATATGTAGATTCTCTTTCAGCAGGGAGGAATTTGGGTGTGCTTTTGATGTATCCAGCATTATCGTTTGCTTTAAGCAAACTCGCCAAGTGGTTGGAGATAATAGTGAGATATTTCTCATCTACGCTTATCACAGATCTTAGACAGTATTAAGTTTTGGGTTCTGTTGGGTTTTATGAACAAATTAATTTCATCCACGTTTCTGAGAAACTAGGATATTCAAGGACGAAATTGAGTTATCAAGTATTGAGTGCAAGTTTGGGAGTTAGGGTAGTAGTTGGCACTCCAGAAGGGTACATTGAAGTAATTATTATTGAAATTTGAACCTGAATATACATAGGGAACTTCAGAATTTGTGAAGCAGTAACAATTTATTCTCTAGACAAAAGGTAGTTTCTTAAGCACCTAGGTTTGTGCATATATATATAGTGGGTTATAATAATTTTATTTCTTTGGAGATTGAAATTTCCCTCTCAGCAGTACTTCTATCAGCGTCTTCAGCGTACCAGGTGTGACACATGAGGGCCATCTGGAAAATACAAGATTGAAGTGGTAGTAATTTTGATGTCAAGGGAATCTTTTTCGGGTGCTCTCATGACGTGATTGTGTGCAGGTAACCCTCAGCTCTGACGTGCCGTCATAAAATGAAAATGATATTAAAGAGGAAATAAAAAGTAGGCTTAATTCAGAAAATGCATGTTACTTTTCTTTTCATAAACTTTTGTCTTCTCGTTTAATATCTAAGAAACTAAAAGTTAAAATATACAAAACAGTAATTTTGCCTACATTATTATATGGATGCGAAACTTGGTCCCTTACATTGAAAGAGGAACATAAATTGAGATTATTTGAAAATAAGATCCTTAGGAAAATATTTGGACCTAAAAGGGATGAGGAGACAGGTGAGTGGAGAAGGTTACATAATTTAGAACTACATAATTTGTATTCATGTCCAGATATTATTAGAATAATTAAATCAAGACGACTTAGGTGGGCAGGCCATGTGGCACGAATGGGACAGGAAAGAAGAATTTACTAGATTCTTGTTGGGAAACCTGATGGTAAGAGACCTATAGGAAGGCCAAGACGAACATTGAAGGATAACGTTGAGATAGACCTAAGGAAAATCGGTAAGGATGGAAAAGAGTATATAGATCTTGCTCATGATAGGGACAGATGGAAGGCATGTGTTGCTGCAGCCATGAACCTTCGGCTTTAAGAAGGCTAGAGAGTTAGTTACTTAGTTAGAAAAGATCTTTGCAATGTAGTAAGCAGAAACACGAGTAGATAATAAATTTTAATTAATTTTCGTAGTACATTGAAGACAGCACATATTAGTATGGCTGAGTTGATACCGATACACTTATCGAGTCCCTTCGATACTGATATCGGTGCTTAAAGATTGTAAAGTTATTCCAAATCACTGATTAATTAGTGATTAGTAATTTTGCATAACTTCTAGGATAATTAGACTTCGCGAAAGTATCGCGTGGCATTTCTGCGGACCTCGCGACCGTCGGAAAAGAATAGTCCAGTACCACTGGTATCGATCGATACGATACATAGTATCGGCTCAGCCCTACATATTAGCAAATTACAGTGTACTGTAATTGTGTACGGTGTTCAAATGTTCATAACGGAAATGATATTTACTTATATTAAATTCATGAATTATGTCTCTTTTTTTCCAGTGCATTGTTTAGAAAGTCGTGAAAACTATTCTTATTTTTGTGGTCCATTTGTGAACTCAGACAGATCGTTTGTATCTCCATGTTCAATGAATTGAGAAAAGAAATACGTGCATAGAATTACGGCGAAGTCGAAGAGTGATATAGGTGAGTTAGTGATGGGGAAATGAGTGATTTCACCATCAAGGTTAAATTGTGATTGTTACTTGAAAATCACAGTTCTTTTTAACTGTGATTTCGGTGATTGTGAACAATTGTGGCTGGAATTGCTCAAGAATTGTGTAGAGAAGCAAAGTTAGAGTAGCCTTAGAAGTTACTATATTCTGCACAGATTACATTTACGCAAGGGTTCAGATATTGTTGACGTTTCCACCAGATCATTCCTTAAGCTTCTTTCCTTGTGCTATCCTCCAATACGCAATGATAACCGTATTCTAATTGTATTATGTGATAAAAAAATGCAGTTTCGATCTTGCTTACTGTGATTTTTGTTTATTTCTTTTTGCAATATCCGATAAATAAGCGAACAGAAGAAATAACAGCTTATCACACATTGCTCTATGACTGAATCACAGTCGCGACTGTGATTTATGAATCATAGTGATAAAAATCACAGTTGTGATTTATGACTCGCAATGATAAAAATCACAGTGATATGTCTGACATGGCTACATCAAATATACATTACTAACACGAATACGGCTCTCGACCAGAGAATGATTCCTGTCTGGTCACGGATAGTTTCGAGTTCTAGTCCAGCCTGTCCCTTCATCAGTTTTATCTAATCATCACTCATCTTCATCGTTGAAATAGCGAAAAGTGGCAGAAGAGTTATGCAAAATAAGAACCCTGTATACACAGGCATGACATTTGTGCCAACGAAAGGGATCAATATATTCCTGGAAACGAACTGAAGCATACAAAATTTTCCACTGCACGTCTGAAATTCTGTTATAAAAAGTATGGAAAATTTCCATACAACAGCAAAATATTTGCAACGCTGCGTGAACATGTGCACTACACGTAATCAATCAGGTATGAAACGAAGTTTGTACGTCAAATCGGAGCCAGAGGTTTTTGCTCTCCCTACCCGCCATTTGATAACAATGAGATGAAATGTCAAAAGCTGTCGCAATTGTTAAAAGAAACGTGCATAAAGCATCACTGACAATGCAATTTCCAGAGAGATATATTCGTTCTCCTTTCATCCAAACCTCTTTCATCTCTTGTAATATTACTTTGCGACAGTGAAATGCTAGCAAATATCCTACAAAAAATGTTCCATTTCTCTAAACAGAAATATTAGAGTAGATACGGCATTTATGAAACCAGTGTTTGGGGGCTCCCCGATGACGTAGTGGTAACGTCGTCGCTTTGTAATCAAGGCATCCCGTGTCCAGTCCCGATTAGCCTATCGGTGCATAAAGTGGACTTAAAACAACAAATCAAACAAACCAGTGTTTGGAAGTAACTTGTTACAGGTAAAGCAGTTATAAGTAACAATTACTTTCTTGAGGTATTCTAACTATAACTAACTACCTTTCAAAGTAAGTAGCCCTAACTGTAACAGAGTAACTTTCTTATGATAAAAGCAACGTTGCCAATAGTTACTTTTACAATTAGTTTACGACACTTACATTGTTAACTTGAAAATTTGTAACGTTGGGGTAGAACTCATTAGGCAACTTTATTTCCAACTTTGTGTCTTCTCTGGATGCTAATGTGAAAGGATTTCACGTGTAATCGCCTAAGGCAAGGAAGTTGGGCCTTGTTGCAATTCGTAATATCGATTCTCCTCGCCTTGTAATCAAAGGGTCCCGGGTTCGATACCCGGTGGAGGTACATGGTGGTTCGAATCCCACTTCAAACTGTAGGCCCCGTCCAGATTAGCCTTTGTGTCCATAGTTTGGACTTAGAACAACAACTCAATTGACGTGGTTCTCTGCAAATTTTGATGGATGAAGACTGGAGACATAAGAAGACACATAGAGAGAGAGGAAGAGGGACAGAGAGAAAATAAAAATGAGAACCAAAGGAAGAGAGAGGGAGAGAGACAGAAAAAATACAAAGAGAAATAAAGGAGAATAAAGAGCGATAAGAAAAAGCAAAAGCGACAGATATGGAAAGGAGGGAGAAACAGAGTGAGAGTAAGAAAGAGGCAGAGATAAAACATGATAAAGAAACAGAGAAAATAGGGAGGGCGAAAGAGAGAGAGACAAAGAGAAAAATAGGAGAAAATCAAATTGTAGAGTAAGAGAGACAGTGTGCGTGAGTGAAAGAGAATGGAAGAAGAAAAAGAGAAAGGAATAGAAAATGATAGAAAATCAAAGGATAGAGAAAGAAAGAAGATAAGGAAGAGAAAGAAAATCAGAAAGAGAGAATAAGAGACATAGGGAATGAGAAAAAGGGGAAGGAGAGGAAGAAAGAGACAAAGAGGAAGAGAAAGAGATGGAAAATGAAAAGGATAAAAAGGAAAGAAAAAGAGAGAGGAAATGCTCTAATATGTTACGTAGTCATTACAATGAGACAATGCTCTCAGCAGAAAATGTTGAACACGGAATTTGCGGTCCACCAACCCTTTCCAAAGCACTGTAAGATACTTATTGCTTGTTCTGCATGGAAATTGGTATCGCTTTGTTCCCTGATTAATATCATCTGGCTCTAGAGATTTCGACAGCTCTCTGCCACCGTGTTGATGGATGCGCTGGAGTCCCGGTGGACGAAAATTAGTTCCAGCTTGTTGAAGGGGGATTACAATTCATAAGATATTAAACTATACTCAACCCTATTTCCTGTTTACTGACTAAGGTCGTTAACCTCAGCTTAAGATACATGATAGCTGGAAAAGACACCGAGACAAGACGAGACGAATTCAAAGATTGTCTTGTTCAAAGATATTGTGAATGAGACGTTGATCAATAGATGGCAGTAATTGTACTAATATATTAAATTCTGAGAGAAGGATTAGGACAAAAGGTTTAAGAATAAAGAAACTAAAAACAATTCGAATAATATTCTTCCCGTATTTGGGAAAAATAACATACTCACTCAGAGTAGAAGAAGATTGAAGAGAAATTATTACCAAACACTATTGTAAAAAATATATTCTGTAAATGGATTATAATGTACTTCCTCAGGATTTGTTAGGCAGGAGTTTTATACTGATAAATTATAATGTGGGGAGATATAGAAGTTTGAGTTTCAAGAATTATATGCATCAATTTACCAAGAAATTTACTTTAGAATATTCAAGAATTATATCAGAATATTAAAATAGATATTATGTGGGATTGAGTGAAAAAATGGCGTATTGGTTCAATAAGCAAGATTATTCGCTAGATTGAATCGAATGTTATGTGGATTTAATTGAAGGACTTGTGTAGTAAGATTAAGTAGTGTTTAGATTATTATCTATTGTGATAGAAAAGGACAAAAGTTGATTGATAATAATCAAATCTATTACAATTTAAGACGTTCAATATCCCTTTGGATTGTATTAGAGATGTGCTTTAACTGTCTCGTTTATTTATCATAATGGATCAAAAGGGAAGCAATATTGTTGAGGACGGACATAGTGCTATATGCAATAATACTATAACCAGTGATAATATTGATATAATATCATCTGATTCAAAACATGAAGAAAATGTTGTAAATGATGTCATGGACATTTCACACAAAGTAAATGGGCCGAATAAAAGAAAGAACAATACAAAATGAAATGGGTAACAAAAGTTCTAGGATGGAACACACTACCAATCATGAAGAAAAAATATACCAGTATGACACAGGTGCCAACGAACCCTATTTAGTGATAATAGAAAGTAGAAACCAACAGTTAGGAAATTTGCATCCAGTTAAAGTTGGATATATGTTGATGGATAATAATGTGAAAGTAAAGTATGTAGATCAAAGTGGACGAAATAGAGTTCGAGCATTATTCAACACGTCACAAGAAGCTAATAACTTTGTGAAAAATAAAGTGTTATTAGACAAGTTAGGAGTAAATGCCAGAATTCCTAAATCTTTAGTGGAGAAGGAAGGCCTTGTGTTTGGAATACCCACAGAATTTGAAATGCAGTATTTGGAAAGCAGTATAGAAAGCCCAGTGCTAGTGACTAAGATGGAAAGAATGAAGAAGAAAATATGGCGGAATGATGGGTCATTTAAGCTTGAACCTACTCAAGTCCTATGTGTAACTTTTAAGGGGACAGTTTTACCACAATACATAGCAGTTGGAAAACAAATAGTTGAGGTAGTGCCACGTGTGAAACCAGTGTTGCAATGTAATAGATGTTTCAGATTTGCTCACACAGGTCAACAGTGCAAGGGTAAAAAATTGTGTTATAAATGTGGCCAAGATTATCACGAAGGAAACTGCGAAATGAGTGAAACATGTATAAATTGCAAAGGAGATCATAACGCTTGCAACAAAATGTGCTCAAAATATCAGGATGAAAAGCAAATTCAAATTATTATGGCCGAGAAAAACATCTCATACTATGAAGCAAAAGGTATTGTGACGGGAAATAATTCAAAAAATATATCATGTGAACAAAAAATTAAATTATTTATAGATCAATTTCAACATGAAACTGTTCGAAGAAGCGGATTGGAATTCCCTCCCATCAAAAAGAGTTATGTGAATGAGAAGAATGCACCAACAAGTGATAGATGCAAGGAGGGCAGAGAGAGTTATTGTGCGAGTTTTGTAACTCAAATGGCGGAACAAAAGAAAATAGCAAAAGAGAATAGTGGTCAAAAAATGAGAGTACAATACAGCAAAGTTGTTACATCACCTCCAAAGAAGATTATGAAAACGGCTACAAGACGTATTGTACAACTCCCACGGGAAAACAAAAAGGATGTGAACGTGGATTCTTCATCCTCATCAGACACAGAAAAAGAACAAATAAAATACAAATATCCAGTATATTTGAGAGAATCCCCTTATAGTAAGCAAGAACAAGATATGGACAATATAAATTGCAGAAGATATTCGGATCGTAAATCAGTTTCTTGTAGACAAAAGGAAATATATCAGTCATTGTTGGACCTTTTACCAGACATGATTGAATCAGTTCGTGATTTAAATGATTCCAGGAAGAAACAGAAGATTTTAATTTCAATGCAACAAATTATAGGAAAGATAATTGCAATATTATCAGAAAGTTAAACTTGTAGAAGAGGATCAATAGGTATGTCTTTTATAGTGCAATGGAATATAAATTCATTTACAGCTAGAAGATTAGAAGTATTACAAATTATAGATGAGCATCATCCAGGTATATTGAGTTTGTCCGAATTTCGTGGTAGACAGCATCAATATTATCAAATACCTCATTACGAGTTAATATCTAATTTACATACTAAAGATACAAGAGGTGTAGGTTTATATATACATGAAAGTATAAAATTTAAGAGAGTAACATTACCAGAATCATTAGGGTTGATAAAATTATTTAATGTAGAATTAATAGCAGTGAAAATTAAGATGAACACATTAGAGTGTACAATAGTTTCAATTTATATTCCATCGAGTTATAAATCTCAACATATTAAAGTAACACACTTTAATGAATTATTATATTATGTCCACGACAATGTCATTATCACAGGTGATATGAATGCTCATCATGAAGCATGGGGTTGTAATTATAGAGATGCATTAGGATGTAGTATTTTGGACTGGATTAGTGATCGATCATTACATTTCATGAACGATGGGTCAGCTACTCATTATCCATGGAATGGTAAATCACCAACAGCCATAGATTTAACTATTGTGTCAAATAATATAATAAATAAATTGTTTTGGGAAGTAGATTTTGTGAATAGGGGTAGTGATCATTTGCCAATTTTCATTACACTGTTAAATGATGCACACTCAGTACCTAAAATATATTCATTACCAATTAGAAGGTGGCAGGTTAAAAACATCGATTGGGAATTATATTCTGTAATTTTGGACTCTTATATCTCAATGGAAGATATTAAACAGGAACAAAACATAACGTGTCAACGTTATTTACAATTAATAACGTATGCAATGGATATTGTAGCTAAACGGAAGAAAATTAATAATAAAAACAACTTTCCTACTACAAGTTGGTGGAATGATGATTGTCAAGATGCAAAATAAGAAAGAATAAGATTGTCTGAAATATTTGCTGAACAACCTTAGCCAAATAATTGGATAAATTTAAAACAAGTAATTGCTAAAGCAAAACGTATCTTTAATAAAGCAAAAAGGCAAGCATGGGAAGAATTCTGTGAATCATTATCACCATCTGTTAAAACCAGTGGCGGCTGGCCAAGTGCAACAAGTGCAGATGTTTTCACCTAATTTTCAAATTAATATTGACATTTTTCATTTGCTTATTAAATTAAACTATTTCCCAGCAGAACGCACACGATAATACTCAAATAACACGCCGCTCGGCGCTACGCACGTATTGTTGAGTTCGTCCCAACCCAAGAGCAAACACCGCTAGGTTGCGGAAGACTTAGCCGGTTGTCATGGCAACGGTGACGTCACCTAGCGTTGGCCTTGAACATGGTGTCGCCCTCTACGTGAATCAGTTCTCTCGTCGGAGAAAACATCGCATCCAGTGCTTGTGGCAAAATCTTCGCGTTCTCGCGAGATCTTGTTCCGCGTGTGTGTTTCGCGTTTCCTATCGTGTGTTGTGTTCATGTGTTGAGCTGTGGTTTCTACAATGAACCCAGTAAATGACTTAGTGTGTAATTTGTTGCAGACACCATTTTCCAGATGGACGGATGAAGACAAAAAAGGCGTTTTAAATTGGGGGGGGGGGGCACTGGCACTTACTATTTGTTTTCATTGCCTATAAATATACTTCTTCACCTGTTATTTTAGGCACGAGCCGCTACTGGTTAAAACAAACACAATTTGTAAAAAAATAAATTTTCTTAAAAAAGGACATAAAATTAGAGTTTCACCTATAACAACAATTTGGCAAGAACATTTTGAAAAAAAAGTTTACACCTAGTTATGTAAGAAATAAAATACCCGAGATTATAAATAATATAAGTTCCAGTGATGAAATTTATTCAAAAATAACATTGCAAGAATTAAGAGAAACTCTAAGTAATATAAAATCAACTGCTCCAGGATACGACGGAATAACGTATGAAATGATAGGACATCAATCGGACAATACATTAAAAGTACTTGTAAATATTTATAATAATATTCTGAGAAGTGGAAATGTGCCACAAAACTGGAAAACACATCTGATACTACCTATACTTAAATCAACTAAAGATCCGAAAGAAGCTGAATCATATCGACCTATTACGTTGGCTCCTACAATTGAGAATATATTTGAAAGATTATTATTAAAAAGATTAGAGTGGTATTTTGAGAAAGAACAATATTTTTATCCCTATCAGTTCGGTTTTAGGCTAAACAAGGGTTGTATTGATGCATATCAACATTAACATTGCATGTTCAAAATGCAATGTATAAGAAACAATATACATTTGCTCACTTTATAGATATACAAGGTGCATATGATAGCGTTGATCCTCATATATTAATTGATATGTTAAATCAGACAAATACTCCGAAAATAATTATGAAGATAATATGGAACTTGATGATAAATAGAAAAATATTATTTTGGTTTCAGGACACACTTAGTGGGCCCCGTACCACTTCACAAGGATTACCTCAGGGAAGTCCACTGAGTCCATTATTATTTAATATATATATGAGAGGAATATTTCAATTTCATAATTCTACAATAAAAATAATTCAGTATGCAGACGACTTGTGTATATTAGGATCATCTTGTAATCCATATGAAGGTATTCAGAAAATAGAAAATAATTTTTATAAAGTGAAATGTTGGCTGGAGAGAATGAACTTTATCATATCACAGAACAAGTCAGCAGCTGTATGTTTTAATAACAAAAGTGAACATAAATATCCAAATACGTTGACACAAATTGCTGGTATTCCATTTCAAAATAAAATAAAATATTTAGGAATTAATTTTGATAGAAAATTAATGTGGATGGATCATATAAGGTATTTACAAGCTAAAGGTGAAAAAATTTTCAACATGCTTAAAATTTTAGGAAATACTAATTGGGGTGCTCACCCAAGAATAATGCTTTTATTTTACAAAAACTTTTTTAGGCCTAAGCTAGAATACGGATGCAGCATATATGGAAGTGCTACAGAAAGAATTCTATCTAAGATAGATAGTTTAGAAAGAAAAGTCTTGAGGAGATCATTGGGTCTCATGAATTCAGCTCCCAATGTAGGAGTTTATTTAGAATCCATAGAAAAACCTTTTAAGTATAGATGCAAATGGATTACAAATAAATTCGTTTTCAAGTGCTGGGAAACACAAGAACATCCAGTAAATAAACTTATGCAAGACCAATGGATTTTATATCAAAATAACAAAATAAAGGGACAATATTCAACTTTCCTACAATGTAAAATAGAATTTCAAGATTTATTTTCTACAATAATAACGCATAGCAAACATCCAATTTATGAAATTTCATATGATCAAATACCGGTAAGGAATGTTTCATTAACAAGTTATGCAAATATTCAATTATATTTACAAAATTGGGAGAATTATAGATTCATATACACACATGCATTAAAAAATAAAGAAGAAGTAGGATGTGCTTTTATTGACTCTTCAAATGGAAATATTAAAAAGTTTAGACTACCTGGAGAGTGTTCTATTTTCTCGGCAGAAGCATATGGAATATATCGTGCATTGATGTACATTAATAATATTCCAGATAAAAGGATATTAATATTATCAGATGCTAAAAGTGTTTTGTACAGTGTGCAATCTTCATATAAAAAGTTATATAAGGCATCAGCATTGGTACTTTACATAATAAGATTGTATGGTAAGTTAACTACAGAGGGAAGGACAATTCATTTTGCATATATACCAGCACATTCAGGGTTCCATTATAATGAACTGGCAGATAAAAATGCTAAAGAAGCAAGAATTATGGATCACAGAACGAATATATTATTATCATATACAGATATGTTACCAAGAGTTAAAAACAAAATTCAACAAGATTGGGAGATATGGGTCAAACAAAAATTTACATATATGGGTCATTCATATAAAAATGTACTAAATTTAAACAATAAGACTCCGTGGTTTTATACATTTAATATACCCAGAAAGTTTTTAGTTTTAATACTAAGACTGAGATCAGGTCACATACGTTTAAATCACCATTTATATAAAATTAATTTAGTAAATTCACCTATGTGCAAGTGCAATCTAGATCAGGAAGATGCTCATCATGTTATATTTCAATGTCCACTTTATACCACTCAAAGGGAGACGTTATTCAAGAATCTAATAAAGAAAGGAATACCTTTTCCAACTTCTTTATCCTGTTTAATATCGTCACCAGATGTAACAATTGTATTTATCATTTGTAGATTTTTTCATGATATTAATATAGACATATGAAAATTGTAAATATTCAAAATGTGTAACTTGATATAGTCACCAGATATAACAATTGTATTTATTATCAATTTTAAATTTGTATGATAATGATGTAGATAAATTATGTATAAGAAAACTGTATATATTCAAAATTTGTAATTTGTGTAACAGTGTCATGCATGACATATTTTTAGGACACTTGGTGTAGAGCTGGTATAACAGCTAAAACCAATAAAGTATGAATGAATGAATGAAGATATTATGTAATCACAAAATACAGTTTTCCGTACAAAATTGTTGGAAAATTAAAAGAAAGTTTGAATCTTGCATAATTTTCAGGATAATTCGATTCCGCGAGAGAGTCGCGCAGCATTTTTGCCGACCCCGTGAAAGACCAATATTCAGGAAAAGTATCGGCTGGTATCGGTAGATGAATTCCAATCGATACTTTCAGATATCGATGTATGGGTATCGGCTCAGCCCAAGTTTCGAGTCTAGGAATATTTACACTAATGATTTTACAAAAAATTATCATTTTTTCAAATGAACGAAAAATGTGGACCCAAGATAGAAAGCAACTGTTAACTTGATGTATTATCGTCTAATGTAGAGTGTAAGTGATTAGTGTGTCTGCTCTCTTAAGATTAAACAAAGAAACAAATATAGTAGTTTTCGAGGGTTTGTATATTTAATCTTGAACTACCCAACAGTATGCTACAGAAAACATGTTGCTGATAGAAGTTTCCTATAAGCAACCATTCGCCGTTCACGCGCTAACAACAGACCGACGCAACGCGATGCACGAGAACAGCCCAATCCGAGCGACACGCAAGCGACAAGCGAATCGTGTCGCGTCTGTTCGAAAGGTTGCCTTTATTGTCGAGGTTTCGTTTCCAAGCGACACTTGTCACTTCTTAAGACCTACAGAAAGATGAGTTCTAAAGACGAAAGAAACGGGAGTTAAATAATAGTAACTTTAACTTTGTTCTTAACTCTTCGTTCATTTAGTGAGAGTTGATAACGCAGAGGTGAATTTCAATGGAAGCGAGTTCTTTAATCAACAAGGGATAAAAGGGAGTCATTTGATTCTTTCACAAAACAAAATAAGATAGCGTTCAAGAGCATTAAAGTGCTAAAGACGCATACAGTCAAACTGCAACATACAGAAAGAAACCTAACGAGGAAGCCCCCCCACCCCCTAGCCCCCCGGGACGAATGTAGGCCACAATATCAAGGAACAAACAGCCTACACATTCCGTTTCCAGATCTCTCTGTAATATTTCGCTTACAGCGTGAATTCGTAAGTAGATCATCGAAATAAAAGGGACGTTGAACCTCACTCCCCCCTCCCTCTATCCCCGTTCTTTCCTCGCTAAGTTTGTAAGTAGAGCGTCCCTAGGGAGAGGTACAGCGCAGCGAGGGATCAAATGTTAGCGATCAGCCAGCGAACACAATGCTGTTGGTTATGGAAAATCGTTAAGGGGAAATTGCAAAAGTTGGGCTGGGTTTCTTGCATTCTGCTTTTCTCCAAACTTCTCTCTTTCCAGACGAGATGATGTGTGTACGAGCAGGGAGAGGGGAAGACAAGCATCTCCTACTACACACTTAAATTTCCTCCCAATAGCAGTAATACAGTAAAACTTCGTTAATCCGAACCCCGATAAGCAGGACTTCGCTTAATCCGGACAGGCAAAGGGGGGCGAAAGCAGAATGCAAGGTTTTAAATGTGGCTAGAAGTCAACAAGAGAACTTCCCAAAAAAAAAAAGGCAGTCAACCACTGATCAAATTCTGTTTCCCCCAGTGTATTTAGGCCTATGGCCTTTAAATACACCATAATAAAGGTGTTTTGTTGCTATCAACAGAGTTTTAATGCACTTTCTACTGTTCTTTTAGGTTATTTCAGTTAATCCGGACTTTCGTTAAACCGGTCAACTTATCCCCCCATTAGTCCGGATAAACGAGGTTTTGTTTTATTTTTTTTAATAGAAGATTCCAAATACAGGGGTAGCCATTTTACATTGGAACGTTTATATAGAACATAAGGACAAAAAATAATAACATAATACAACAAAAATAATAACATAAAATATTACATGTGGTTAAGAGACTTGCATACTTTTAGCTAACTTTCTTCTAAAACGGTCCAGATTTTCAAAAATGTCTATTTGGCTTCCTAGATTGTTATATTCACTGGGCAGCCCATGGAACAGAGAGCGCTGGATGAGGCACAATCTCGGCTTCTAAGAAGCAAGAAGTTTAGTGCTTCTTGTTGAGCAGGCAGGTACACGGAAGTGAATTTCCTGAAGAAGGCGGTCACTTCTGATGTTCCCATTCACTATTTTATGTAGAAATATATGGTCAGCCTGTCTATGTCTCTCTTGAGGAGTTTGGATATTTAACTTCTGCAGGAGGATGGACTTTTGCAAGTGTTTTGTGGACGGAATTCGGTGTCGAACAATGGCCAGGAAGAAATTTAGGACGGAATTTAGTCTATCTGAATTTGAGACCAGATCGGAGAACAGTATTCAATTTTAGGTGACACAAAAGATTTGTAAAAGGTGCTGAGGGCAGTCAAGTTGCTTATTTCCGTGAAACGATAGAGAAGGCCCAGCATACGCATTGAACCCCTTGTGACTGCAGAGATGTGCTCAGAAAAGGAAAGTTTCTTGTCAAATATGACGCCCAGGTCCTTTTGTGCGGCAACTCTTTGAACACAATTATTTTTTATGAAATATTTAGTATTAAATTTGTTTTTCTTTAAGGAGAAGGTCATCATGGTACATTTTTGAGGGTTGGGTTTTGAGTTCCATAATTCACACCACTTTATTAGAGAATCTAAATTCTTTTGCAGAAGTGTCATGCCACTGAAATTGGAGATTTTACTATATATTTTGCAATCGTCAGCGAACAGGAGAAGGTTTTTGCATGAATCGGAAAGATATTCTGGAAGATCACCAAGGTACAGGATGAAGAGAAGAGGTCCAAGAACACTGCCTTGAGGTACACCAGAAGATACAGCTTGATAAGAAGAAGACATTCCGGAAAAAACAACTTTTTGTTGTCAGTTTTGGAGGTAGTGCTTGAGCAGAGACAGAAAGTTTCCATGAATATTGAAATAATCCATGAAAGTAAATTATATACAATCGAATGTCATAAACAGGGAACGTATTTATATGTACTAAATTAGTGTTAGAAATGTAAATATACGTATATTAAGTTATTTTAATCGAAATATGAAATTAAGTATGGACATACAATTGTAAACAATGAAAAATTTTCCTTAAACAGAGGGTAACCTAGCTTATATGACATTAATGTTAATGCAAAATGAAAATAAAAAAATGTGCATTATTATTTGGTACTAATATAATTTCAGTGCTGAAACGAACATCTTCCTGTTGTAACTGAAAGCAGATTTGTATTGACTGAATCAACGTTCCATATGTCATAAGGATTATGTCGTTCCGGTCCATTTCGAGCCGGATATATTGATTGACTTGGTTTATTTTACTTCGCTTTTCTGCCACTATTGCCTAATCGCGAAACCAGACGGTTATAGAAACTGGTGGAAAACGCTGATACATACGCGGAATTTTAAAGCCTGGTCTACACGCAATGTTTTGTCGTCGATCTTGCATGATCATGCCAGACGGATCAAACAAAACATTACGTGTGGACGGCAAAGCCTTGCATAAACTGAATGATGTCTGGCAACCGCTCGAAAGCTGGCTCGTGCTTTAGTTTCAAACAAAACAGTCAAACCTTGCATAATTTTGCACCAGGTCTCCTTGATGTTGCATGAGTAATTTCTTGTTTATTTTTCAATTTCTGGGGTGTCAATAATTTGCAGTAGGTGTTCATATCCATAGGACCTAAATATGTAAGTGTATTTGTAGGTTAACACTTACAATCCCTCTGGAATGGATTTTATCACTATAGAGCTAAGTTCATCACGATCTTCTTAGGAGGTGTAAAGAAAATACAGGCACTTACTATTAACTATAATGTTGTATTATAATATATATGTACACACAACACGTAATTACACTTTCCTGCACTCCCGCCCAAGGAAACTGTTTACATGAGGTTTGCAGCTGGTGTTAAATAACACGCCACTAGCTCTTGAATGAATGATATCGAGCACTGTAATGTTCTTGTGATAATCAATTACATATCACTGTACTTCACTGAAATGCTAAGAATGAAACGTAGCCACATTAGGCCTACGTTATCCATAATTGTCCGCGACGCGACGGTTTTCGGCTGTTGCCCGAGTGGCTTCTCTTCGAACACTGAAAACTGCAGAGTGTAAAAGATATGGCGGTAACGAGACACCGTGCTCGGAATGAATTAATCAATGGGAGTGCAGGTTTCTTATAGCATTAGATATACACAAAATAAACAATAGAAGTTATACAGAAACAAATGAATAGCGAAATGAGAAACAGGTCTGTTATATGAGAATATAAAGATATATATATATATATATATATATATATATATATGTATGTAAAAGAAAGATAAATCATGGTTAGTTTGTTAGAGATAAATCTCCAACAGATTAATTAATTGCTTTTTGGTGTCACGGGTGGGACACAATAGAAAACAAAAGAAAATAAAAAAGTTAAAATAAACGAACAATACGTAAAATACCTACTAACTTCTAAGTTAATTATGTATAATACTTTAAATGCAAATGGCAATTTTATATTGCTCACTGACAAGATAGGATAAACTTACAGCAATGCCTTTAATTATAAAAATTGAGGTGCAGGGGCACTTTCACATTGAATGCCCCATATTTATCAATAGTGCTTCCTTCATCCATGGTGTCTTTGGAACGACTGAAGAAAAGACTGACAGAAAGCATTAATAGTGTAGCCGCGTGTTTTGTGTCAGTCTTACCTGTCCAACTTACCTTATCATGCAAGACTGACGACAAAACATCACGTGTGGACCAGGCTGAACACTGTAGACAAGTCTACGATTTTAATGTCCACGTTAAAACGTGTTTCACTACAATCGTTCAATAACTAATAAAGTTATTAACAATTGTAAATAGGGAATTACTTTTCAGCCACCCACGAATTTTAAAATTTTTAAATGCCTACATTATTTTAATATTACGAGTAATTTTTCTGTTATATAACATTATCAATAGTTTCTCAGATTATATTTTGCTGACAGGAAACGCTCAATAATTTAAATACATTACGTGAAGAACGGTAAGTAACGGACATGACACGAGAATCCATTAGTGTTTTGTAGGCGGGGAGAGGGGGGGGGGATTTTTCAATATTTTTCAATAATATCCTAGAAGAGAAACACTGAAGAATTCAAACATTGCAGCGAATTTAACTCAGTGCCGAGAAAACTAAACATCAAAATATATAAATGTTAATGCACCGTACGGAAATATTGAATTTTCGGAGTTGTTATTAATAAAAAAATACTTTAAAAAAACTACAGCACCTCTGGCTCGTGATGCTTGCAGAACGGTACTTGGCAATTTGTCGCGATTTTTACGAGGAAATGATTCGTTAAGTTATTGCGGCTGTAGTGATGCGTGAAGAATAAGAAAATCCCAGAGAAAAATCTTCCTCCAGGAAATCTCCAGAGGTCGTTGTACTTTCCTGTCTTTTCTCGGACAGTTTCTTCTCCAGATCGAGTAGCTTGAAGGACTCCTGGAGAAAACTGGAAATTTATTGGCTTCCGTAGGGTATTGGGCGCTGAGTGCTGAACATCTGGAAGGAAAACAGCGAAACAAGTTGCAAATGCCGCTTTGAAAAGCATCGATCGCTTCCCTCCCCCCTTTCCCCTCTTTTCATCTCGTCTTCTCATCTCATCTTGAAGAACCGTCTCTCTACAGTCTCCGGGGTTGAGTTAGCGAGAGGAAAATGCGATTCCGTTCGAAAAGAGGAAAAAGCATTGTTCCAGTTGAGGACAACATTAACTGTTGAATGTCCTCGTTCTTCTGAGTGAAATTGTAGCTTTTCCTATTTCCTTTGGTGTGTTATATCCTTCTCATTCTCTCCGTGGCTCATTTCAATTTTGTTTCGACGAATTACAAGCCCAAATTACTAGTCTAAGCTCTACTTCATTGTCTTTTGTGCCTAGCATGGATGGTAAAGTGCGGAATGGCTCTGGAGCTCACCCAGCTTCTAATAAATGGATACATGGCGGCAAACTGTATTGCTTTCGTTTTTATTTTAATTTTACTTTCATTACTTTATTTTTCTTTTATTACTTTATTTTCTATTTATCTTTTTAATTGTATACCATTAACTGTAAAGAAAAAAATGGTCCCTGTAATTAATGGTTAAGTGGAAGGGAAGGCATTAATGCCTTAACTTCGCCATGTAAACAAAGTCGTAAATAAATAAATAAATAAATAAAACTCTGCGGGTAAAAGCGGCCGGAGCGTGATGCTGATCACATCACCTCCACCCTCAAGCAGCCTTCTCGTTATGTTGTCATTGCAGGGGGCAAATTTATCCTTACAGACAAAAAAGTGAACACAAGTAATTTTAATGAATCACAGCTTTCTTCGTACGTTACAGAGTTCTGAGTTACTTTTTTTTAAAACTATCTGACAATTCCAAGGAGTCTGTGCAGCAATGCCGTGTATAACGGTAGAGAATGGTCAGAAGTAAGTGGGCGGAGCGAAGCAGTGCGCGCTGCAGCAAACAGCTGGTGGCTGCAGCCACGTTTCCCCCTTCATGCACCAACTTCCCCTCTCACGTGATCATTGGTCCAACCATCTCAAGACCTACTTGCGCAGAGGACTTGTTTTCCTTCGCTTGCTCCAAAGTTTCCGGGGACAGGGTGTAGTAAGCATCGTCTGGCTATGGAACTTATTGGAATTTGTAAGTAAACACCGAAAGGGCGATATATTCTACCCTTATTTTGTGTATTTGTGAATTGCCGCTGTAATATACAGGGTGTCTCATAAGTAATAGCGGAAACTGACACAGGTGAAAGTACACGACAATAGAAGCAAGAAAGACTAGGTAAACATAGGTCTGCAAACGAGCCGTTTTCGAGATAATTGCGAATGTGTGGTTACAAGCCGCCACTGACTTCATTGTTTGTAAACGTCGTCCTAGTTGGTAAAATGGTAATAATGTGTGCGAATGTGTGGTTACAAGCCGTCACTGATTGCATTTTGTAAACACCGAGTGCTTTACTCCTTGCGCGTTCCGAGATTTGTTCTTTGTTTACAAAACAGAACATTTCCGAGAGGTGACGTTGTAATCAAACAGGATGGATACAATCAGTACGGAGAACTGTACATGCTTGTGACCAATTCTGAAATGAACCGGGAGTGTTCGGAAGCATTTTGCCAACTAGAACGACGTTTACAAACAATGAAGTCAGTGGCGGCTTGTAAGTACACATTCGCAATTATCTCGAAAACTGCTCGTTTGCAGACTCACGTTTACTGAGACTTTTTTGCTTCTATTATCGTGTACTTTTACCTGTGTCAGTTTGCGCTATTACTATTGAGAGACCCTGTATGTGTAGTAATAAATACTTTCGTGCTCTCCATTACAACATTGTGCATCCATTTCCCTGTGTTTAAATATTCCCTGTGCCTAAACACTATCTTCGTACCAGAGAATATTCAGTGTGAATTAGTAATTTTATTTTATTTTTCATTTAGCGTCGCTTTTCTGCCACTTTTAGCTAATCGCGACGATGAGGTGGAGTGATGATATGATGGAACTGATGAAGGAACACTCACAAAGAACACAAAGACCAGGCCGGGATTCGAACTCAGGACCTCTTGCGTGGTAGCGCGCTGTGCGTCAGTAAGTCTGATGGTTTACCGCTGGGCATTATACTGTTTAGTAATATCTCCACGTAAATAACCTTCACAATTCTGCTCTAATGCTCACACTGCATTTATTTAACTTGCATCAACGACAACGAATGAAATCAGGTTTACACCAACACGCAAAATCCAAGAGCTATGAACGAATACGCATTTAAACTGGCGTTTCATTTAAACTCCTCCCTTTCTCATTCCCCGCCTGTTCAATTAACCCAAAGGCAGCGCAGAACGAGATTGAAATTTTCGTCGTTTCGTTTGGAATTTAGGTTCCGCTAGGTTGCGTTCCCTGCACGACGGTACACGACCTCACACGACGCCATCGCGGCATCGATTCTCCATTTACAGCGACCCTATCCCAACACGGAAGGGTCTCTCGCTGGCAGAGTTAAGCCGAGTGAAATTGGATATCTTTAGGGCGAAGGATGGATATAACTGTTGCGTAACGTCAAAGGGGAACACGAAGAGATTGCTACTGTTTTTTCAGGACGACAACAAAAGGAAACTTGAAAATTTTAACTAGAAACGTTTCGTGAATGCTTGAAACTTGAGAATGCATTTGTTTTTTTAAAAAAAGACACTAGAGATCGCTGTATTGTAAACTAGCAGAAAATATCACTTGATACTCACTTCTCCAGCGTTCTTAAAAATCATACCAACCACTATGAAATCAACAATACAGTATGTCATTTAAGATTATTTTGAAATTATTTTTTAGTGGTGAAATTTTTATTGGTTACTTAATCAGATAAAATACATTTCTCATGAATAATTTAAATGCAATTTTATTAAGTAGTATTGGGTTAAGCCTTTTCGCGTATTAATGGAATCATCTACCTTTTTCTGTTGTTTTTAACCATCAAACTAAACCACAGTGTAGTCAACAATAAGGTTGGTTGAAAATTCTCTTATGTTACAAATTTTGATTGAGAACTTCATGAGATAAAAAACATTCCCATGAATAATTCTAGGCTGTTCGAGAAGAAGCACATAAGTGAAAAAAATGCAACTTTAGAGCACTCCATTATTTATGTTTATTCTTTTAATATCAAGCACTGGCGTACGCAGGATTTAATTTCAGGAGGGGCTGGAAATGTAAAGGTGGATAGCTACTTTGAGGGAGCGGCATACAGAATAATATATTTCGTATATTAAAAACTTCCCACTCTCAAAAATGGCATTTTAAGGCGGGTTTGCATTTACCAACTCTGGTTTTTCCCGAGTTCTTCATTGCTTTATTTAAAAATATTGATTTTCACATAATTTCAGAGAGGGCTGTAGCCTCTTTAGCTCCCCCCCTCTGCGTACGCCAGTGATAGCAAGGATTACAAACATGATATACAAGTTGGATCATCACTGTTTAGAATCTTTACACATGTCCAATATAAAATTAGATTTTCTTCAATTGGTTGAGTGAGACGAAGGAAAGCAAGAGAAAATCGCAGTTTGTGACTTGTGTGCCTTTTCCCGAACACCCTAGAATTTGAAATCAATAAGCGTTATTGGGTTAAGTTAGTATTTCGGTTAGTTTTCTAACTATTCTGCCTAGCTAGTACCTATTTAGCGGTGAGCATGAAATGTAAAAAAAACATCATTCCGGAGATTGAGTACTCGAAGAAAGTATAAGGTATCAAAACTTCAGAACCTATAAGTTAATAATAATGATTTTGAAATTGGAGCAGGGATTTATCTTTATAAATGATGGATTGTATTATAAACATGTTGGGAGTTGCATGGGCTGTTTAATTGCGATATGGTCTAGGGGTACCAATTAATAAGCATTCTGAAGAGTTAAACTTTTTTAACTTTTGTTATGCCATTGATTTCTCAAATATTCACAACCCTGCAGTGAAATATCGTTATAAGATTTCACTGGAAAATACAGGGTGTCTAATCCGAAATGCCCTATTTTTTGAGGCAGTTTAAAAATAGTAAATCTATCTAGTTTCAGGTCTGACTTGTCCGTTGAGTGCAGAAGGACTTACAGTTGCTGCCTAAATTTTTTCAACGTGTGGCACGCATTGGTGTTGGTATAGTTGTCCATCGAAACCAAAATGGCATCAGTGCAGAAGGCACAAACTGTGCTTTGGTACGCGGAGTTTAAATCCATTGTGATGGTGCCAAGAGGATAAAATCATGGCACAGACAGTTTCTAGACACTGGCAGCATTCTGAAGCGGCATGGAGGGGGTCGGCATGTCTCCGAAGAACAAGTTGAGAATGTCCACCAAGCGTTCCAGAGAAGTCCACGTAAATCAATTCATCAGGCTTCACGGGAACTTCAGATGCCACGTGCAACTGTTCATAAGGTCCTCAGAAAGCGGTTGCATCTGTATGCATACAAGGTGCAGATTCTGCAGGCCATCAAGCCTGATGGCAAGCAACGACGATATGACTTTGCATGTGACATGCTTAACCGAATCGACCGGAATCCTGCCTTCTTGTGAAGTGTAATGTTTTCTGATGAGACCACATTCCATGTCTCTGGTACTGTGAATAAGCATAACGTTAGAATTTTGGAGTCAGAGAATCCACACAGTATCAGGGAAAAGGTGCGAGATAGCCCGAAAGTGAACGTTTGGTGTGGCCTCATTTGCGACAAGATCATTTGACCGTTCTTCTTTGCTGAGGAGACTGTCACAGGAACGACGTACCTAGACATACTGGAGTTGTTTTGTTTTCCCCAGGTTGAAGACCTGCAACCAAACCTTTGGTTTCAGCAAGATGGTGCTCCACCTCACTGGTCACTGTATGTTCGGAAAACTCTGAATGAAACATTTCCAGGATGCTTGATTGGACGAGATGGACCCGAGCATTGGCCTCCACGTTCTCCGGACATCACACCAGTAGATTCTTTTCTTTGGGGCTACGTGAAGGACAGGGTGTTCGCCATTGCAGTGCGAGACCTTGAAGATCTCCGTACTCGAATTGTGGAAGTGATTGTTACCATCCCTCCGGACATGTTGCAGCAGACCTGGATGGAAGTTGAATATAGACTAGACATTCTTCGTGTCACCGCAGGGGCTCACGTGGAAGTGTTTTGACTTGTATTTTTTTTTAAAAAAAAAACTTAACTTGGCATAAAACTTATTTTTGTGAAAAAAATTAATTAATTTAATTTCATTTTGTATATGGGGCAAATTGAAAATAGGGCATTTCGGTGTAGACACCCTGTACAACATTGCATTATTACCATTCTCATGCATTTATAAGGGTTCACAATTTACGCCACACAAAAATCTCCCCCCACCACACACACTTGAAACTAGGTTTAACTATTGCTACTAATCTGCAAAATAAGTTCAATAATCATATTACTTGTTTTCAACAATACCCATTATACGGAAAACAGAAAATCGAATTGTTTGAAGTTTAAGTCCACTTTACAGACAGACAGGCTAAATGGGACTGGAAAAAGGAAAGTGGGATCAGAAGAACCACAATGTACCCCCACCGAATATGGGACCACTTAAAAGACGACGTTATCACTAGTCCATCGGGGAGAAGCGAATTCACTTGAATGGCTTATTGCAGAAAGGGACCTGAGTCACTTTTGCACAATTCTGAGAAAAACAAGAAAAATCGTATAATATTGAGAGTGTAAGAAAGAAATGTGCTGTTGTTGGCTCAAATTTTTAGCATAATGAATAGTTAATTTTGCAACCCTCAATGCGCCCTCCTGCAGTATGCTGCTAGAGACAGAGGAGATGAAATACCATTAACTCCGATACCTCAAAAATGTGACTCAGGTCCCTTTCTGCAATAAGCCATTCACTTATATTTACAATTCGATTGATTGATTTGCTTTATTTTACTTCGCTTTTGTGTCACTTTTGGCTAATTGCGAAGATGGGGATGGGTAATGATATGATTAAATTGATGATTGGACACTCACAAACATCCATGCCCAGGCCGGGATTCGAACCCGGGATCCCTGGTGCCGTAGCGCGATGTGCTAACCACTCCGCCACGGAGTACTCACAATTCGAACCCACTTATGCTTGTAACCAGAAACGCGTCCAACATAGAAGAGATGAACTCGGAAACCGAAGTCGTTGTAAAAGTTTCAGGTGCTAAACTCAGTTGTTGTTTTTTTTAAATTTTTTATATGGTGGGTTGGGTATTTAAAACGAGTTGTTACGTGCTGTAACATGCGTCAAGTTTCGCCATTTAAGCTATCTTTATGCGAGAACGTAAAAACCAACGAGTGATAGATATGTACTTACGAGATAAACAATGATCTGTTCTGCTCTCAACTCATTCGCTGATAAGTCATCAACAATGTCTCCGTGATTTGTGTGATTTTTCGTACCCAGCCCACCGTAGAATCGCAAAATAAACACAACATTTTTTCTTTTTATATTTGATGACATAGTGTACAATCGCAAGCAGAAACGATTGATTGATTGATTGATTTGGTGTTTTAAGTCCTATTTATGCACAGTAAGGCTAATCGGGACTGGACCTACAGTTTAATGTGGGATCCGAACCACTTGTGCCTCCACCGGGTATCGAACCCGGGACCCCTTGATTACGAGGCGACGACGCTAACACTGCGCCATCAGGGAGGCAACAAGCAAGCAGAAACGAGTTGGAGTAAGATAAGAAATGTAATGCACTATGCAACAGACTGGCGTATTCCATACACTGGAAGGCTAACCGCGAATATGAATATGTAGGTAGATATTCTGATGAATTTAAACTTTTTGACATGCCACATCCAAAAACACTAAATCCGCTGACCAAGGCAGTTTCGTTAACGTGAAAAAAACCCACTATAAAACGTTTCGACCCTGTATGAGGGTCTTCTTCAGACTACGAAACAATATCAAATGAAAAATATCACACAGGAAGACTATATATATACACTCACGCATCCCGCCCTCTCACACGGCCAACTTTAGTGTCTTATCACCTGTCAGAAGATGTCACAGGCAGGACTACCTGGGTCCAAACCCTGGACCTTGTATGTATATAATACACTGAAGAAGTATATAGTAGTCTGCTTATGTAACATGGAAACAAGGCCTAATTCAGTTACCGTACAAGAAATTAAGATGTTGTCGAGACAAGTCGAGATTCATCGATTTATCTGTTCACAAACAAACTGAAGCAAACAGAAGTCCCTTGACTGTAGTCATAATAAAAAAGGATGCAGAGAAAATCTCGGAATGGCTTTCTTATAAATATAAATAGATGCGTCGGAGCGTCTGGTAGAATCCTTGTAAGTGTAACCTGAAAGGTCGGAACAACGGCGTAGAAAAGATCGATGAAACCAACTTCCAGGAAAGTGAATGACGTAAAAAAAAACGAAGGATGAACACAAAGGGAAGCGCAGCGTTGACCACAACAACGCAATCTCGGCAGCAGCGTCTAGAAACTCTGATAAAAACATCGAGGATTGGACAAAAAAAAGAAGGGGGAGTTAGTGCGTACAACTGGCACGCGAAAGGTTGAAGACTTTTGAGAGGCAAAATTTCCAGGTAATTTGTGTTTTCGAAATGATCCCTCGAAAACGAAATCAGTAAATAGACATTTTCTTTCCTTCTCCTCACAAATCTCGAGGGAGGCGTTGCTGGTCTCCACAAACTGTCTCGAGTCACAACAGTTTTCCTTGTTGCTTTGAACACGATATTCCCAAGTTACGTGTAACTCAAGAGTTTCTCTTAAAGTGGCCACGGTTCTTCATTGTTCTATCCCAAAATATTTACCTTGTCTCCTTCCGTAGGAATTTATCTAATTTCCACATTGCTTCCCGAAACGATTTCGCTAATTAATATGAATTGTACAATCACCTTCATTAAACGTTTGACACCTAGTGCACGTTATGGGGGTAGAAAGCCACCTTTTGATTTCATTGTCCGGAAATAAAATGAGGTAACATTACTAATTTACCCATTTTGAAATTCATGGTTAAATTCAAAATGTTCTTTTAGTACATGTGGTTTTGTTTTTAGTCTACTTTATGCACAGAAAGGCTAATCGGGAACTGGACCTACAGTTTAAAATGGGATACGAACCACTATGTGCCTCTACAGGGTATCGAACCCGGGACCTCTTGATAACAACGCTACGACCCTACCACTATGCCATCGGGGAGGCCCTCTTCAGTAATTGATTCCCCGTTAAAAATTCTTGGGTGTGGCTTTCCTCACATTTAGCTTCCACTTTCATTCTTCATATTTGATTGATTTGGTGTTTTAAGTCCACTTTGTGCACAGTAAGGCTAATTGGGACTGGACCTACAGTTTAAAGTGGGATCCGAACCACTATGTGCCTCCACCGGGTATCGAACCCGGGACCCATATTCATTCGTCATATTTATATGACAGTGAAATTGATGAAGTGTCACTCACAAAGAACACCAATACCCATGCTGGAACTTTGGTTGTAAGATCTTAAGTCGACCACTCTGGCAGCGAGCCGACTAATATAGAAGTATACAAGTGTGTAGTATCTATGAATTGTAACTATAGTGTAAAATTAACTTGGAGTTGAACTGCATTGGGAGTGTCACTTAGTGACACCGAAAACTATGGATTCCACACTAATATCGGTCGTTTTCGATTATTTTTACATGTCATCCCCTTCCCTCCCCTAGGGGTGCCAGGGGTGTCTTACCCCCACAGTAAATCTCTCTAGATTGAGAGTGATGTGTGTTGAAATTGCTCGAGGATAGCAATATCGCACCTTCTGTGTAGCAACCAACTTCGTCGTGCTGTGTTGCAGGAAGTATAACTTGCAGGATAAGACACGAAAATGCCACGCAACAAAATACTATCTTATGACGCCTTCCCACCCCCACCCCTAGATGTGCCGGAGGTGCCTTATCCCCACAGTATTCCTTTCTAGATTGCAAGTGATACGTGTACCAAGTTTGGTTGAAATCGCTCCAGGCGTTCGAGAGTTATTGCTGAACAAACACACATACACACATAAACACATACATCCATTTTTATATACGAGTATATAGATAGATAGAAGATATATAAAAATGGATGTATGTATGTTTGTTCCGGCATAACTCTCAAACGTCTGGAGCTATTTCAACCAAACTTGGTATACATATGACTTACAATCTGGAAAGAAATACTGTGGGGGTAAGACACCCCTGGCACCCCTGGGGGTGGGGGTGGGAAGGGGTGACATGTAAAAATAATCGAAAACGACCGATATTAGTGTGGAATCCACACCTTTCGGGGTCGCCAAGACGAATAGTGACACTCCCAATACCGTTCAACTCCAAGTTCATCACCTATCGGCATGGAGGTGAGAGGGTGTGGAAATAAAATGTCAAAAATGACCTATATTAGTGTTGAATCCATAATTTTCGGAGTCGCTAAGCTAATTGGTGGCATTCACGATGACATTTACACTATAGTTAGAATTCATTATTTTATTGGGATAAATAAATACCCGGCGTTGCCCGGGTCTATAGTAGTCTATAATTGAAGGGAATTTGTTTATGTTGAAGGTCAACAAATGAATAAACACGATAAAGAAAATGCAAATACAATTTCACTTGCGAATGCTTCCCTTTTAATTGTTTTCTCCTGATTCATATCACCCCGTTTGTCATTTCGACTTCCCTATCCATTTTCTGCTGCTTCTCGAGTTGCTAGTCTTCCGCTTTCTCATTCTTACGGCAGGGGACTGTTACACAACCACAGAAAACACACAAGAAGATCCCAATCAATTAAAATCACAAGAAAACAGCTTGGGGGAAAAGTGTGCCAGAACAGAGGGAAAATTATATTTGTCTGGGACGACTACCACCCACTCGAAACGTTAATTCCATTACAAATTTAAACTGTTCGTTTCACCAGGAAATGAAGATTCCTCATCAAGTTTCAGAGATCATCACAAACCTTTACGCAATGAGTTTTCGTAATTGTGCATCTGCTTTCGCCAAATTAAACATATAAATTGAACGTCCTTGCCTGCTGTCAGGTTTATTTAAAGAACGCTCTCTGCTTGTTGTTTGCAAGTTTTATGCGTGCAAGGGCTTATTTTTAACTTCTGAGGTGGGAAGAAAAACGTTCATCGCCTGTAAACCTGGAAGTGACACTTCTTGTCTGGAAGCTATCAACCGATTATCTAGAGAGGAATATTACTCAACAGCTGGACAGACGCCTTTAATGAGAATTATATAAGGTATAAATGACTTTACCCTTCTCCACGCTCCCTTACACAGGACCAGCCTTAGATGGTTGCATGGCCTGGGGCATACAATATACACTACGCCTATAAACAAGAATCTCTCAAAATATCAAGATATTTTTGTTCCTTACCTGAAGTCCAGCTGTCCCATATAACCATAATAAAGGTACCTGATCCCAATATGGCCTACGTAGATTCCGATTGTTTCTAATGTTGTACAAAGACAGAAATATAAAACTAATGACAACATTCAAAAGAGATAGAAATTCTGGTCATTTTATTGACAATTGGAGCCAGTTCCAAATAATAACATCAGCACAGTGCAGATTTTATTAAAAAATCTATGTTTAGGCCATATTGGGTACATATGTACCCAATATGGCCAAATGATATATTTTGTTTTCACATAAATAAATCCAACAAAAATTGTAAACAAAGTACCACATTGTTACTGTTGCAGGTAGATAACTATATTGACACACTGACATTTTATTTACATAATGACATATGAGATTACACAAAGAAATAACATCGTTTACAAACCAATAAACAAGGAAGTGACGTGTTACAATTTGACAATAGAAGACTATGGATTACACATTACAGTCTGAGCAAATGAAAGGTCCTTTATCATCCTTAGCAAGTCCTACACACTTTACGTGAACGAGTAACAATGTCACATTTGCCCATGCCCTTCACGATATCTTCCTATATAGGCCATATTGAGTACACCTTACATAGTGTTATTTTTTCCTTCGTTATAAAGAGTACTTTAGATTAAAGTCTAAACTAAGTACATTGTTGTAAAGTACAAATTATGAGCTATCATAATATGTACTAGAGGATATAAATACCAGTCACTTGGAAGATGCAGTAAATAATATCTTACATATGCAATATTAGATTACGTAGAACGCAATCACGAGGTTCAGCTATTTCGTTTCTTTGTCCTCAAGTTACTGCACTGTAGGTACAGCCAACAGGTTAAATCACGTCATTCGGACAGTCTAAATGACATACTAACGTCATTTGTTGAATTAACAATGTAACTATTAGGAAATAGAAAATAGGCTATATTGGGCTCAGATACCTTATATACATTTCGTATATTACCTAACAGCAATAATAAGAACATGTTGAAAGTTAAAACCAGGAATTATGAAAGGCTAATATAAGTATCTAAATTACCATTTCATTTTTGACGTGGCACTTATCGATTATCAAGACTGAAATGAATTATTTTCCTTGGAGGCAATATCATAACTGAAAATTTGTGAAAAATGAATTGTGAGAGATAGTGTTTCTCAGTGCTCAGGTAAAATTATTTGAGTATCTGTCTACAGATCCTCTAGATCACTCATGTCAAACTCAATTCGTAAGTAGGGCCGCATGAAGATGACGTAAAAATCCTCCGCGCAGCACATCTCGAACTCCAACTCCTTGAAGTCCAAAACTAAAATGTTCGCCTCTGATAGGGGAGGTGGATTCCAGTCATTAGACTTTCAGTGTCACAAATTATAGAGAGAGTAACCCCCCACCCCCCGTGCCAAAAATTAGCAACGGAAAGAAGATGCAAGAATTCTCCTCACCCCATTTCCATACCATCCTACTTAGAACTGGAGGCTTACACGATTACGTGTGCGTATATCTGCAATGAAAAATATTTTACAATCCTCTATGTTTTACTAAAATAAAATAATACATATATTTCTCATAGCCAGCGATACTATTTTACCGGTTTCTTTTAAGAATAAATATGTTAAAATTATGCAAATATTTTGGCAAGACACCGTACATATTCAATTCTACAGTAGTTTGTTTTCCCAGAGATGCGACACCTTTCTTCTTTAGAAACTAGCTTATCAATGTCCGCATAATGTTGCATTATGTTTCTGTGAGCAGGAAAAACTTAATGCAAACAAAAGTATTCGTCAGTCATTCTTTAATTACACGTTTGTTATCTTGCGTCGCCTTTCTGTCATTTTGGCTACTTGCAGTACTGAGTCTCATTGTAAGGCAATAAATTCCATTTGAAAGTTGGGATTTGCACACGCAGCATCAAAGGAAAGGAGGTGCACTGTACAAGAAAATTGCCCTTGGCACTCTTCTGAAGTTTTGACACTTATTTTCAAATTCGTTACGGGACCAGATTTACTTCTGGTCAATAACCGAATGAAAATGACGGAAATTATCTTTGTAAAATGGTCTCCACTTCCTTGAAAATATCTTCTCTTGTAGTTGTGTCACGGAGAGAAATTATGTCGAGCAGTTTTGTCACATTGAGAGAAGAATTGCATTCATGAATGAATACAGCTAACTGCACTATACCCCACAAACGTCTTTACTTTCATCTATTGAGGCCGAAAAGGCAACAAACACAGCAATTCTTACTTTCTATTGTTCGTTGATATTCCCTGCTAAGTCATCACTCTTCTCTTCAACTGTCTTTCTGAATTTAGATCTTTGACTTCGTTTTGATTTCTGTTATTTTTAGCGTCGCTTTTCTGCCACTTTTGGCTAATCGTGACAAGGAGGATGATTGATATAATGAAACCTATGAAGGCACACTTACGCATAACACCCATGTAGAGACCGGGATTTGAGCCCGGGACCCTTGGCGCACTATGCTAACCACTCCGCCATGGAGGTCAGCAACTGTATTTCGTGACAAAAAAATTCACTTTGTCAAGTCAAAAAATTACCACGAATTTCACTACCCACTTCACAAATAAAATAGACAATCTCCCATTTCTCTTGAAAAATTCTATATTATTCTTTTATAGTTATTTTCTTAGTCCCACAAGGCTTAGCCAGCGACGCGGTTATCAGAATTTTTTTCTCCAGAAACTGACTTTCCTTCACGGCAAACCCTTCACAATAAAAAAACAGACTTATAGGCGACAGAAAGTATACACGCTTCCCTCTCCCATCCAGCAAGATTTGTTTGTTTGTTTAATTTCAGAACTAACCTGTCAATCAACTTCCTTAGTCGTCACCACACCTTACACACCTTAATGGAATACAAGAGTATATCAGTCATTGTGGTGAAGTTCGGATAAGTCGCGGGTTGTTTCATGAGAAAAGGAAATGTGGGACAACTGCATTTATGTATAGATAGTCCTGCATACATGAAAAGTAAGTAGGGCCAAGGGACGCGGTGGGGTGGGGGGGGAGTTTGACATGGCTGCTCTTGATAATCGTGACCAAAAGTACTCCATAAGATTCATACAGACTTGAGTAATGAGTTGATGGTGCAAAAGAGACCCTTAAAGGAAATGTCTTTAAAAACTGGATGTGCCAACGGCCTACTGAACGCAGTTACGAATTCATAGCTCATTATTTGGGTCCTTCACATCGCAATAGCGGGGGGTCCAACAACTCCCAGCAACGCAAACAAAACTTCTATATTTAGCCCACCTCCCCTTCCGCCACCACACCCCGGAGAATGGACGCTGATGCAAAGATCCACAGACCGCCAAGTTTGCATATTAAGTTTTGATGCCGCGGGTGGATATCTCGTAATGAAATTTCTATTTTTAATATCCACAGCGAACTCCTCCCTCGTGTAGAATTACGAAATCGTATCTCTTTAATGATGTTACGTGGACACGAAAACAAAAGGATGCTGTTTATTTCGCTTCCATGGCGACACAGTGGGCGAATGGACACAGTAACGAGATAGTATGTGTACTGAAAGGAGTTGGAGCTGTGGTTACGCCAGAGGTTCAAATCCTGGTTAAAGCATGGATGTCATCATGTTTTTGACTCGAACAGACAGATTGGGTAATTCCTAAAGACAGCCTCTCGTTCACGCGGTACACGCAACTGCATTCGAACAGGCTCTGGGGTCTGGCAGTACAATTCTCTCTTTGCTGACTTACAGCCTCAGCTGTCATCAAGGACGCAGCGATTTTGGTTTTCACTTAGTTCTGGATAGCCTCCCCGATGGCGCAGTGGTAGCGTGGTCGCCTTGTAATCAGTCCCGGGTTCGAGACCCGGTGGAGGCACACTTTAAACTGCAGGTACATTCCTAATTAGTCTTACTGTGCATAAAGTGGTCTAAAAACACCAAATCAACAACTTAGTTCTGGATTAGGAGTTCACCCGCAAATACTTCTTCTATATTAAGATTTTCCCCTTTACATCACTGTCTAACATTAGGTTGCTTTCTTAATTTTTTTGCTGAAGGGTTTATGTACTCGTTTTAGGACAAGGATACAAGTAGCCTCAACGTTGACGCACCACTTATAATGTGAATAGTCAATCAATGAATCTGTTAGTTTCCGAAATAGGACAAAGCTTGTTTCAAGTCCACTCATATGGTCGGGATTGGATCTAATGTTGTATAGCGGGATCCATACTATGATGTAAATACGCGTTTCAATAGCACACATTTAGAAAATGACAAAAAATAAGCATGCAATTGCGTAGTATGTGCCTTCAACTTGATTCATGCTTTGTTGTATTTGCATGTGAATTGTACATTGGCCATTTGATGTGTGCAACACATCAAACAGGGGAAGAGTGGCGCGTATCCAAGGGGCAGTAAGTGAAAATTTTACAATGAAAATGTCACTTATTGGGCCATTCCATGTCAAATCCACCAATTTCAGAAAAGTTTCCAGGTCATGTTATTTTGATTTGGATGAAATTTGGCATGAAGGTTCAATCATGTCTGGAAGGCTTGTATTCCAAATATTAGGTTCCTCCGAGAAATAGTTCTTGAGTTATAGCCTGTGGAAGAAGGTGGTGCGCAACAGAAAATGTGACCCAAATCTGAGAAATGAGCCTCAGAGCTAATTTCAGGACTCAATAACTTTGGAACTATTGATCACATCTTAGTGATATTTACACACCAAACAAACCTCTCATCAAGGAACACGTGTATTGCATCAAAATACCCTCAACTTGTTTATGTTAGCAAATAAAATACCCCAAAATATGCCTTAAAAAGCCTTACTTGTCAAAAAATGCATATTTTGTGTGCCTGCCGTTACAATTTTAATCCAACCAGGAAGGTGGCATTAATTTTTCTAGTAAGCCTGATGTGAGCTCAGTATGCACACATTATGTTGTCTCCATATATATCACCCAATCGATATTATTGTGGTTGAATATGCAAGAAATTGAAAAATCACCGGAAAATGGTGGATTTTTTAAATGGTGTAGCACAAAAGGGACAAGAGATATCCAAGCCAAGTTCCATACACTACATAATTACGCCTTCCTCTAATGTGTGTCAAAAATTTCAACTTGTTATTGCAAGGCGCTAGTGCACAGTAAAGGTAGACCCTTAAACGCCCATCACGTTTTCAGTGGGAAGTTTAAAATTGGGCAAGGTTTTAAATGAAGATTTATATCTGCGTAACTACGAATGCTAGAGTTACAAATTATAGCTTGTTTCTTTCAGTACAGTATCAGCTACAGGCCTATTTTTGAAAGAATCTAATTTGCACTAACCAAATAGAAGAAGACAAAATTTAATAATCTCATCAGGGTTACTAGAAAAATTAATGTCACCTTCCTGGTTGAATTACCCTTGTAACAGCAGGCACACAAAATATACATTTTTTTTACACGTAAGGCTTTTTAAGGCATATTTTGGGATATTTTGTGTGCTAACATAAACAAGCTGAGGGTATTTTGATGCAATGCACGTGTTCCTTGGTGAGAGGTTTGTTTGGTGTGTAAATATCACTAAGATGTGATCAATAGTTCCATAGTTATTAAGTCCTGAAGTTAGCTCTGAGGCTCATTTCTCAGATTTGGGTCACATTTTCTGTTGCGCACCACCTTCTTCTACAGGCTATAACTCAAGAACTATTTCTCGGAGGAACCTAATATTTGGAATACAAGCCTTCCAGACATGATTGAACCTTCATGCCAAATTTCATCCAAATCAAAATACCATGACCTGGAAACTTTTCTGAAATTGGTCAATTTGACATGGAATGATCCAATAATCAGATGTTAAGAGCCTTAGTTCATAAACGCGAAAATTCTAAGTAATGGATTTAGTGAGAAACTCATTCAGAGTTCATTACATGTGAAGAATGGGGCTTGCACGGAAAGTGAACATTCTGTACGCATAGTGCATAACCCCTGCAAAACTTTCTGTGCCGGTATACGTGTATAACTTCACCTTACGCACCAGATACTGTCTCTGATCACAAGACAATTACCTAACCCCCTCTCCATTTTTTGTATCCAACTGCTGTTCCAAAGCGGGCTCCTCTAAAAATAACCCATTTAAGCTTCTCTGCGCATGCGCATGTGGGCTACGGCGCAAATTTCTGCGCATACTTTAGGTGACGTTGCAGAAGAGGCTCCTCCCATCCGGAGTTTAGTTCTGCGCAATTTGTAAGTTCGATAATGAGTTTCTAGATGAAAACGCAGAGATGTCACTGACAAAAATAAATGTATACACATTACAATACTCCAAAATGCTACCACGAGCTTGATATTTTTTCATGTAGCAAATATTTTTTTTTCTGATCGTAACTTGAAACCATTTGCGTGATAACTCTTTTATCAATTCCTTAACTTAAAACTCGGTTTCAACATTCAAAAGTTACTGATTTATATATCGTATTTTATTTCCTGTCTGATACGAGAGCCGTAAACAACCCACATGACGACTTCGTAAATTTTTCATCCCCAGCGAGGCTCAATAATCGAGATGAGTGTTTCGCTCTCGAATTCATTTCCGTGTTGACCGCATATTAACGTTCCGGTTTGGGAACAAATTTCCTGTTTGGCTGAGGAAAGTACCCACAATACTTTGCGCTTCTCTCGAAACAACAGATGGAAAACATTGATTCAATGAACAACAGAAACACACACAGAGCGAGCGTGCGAGAGAGAGAGAGAGAGAGAGAGTTCCAATGGATAAAGAATCGAAAGACAATTTTTTTTTACCCACATGGCTTTAGTGATTAATCGTGTAGTAGGTATCTATACCGCCAGGGGTTGACAAACTAAAAATAATTGAAATGCCAGCGCGTTATTCTCAGGAGACAACTTCTTCTTTTTTTTTTCAAATTCGGGCTACGAAAGTCATGAATTCAACTAAGATAAGATATGAAATGTCATCTTAATTAGTACAGAATTGGGATAACAGTAACAAATATATTTCGCCGAAGTGACCTTGGGAAGGTAAAACTGGCAACATCGTGAAAAACTATGCAATACATTCTAATATATGGCCAACTTTACCATATCGCTGCAGATTTTAAAATAGGGCTAGAAACAGTGCAAGAATTTATAATGGCATGTTTATTATTCGGATTAAATGATGCAGAAAACACAAACATTAAAATACACATACAGTACTCGTTATTTTTTTTAAAAAAAAAGGTATTAAAAAGAAAATTTAGAACTGAATTTAAAAATTCAGACGCCCGGTGAAAATTTTCAGGCGCCATGTATTTTTCTACCCCTGTCTATCGCATATATCTACTGCCAGAATAACACGACTACAGGGAGGATAGGGGAGGACAGGGACATGTTTTTTTGCGGGACTCGAACCCTGAGTTCACGGGTTACGATAACGACTACACCATGTAGACAGGTTTGAGAAGCGAAGACAAACCTTCCCCAGCAAAGTGAAGATGACTTGTGATATGCTTCACGAGTAGTGGCCTTTTACGATTATATTTCGGTGTAGATACTTTCTCTTTAGGGAGCTTTTAGACCGTGGCGACACGTGACATTTCGAAACGTACCTACAGAAATAAATGCAACCTTTTGTACCGCAGTGACACGGCAAGCTGCACTTGTCGTGTCGGTCGGACCAGGCCTTTTCCTCAATAGCGTTCTCAATCGGCCTGTTGGCTGCGCATGCGCAGTAAATGCTTTTTATAGAGACTGGAAGGGGCTCGTGCCGCTTGCCGCTTCAGTGTGTCACTGTATAAGAATACAAATACAATGTATAGGCCGCACTTAAAAAAGAGAGCAATGCAACTCCTGTAAAACTAAAATAGGTGCACCCAATAATTCTATTTAATAAACTAATCTCCACCAACAAATTAATAGAGGGGGCGCTATGTTATAATATTAAGCTAAAAAAATGTTTACTGCATTTTTATTTTTATGTTTAATAAGTAGAATCTATTTATTAAATAATATAAAATATTTCAACATTATCTTTAATTCTAACTTTGGATTGATATTAACAATATCTATAGGTTTAAGTGAACTAGCATTTTTTCACTTATTGACACATGCTATGTTCAAGTCCTTGTTATTTTTATGTGCTGGGGCAGTAATTAATGTTATGGAGATATTCAAGATATTCGCTTGTCGTTCGTCACTTCTGTCTGAAAACTTTCTTAAGCGGTCACGCTATGAATGTTAGTTATGGTGTATGTTTGCAATATCAAAACTGAAATTTAGGAATACTCGCAAGCAATTCAAGTGGAACACATTAGCAAATAAGAACCTTTAAGAACTGATACAGAGATTAACAGCCAGCAAGTGATTCATGTTATAATTCTCCTTACCGGGTACCTTTCTTGAAGGTACCAAGCCTCATACACCCATCTCTGTGTGACATGAACAAACTAACTTAGTAAACACTTTTTGTTTGATTGATTCATTGAATTTGGTTCATTTTACTTCGCTTATCTGCCACTTTTGGCTAATCACGAAGATAAGGATCAGCGATATGATGAAATTAATGAAGGGACACTCACAAAGAACACCCAGGACCACTGGTGTCGTACCGCGCTGTGCTAACCACTACACCACGAAGGCTGGCACTTACTCCTAGGTAGACTCGATATGCTTACTGCGAATGCAGCCTTCTCGAACCCACAAATCTACAAGAGTAACAATTAAACATATGCTAAGAACGAAAAACTAACGCAACATCTAAATCTCCAGAACTGAGATGGAAATATACAGCCAGGATATTCAACAGACACGATTAGATGACTTCACATCAAGGTTCTTGATTTTCTGGAGTATAACAATACTTTTAACAATATCATGCACTTAATTTACTACACTATGCCATACCTTATTCTGAATTAATCTGGGAAAGCTATAATTTGAAAAAAGTATCTCAAATCACTCAGTTTGTGAGAACATCCAAACTACTTCACACGAAATTTTTCAAATTCAAAGAAACCCACGAAGAGCCCACCTGTGTGTATATCACCTCTTTCGAAACGAGGTGTTAAAAGAGGTTAAATATTTAGATATTCCTGAAAATCACGACCCAGTTAACCAAAACTTCATAACGCCTAACTTTCGAATTTCCATTATATCATAAGCATTGGCAAAAACCACCCAATTACCTTCAGCAAAGTGGGTCAGACGGAGGCAATCGCAGTCAGAGAATGGAGGAAGCGGATTGCTATGCTGTTGCATGACGACTCACCTCCCCACACCCACGTCTGTCTACTGTGAAGGCGGCTTACCCTGGAGTTCGCGAGATTGGCAAGAGAGGGGAAATACCACTGGGACCATTAGGAAAAGCTAGCAATTCGCTCGAGTTTCTAGTAATTGCATTTTCAATTTAAGTGTCTGCGTCGCCGGTAAATCAGATTTCCAGTCAGGTGTTCCAAATAACTGCTCGAAATTTTTTTCGATTTTTAGAAGATCCTCGACATAGAATACGTAGGATTTTCATCCATTATTTCCATTTTCTTAGAAAAATATAAATTGTTATTTCAGACAACCTTGAATGTTACCTATTGCTTTATTTCTGACACAAGAACGGCTAACGCTGTAATTGGTTGTTAAAGGAATATCAGTTAGAATTAGCGTGGGTTTCTAGGATTTTAAGTGCATTATTTGTTCTAAATCCTTCAGTAATGGATGATAACGAGCTAAAAAATATTGTAAGTTAATGAGAGAAAATATATTTTTGTATTTTTCTTATTTTGTCGTCTCTCTAATCGCGAGATAAATGATGATTAGTTGGAGTGATGAAGAGACTCTCACAATAGAACACCCACGCTCAAGCCTGGAGCTGAGTGACGGGATCATGATTCCAATGAAGTGTGTTTGGTTCTAAGTCTACGTTATGCTTAGATAGGCTAATCGGGTCTGGACCTACAGTTTAAAGTAGGATTGGAATCGCTGTGGGTTGTGCTTCCACCAATGGCGTAGAAAAAAGGAGGAAATATTAATAGAGGGAGAGAGATAAAGGTAGGAGAAATAGTAACGATAGAAAAGAAAAATAAAGAATTCGAGAAATATTGATTGATTGAATTATGTAGGTTATTTTACATTACTTTTCTCCCACTTTGGCTAATAGCGACGATGGGGATAAAATGGTGATACGGTGAGATGGATGAAGGGACAATCACAAACACACATGGAGGACAATTACCAAATTGTTAAGTCATCTGCCTACAGGCCCATGCGCCAGAGCCTCGTTAGTTTGCAAAATTCAGTCCAGGGTGTACTACGTGCTTGAGAGGTTGATATTTTGGTGTCTGAACCAAACAGAGAAAGATGAAAGAAAATGGGTATAAAACAAGAAAAGAGATACGAAATGATACTATGTAAATGGAGACTGATATTGAACATAAAAATAAATATACTGTGAAGACAGAGAATTATAGATATAATGTACGTTATAGAGAGTAGAAGCGAAAGGAAAGGGTTGAAACTACAGAGAAAGTGAAAGATATCAAAGAGAAAAAAAAGAGGATGAAGACAATTCATTAGTGATTTCCCTGCAAGGTAAATTATTATCTGCAATCTTGTCCATTTGAGAGAAGTGGTTCATCTTTTCTTCACGTTGTATAGAAATCCACAAATAAATGGAATGAGTACATACTCGTAGGCAGCGCAATCGCTCATGCAGCTTATCGCAAATATCCATTTCATCTACACAATTGCCGCGAAATTTGTCTACGGAAGTGCTCTCGTTCATTACTCCAAAAACATGATTCTGGCATGAGATGTTGAGACCCATTGGTAAACTGGTATATCTGTGCTCAGACCTTTGCCACATAATAGGTTTGTATAATTAACTGCTGTTTGGCGCACAAGTCTATACTCTCGGATTAACTGTTGCATTCACCTGCATGATAGTATTTATACCAAAATGCCAATTTTCGTTATCTATTGTCAAATTGTCATTAATTATAATGTGGGAATTTGCGTTACTTTCTTTAATAATTTTTTTATTATTTTTCATCCTGTTACGCTACATTCTCGCATCATTGTATTATTTTTTGTTCATAATTATTCCTCTCTGCTCTCTTCATATCCCTCATTTTGTTATTTGGTCTTCCTGTACCCAATATTTCAGTCAGTGTCCGTCTTTTTCTTCTATTTTTAAAATTTTCATTTTATTATATATATTTTTTATTATTATAATTTTATTTTTCTTCTCAAGTTCCTAGCTCTTTCCCATTTCTAATGTACTTTTCTATCTACTTCTGTTATACTATTATTTTCGCTTGCTACTGTTTTTCGTGTTTTATTTTATCTTGCTTTCTTCTCCCTTATTCTGGGCCTTCCCGATGGCGCAGTGATAGCGACGTCACCTTGTAATCAAGGGGTCCCGGGTTCGATACCCGCTGGAGACACAACGTGGTTCGGATCCCACTTTAAACTGTAGGGCCAGTCCCAATTAGCCTTACTGTGCATAAAGTGGACTTAAAACACCAACTCAACTCTTTCTTGTTCTGTTCTTCATGTTGTCTCTCCGTCATTCTTCCATTCTATTTGCTTGTCATTCTCTACTCTCATTCTCCTCAGTGCCTTATTACCACTCTCTCTATTAGTAGATATTTCCACCCGTTTTTCCTATATTCAATACTCTTTGTCTTAGCCACAAAACCTCTTACGCACAGTAGTCGCACCTTCCCAGTGACCACAAAGGTTGAAGAACTCGTGCATAACTCTTGCATGCTTGAAACCAAGGGAGCACTTTCTCATCTTCCGCCAAAGTAATATTTAACGATCAATTTCCCTTCCAAGGTCACACAATCCCGCTTCAAGGTTTAATGCATTCTTGTAGAAAGCGATCGCAACTGAAGGCAGGCTCTCGTCCTGGTCCCAAAGCGTCGACGATTGATTAACTTGTCTCCGTGTATCTCATGAATACTGCATCGTCGGGATCAAATATTCATTGCAGTTTTTGACCGTAGCGTTCTGGAAGTGAGCTGAGTGCATTTTCAGAACGCTGTGAACAGCTGAAGGTTAGATGCTTATGTGGAAGTTGAAACGATGCTGGCAAGAATACCTGTTCAAATCTGGACTACAGTTTGTAGGAAGTGTGGATCGATAACATTCCTTGTCCTATGATTCAAAATCAAATAAGATTACAGTTAACTAGAACAAGAAACATACAGGGTGGTGCAAAATTCCGTTTACAACGCTTGGGAGGTGATTCGACAAGTAAAAATAAGGAAAAAATGCCATGTGAAAAAATGTCGAAATCGGCACCGTTTTCGAGTGACAGGCGTGCGAAAATCGCCTCACACAATGTTTAAAGCACAATAACTCAAGAAGGAAGAAATATAGCAATGTCGGATTAAAATAATACAAAGAAAATCGTACCTGGCGAATACAATGGTGCAGCAATTGAGGCCCAGTGTAAATTGCGCAAGGGGACTCACAAAGAAAGTGGGGAATCCCCTGATGGAAAATACAGGAAATTTACTACTATTTTCTACATAATGGTGAGATCGGAATGTAGCCAGTAAAAAATGACGACGTATGTCCACATGTCCCACTACTGCTGGGACACCCACACTCGGGAAATAGGAAAATAACTGCAAATCTCCTGTTGCACATTGTTCACATTGCGGTACGAAGAAGAAAAGAAACCAATTTGTCGAATGTCCCACTACTGCTGGGACACCATCCCAAATGGAAAAATATGGGAAAACCAAGAAAAAAGTATTCAATTCCCTAATGTTGACACACTACTTTGCAGTACGAAAAACAAAAGTTAAACAATGACCACATGTCGTCAGGCCGTATACTACAAGAGAGCTCCCCAAAGAAAGTGGGTAATCCTCGAAAGAATGAAGACGGAGAATGGCGAGAAAACGCACACAATTGCATGTAAAATTTCCAGGCACAGCACATCTTGAAGGGATTATCCTGAGAAGCGCACAACATCCGCACATGCAGATCGACGGTATGTACTACAGCGATCTCCAGCATCTTCACTCGCACCTTTCACTAAAGGACACTATGCGGTGCTGATAGGGGCTCACAAACACTGGCATACTCAGAGACGTTGTTGAAAATGTCCGCCATTGACTTTAAGACAAAGATGGCATCGGCGAAGCATTGATTGTCTGGTACGCGCAAATACCTCTGGCATGTCACCAAATGTCCCAGCAGCGGCACTAACACGAGCAACGAGGTCTTCGGCACTTTCCTCAGGGGTTTCATGCACAAGCCTTTTCATTTCTCCCCCCACACAGAAATCCAGTGGAATGAGGTCGGGGGAGCGAGGTGGCCACGGTAAAGGTCTACCCCTGCCAATCCAACGATAGCCGAAAAAGCGTTGAGTAAGGCCCTGGTTCCCCGGTCAAAGTGCGTGGGGGCGCCGTCGTGTTGAAACCAGATACCTTGTGTACCTGCCAGTGACACGTTTTCCAAAAGTTGAGGTAATACGTCATGTAGAAACACCCGATAATTCCCACCACACAAAGTAGAGGGCAAAATTTACGGGTATATCATGTGGTCACCTACTACGCCACACCACACATTCACTGCGAACCTATGTTGATGATGGAGCACAATGATTGCATGCGGATTGTCCATATTCCAGACGTGGCTGTTGTGGCTATTGAACATGTCGTCCATGGTGAACATTGCCTCATCGGTCCACAAAACTCTTGTTGGGAAATCTGGAATGGCAAGAGTTAGTTGCACGTACTATTGGCAGAAATTCATGCGTAGGGGAAAGTCCGTGGGCAGTATGTAGTGCACCTTATGCAATTTGTATGGGTGCAATCCCTTCTCCTGAAGATCGCAGAACACATTGCTATGGTGGGTTTGTCGCGTACGAGCAATGACACGTGTGCCGGTGCCAGGAAGGTCTCATCGCGTCCAAAACGTCCTCTTCAAATTGCAGAGTACGGGGTCTTCCACAATCCCACCTACGGGATAGTAGAGATACAGTTTCACGCAGTCGATCATCAGGTCTTTGAAAGAGTGCATGTGCTGCCAACCGCCTATTGGCAAAACGTTCGTGAAACGAACGCCGTGCTTCACGGTTGTTTCGGTTTGCATCTCCATAAACGAGATGCATATCAGCAAGCTCGTGGGTAGAGTACTCCGCCATTGTCCTGTTCGAGAACCGACCAACAACGGGGGGCACTTCCCCTCCGAGTGACGGATCACAACTACCGTGATTAGCACCCACGTAATGTTACACATGTGTCCACGCAGTTGTTGCAAACCGAGAAAGAACACTGGAATACGTACTCTACGTACAATATTCCTTGGAGCAATACAACCACACACACACGCCAGACTAAACTCCACGCTGCGACACGCAGAACATGCAGGAAGAACAACGGTCGACTACACTCTCTACGTAGTATCCACCAATGCTAATACGTAACAGGTGACCTACACTCCCAGCGCCTCTAGTGGGGCTTTCTGTATCAACCTCAGCGTAATCTGACGACATAGCGTTAGTAGAAGCTGAATTAGATAACGTCAATCGCTATTTAATATTCGCAATTCATTTGCACGTACTTATAATTCATTTGCACGGGTTTTAATTAATTCGCATGTACTTAGAATTTATTTGCAAGTACTTAGAGTACTTTACATTTATGTATTTGCTTATTTATAACTTTTTATGAATATATAATTATTTATTTTATGAAAAATATGTATATAGAAGGTAATTAGAGGTACTAAACGCTATGCATATGATTTTATATTCATTACTGCAAAGTATGTAATGTATGAAACTATAATATTAATGTTTATAATATTGAAAATAAGAGTTTATGGTTTATGAACCGCTATGAACGGTGGTAATGGGTGTAGGTACAGGTCCAATTACGATTGGGGACTGTGCTGGTACTCGAACCCGCAATATGTAATGTTATTAATTAGTACTATGCAATAATGTATGTTATTATGGTATGAAACACGATGGTACGACACGCTAGACAGAATACTGTCTCAGGATTTCGACTCCGCTCTGATGCCAGACAGACAAGGGTGAACTCCGCGCAGGTAGACGAGAAAGGAATTTGGGGGAAGTGCGTTCAAGGTCAAATGACGTCACAACGTCAGAACAAAGAAGGAACCCAATTGACCAATCAGAGAACGCGTCGGTAGATTTTCAGAACCGGTTTTTTTCCAAGGTTAACCAGTACGCAAGAACAGGGGAAAGTGATGCAACGCTGTAGGGCAGGGGAGGGATTCAACCAGACAACAAAGGATGTCTGGAATGCACAGCAAGAAACAAATCTCTGAAGCTATGCGTCGCTTGCATGCTAGAACATGTTTCTAAGTAAGCCAATTAATATTCCGCTTAGGGTTGCCCCAAGGCACAGGACGCTTTAGCGCAGGTTTTTTTTTTATTTGTACTATGAAGAGGGGAGAGCTATCAGGGACGGGGCCTACAGTTTTCACCATTTGCTTTTATCACGGGGTAACGAACCTAGGACTCTTTGATTATTAATTTAGGTAGTAAATGTATGTTACTGTGTGCTATTTAAATTAATTTTGAGTTTATTTTTTACCAAACTTTGACTTTATGTCAAACATTTTCACAGCTTATCCTTATTTTTACCAAAATAACACAATTTATACTATTCAGGCAACATTTTTTATTAAATCTTGGATTCACAAAGACATTTTTTTCAACTTTTAATTTACTATTTTACAATTTTATGTTAATTTTTTACCAAAATAACACTATTTATACTATTCAGGCATCATTTTTTCATTAATTTTGGATTCACAGACATTTTTTTCAACTTTTAACTTATTATTTTACAACTTTATGTTAATTTTTACCAAAATAACACTATTTATACTATTCAGGCAACATTTTTTCATTAAATTTTGGATTCACAAAGACATTTTTTTCAACTTTTAACTTATTATTTTACAACTTTATGTTAATTTTTTACCAAAATAACACTATTTATACTATTCAGGCAACATTTTTTATTAAATCTTGGATTCACAAAGACATTTTTTCAACTTTTAATTTACTATTTTACAATTTTATGTTAATTTTTACCAAAATAACACTATTTATACTATTCAGGCAACATTTTTTCATTAAATTTTGGATTCACAAAGACATTTTTTTCAACTTTTAACTTATTATTTTACAACTTTATGTTAATTTTTTACCAAAATAACACTATTTATACTATTCAGGCAACATTTTTTATTAAATCTTGGATTCACAAAGACATTTTTTTCAACTTTTAATTTACTATTTTACAATTTTATGTTAATTTTTTACCAAAATAACACTATTTATACTATTCAGGCAACATTTTTTATTAAATTTTGGATTCACAAAGATATTTTTACAACTTTTTAACTTATTATTTTACAATTTTATACCTATTTTTAACCTAAATAACACTATTTGTACTATTCAGGCAACATTTTTTATTAAATTTTGGACTCACAAAGACATTTTTTTCAACTTTTAACTTATTATTTTACAACTTTATGTTAATTTTTTACCAAAATAACACTATTTATACTATTCAGGCAACATTTTTTCATTAATTTTGGATTCACAAAGATATTTTTTTTCAACTTTTAACTTATTATTTTACAATTTTATGTTAATTTTTTACCAAAATAACACTATTTATACTATTCAGGCAACATTTTTTATTAAATTTTGGATTCACAAAGATATTTTTACAACTTTTAACTTATTATTTTACAACTTTATGTTAATTTTTTACCAAAATAACACTATTTATACTATTCAGGCAACATTTTTTCATTAATTTTGGATTCACAAAGACATTTTTTTCAACTTTTAACTTATTATTTTACAATTTTATGTTAATTTTTACCAAAATAACACTATTTATACTATTCAGGCAACATTTTTTCATTAATTTTGGATTCACAAAGACATTTTTTCAACTTTTAACTTATTATTTTACAACTTTATGTTAATTTTTTACCAAAATAACACTATTTATACTATTCAGGCAACATTTTTTATTAAATTTTGGACTCACAAAGACATTTTTTTCAACTTTTAATTTACTATTTTACAATTTTATACCTATTTTTACCAAAATAACACTATTTATACTATTCAAGAAAGACTTTTAGTTATATCTTCGACACACAAAGTGTGTTTTTTCAACTTCTATCTGTTTATTTCCAAGTCCAGGCTTATTATTACCAAAATAACACAATTCAATCTGTTCAGGAAAGACTTGTAGTTACATTTTCGACACACAAAGTGTGTGTTCTCAACTTCTATTTGTTTATTTCACAATTTTAGGCTTAATATTACTCAAATAACACAATTTAATCCACTCAGGAAGGATTTGTTATTATATTTTGGATGCACAAAGAGATGTTTTCAACTTTTTTACTGATTTTTTGCAGGGTATGTATTAATTTGTATTTATTTTGTTTTGTATCATATATACATTTACAAATTTTTAACTTAGAGTTTAGTATTTATTTAAATCTTTTCAAAAACACTAAAGAAAAAGTACTTTTAGCTAAAATGTAAGCCACAGAATATATTATTATTATTATTATTATTATTATTAGGGTTTACTGATTTCCACTATGCTATTTTTGGTTCTGTATTTCTATATGTATTTATTTAGGTCAGGTTACGCCTGCTACGTAGGAAAGTTTGTTTATTTTAGAGTTTACTGAGTATTTTGTTACTTTTATACTAGGTAAAGTTTTCTAAATATATCAGGTAGGGCTCCATCCATATACTTTTGTTTTTGCTGCTTGGAGATGATGTGATCAGCATCACTCTCCATCTGCTTTTTATTTTATGTACCCAATATTATTTTGAGGCTTAGTGAATTCTAGAGACTATTTATGCAGGAGAGAGGACTTGAAAATTTTGATCTCAGATAACCCACAACTATTTGTCAGAGTATGTTAAAGGATATTTTATATTTATTATGTGCCACTAGAATATCAAAGCTTGCTTAATTTTTATGTCTGTAACGCTGTTATTGTATTTCTAGCTAAGGTTTACTGAATAAAGTACACGAAATGTTTATCATTTCGACTAGTTATTTTCATACGAGGCCAAATTTTTAGTGTAACGAAAATTATTGTGTCTATAAAGACTGAAATCCCTTTACCGATGGGTCCATAACTGGACGCTTACCAACATTGTTCCTTTTTTTTTTAAAAAAATATATATATAACCATTTATCAATATATTGACAATTCACAGGACAAGACGAAGTTCACAGACGACTGACTATATGGACCATAGGTCCACTTGCTAAACTTTTTTCTATGTTAGAAGAATAACTTAGCCTTATAGCCTTTTTCAAGGTATTTTTGAAGTATTACTGGTTTTTTTGGGTGCATCAACACTTGGGTTATTTCCATTTGGTTTATTATACGAGGCTACAAGCACTATTTGAACACTGAAATTCTCTGATTGAAACTAAAAGCTTAGGCTGTAACTAGGGACTTAGTATGTATATCGACAATTTATAGGACAACACGAACCTTACAAAGGATTATAGGTGACGTAGGACCACACGCCAGAGCTTTGTTAATCTGCAAGAAGCACTTACAGCTAATATTACGAGGAAATGAGGTTGATTTTTTACTGTTTCACAAGAATGCTATGTTTTATACACCCAATATTTGCTTTTTCAAGTAACTACTTGTACCTGAAGCACTTACAGGCCAACTCTAACTAGACTTCGATTTATGTAAATGTAGCAAGAACTATATTTCTGAGGAAATACGCAAAAGCAGATTACCCGATTAAAGTATCTGAAAAACAGATTTTTCTATGTAAGTATATTTTTATTGACTGGATTATTTAACAGATCGAACAGGAAGACTGCAAAATTCATTAAATGTAGTTCTATAGTATAGGTGGTTTCAGAGATATAAAAAGAACAAATATAAGATTTTGCTTTTTTTGCTTCTGAGGCTAATTGCGACGCTAAGGGTAAATGGCGAGGAAATGTAACGGAGGAGAAACAGTCCCAAAAGTTATGGGTTGCATGTAAGTTAATACCACAGAGATATTACAGTAGGTGTAGGTTCTACCACCAGAACTTTTCTATTATAATAATACTGGTTATGCTGTACTGTTAGCTAAAGATGCTGATATTTGAGAAACTTAAAAGCTTATTTGCAAAATTTTAAGATAAATAATAATCTGTTAGACTGTAAACATATTTTATATCCATTCTGCACAAGATCCGATGACAAAATTCAAAAATTGTAATCTCCCAGACAGGGACTCGAACCCTGGACAGATAGGTTAAAAGCCTAACGCTATACCAACTAAGCTATCTGGGCACAAGGTATTCTTTTTTTGAAAAGTTAGTTATGTAAGGAAATATATTGAAACACTTGAGAACACTTTTGGTCTGGTTCGCCAGAGAAGGAGACAACATTTCCAAATTTTTACAGACTGAGTGTATTTTTCCACTATAGAGGCCTTCACTATATGTAATTCGAAACGCTAAAGTTCAGCTAGCTTCCAAAATTGAGGTAAAGATTGTCTTTGGCGAGATTAACAAGTTACAATTATATCCAGTTACGGACAAATAAAGCTAAAACTCTCAGATTTACTGTTCTAGCCAAGTTTTAGTAACATTTTCTTCACTATAGTACAAATACCAAAGAAACAGGTATATTTTATTTATAATTTGACCAAATGTACTAGTATTTAATTCACAAAGTTAGGTAAAAAACAGTATTTTTTAAAAAAATATTGTTGCTGCCTTCAAATTTTATGTTATTTAGCCACTAACAACTGGTTTACACTGTTTGGCATCCTTTAAATAGGAAAAGAAGGAATTATTTGTTTAGTATTTTTACTACTTTATATTTATTTAAGAAAACAATTCTACAGTTTAACTTAATTTTTAACAAATTGTTACTAATTTATATATCAAAGTTATGTTATTTAGAGTGTATGAAGGCGTATAAAGTTAATATTTGTACTTATCAGTGCAACTAACAATTATATTTTACACACAAAATATAATGTTTACAGTTAAATTACTTAAATCAGAGAATGATATTTTACAGTAATTGATTCATTCAGCACTAGTCAGTACTTTTATGCATCAGAAAGTTTTCTTAATTTTCTATTACGCATGCTATTTTGGGCTATTCTTAAAATGTATTTCTAGGGCAAACTGGTTTAATTTTCTGCTTATCATGCAAAGTTGACAGTTTTCGCACAATGCTTTGTACATTTGTTATATTCTCTACTTACAATGCAAATATTATGCTTATTTAATGTATAACTAACTAACTCTCTAGCCTTCTTAAACCCGAATGTTCATGGCTACAGCAACATATGCCTTTCATCTGTCCCTGTCCTGAGCAAGATCTATATACTCCTTTCCTTCCCTACCAATTTCCTTTAGGTCCATCTCTACATATCCCTCTATTTTGTTTTGGTCTTCCTATTGGTCTTTTACCATCAGGTTTCCCAACAAGAATCCTGTATACTCTTCTTTCCTCTCCCATTTGTACCACATGATCTACACACCTAAGTCATCTTGATTTAATCATTCTAATAATATCTGGACATGAATACAAATTATGTACTTCTAAATTATGTAATCTTCTCCACTCATCTGCCTCGTCATCTGTTTTAGGCCCAAATATTTTCCTAAGGATCTTACTTTCAAATACTCTCAATTTATGTTTCTAGCTTATACTGTAGTTATTAGATCTTTTTCTATCAGCTTATTTTGAAATTAATATTATTAGGTATAGTCTTTGATTTATAACTATATTGCTTTTTTATCAATTTATCTAAGAGTACACGCAGACAAACACATGTGTACACACTTTTCTGTAAATAGATATGCCTTTTTTCAATATTTTAGTATGAAGATTGCACTTTAGCTATTTAAGCAAGGGTAGGAAAGGTAGGATTTCTGAGAATTTGTTGTAGGATTTTGTTGTCCAAGTATAGATGAGAACTGAGCTGGGAGACTGTTTTGAACCTTTTCATGATAGTTTGCATGTGAACTGTATGCAAATTGAGCACTATTGACTGTGCATGCTTCTAAGTTTTGCTGTTATTTTACATCAACTCTGTGAGACTGTAGTCAGTTTTCCCTTTTCAAGTAGTTTTTATTGATTGTATTTGTATATGTTTTGGGAACTTAGCAGTTTTATGTTATGAGGCAGTTTGTTGTAGAATATTTTTACATGATTGTTTTGAGATATTGAGTGTCAGCTGTTTTACTTGTAATTATTTTCCTTCTTGTGTTGTGTATTTGACTATATTTTGTCCAAGTTCGTAGTATTTAGAATAATTGTTGTTAACTTGTAGATGTAGGGAGTAATAATCCTCTGCAAGATGCCCTATACTTTAGTCTGAACATTATTTTTAGTGTTCACTTTTGAAGCCTTAGTATTCTGGTAGTATTATTAATGTAGAGGTAAATTAGGCTGAAATGTAGGCATTTTTCTGATAAATTATACTCACTTAGTTGTTTCAGCAGGTAGAAGTTGCATGATGGTTTACTGCTGATGATGTTAATTTGCTCTTCTTATGTACTACGTATGATGTAGCTTACTTGAGTAATTGGAATTTTCTACTGAAAAAAGGATTGCTTGTCTATTTTATTCCTATGTTGTTGAGTTTGTCCATAAGCAAGCCATGTTTTTACTCTATCCTATGCCTTGGAAGAATCTAGATATATTGTGTTTGCAGTTTTATGTTTCTCTAAGGTTTAGGCTATGTAGTTTTTAAACTGTGCTGTAGATGTGACTACTGATTTCTTTTTCTGGATGCCATATTGGTTTCTGTGTATTCCTTTTGCTGCTTGAATTTGACTTAGGTTGTTTGCTTTTTTCTTAGATCTTTATTTGTTTATTTGTTAAGTATTTTTTTTATTTTTTGAATTTTAATTACTTTAATTTTACATTAACTAACAAATTTTACATTAACAACAAAAGAATTTACTCTAGTATAAAAACTTCTACTAACAAAAATGTACTATTATAACTTTTAATTTTAGAAAATTGTATTTTTAAAACTTTAACTTTGAAAAATTGATTTTTAATTACTTTAATTTTACATTAACTAACAAATTTTACATTAACAACAAAATAATTTGTCCTAGTATAAAAATTTCTACTAACAAAAATATACTATTATAACTTTTAATTTTAGAAAATTGTATTTTTAAAACTTTAACTTTGAAGAATTGAATTTTAACACACTTTGACTTTAACAATGTACTTTGAATTTTTATATGTAAAATAATATTAAAAAATAAAAAAAATACTTAACAAATAAACAAAATAAAGATCTAAGAAAAAAGCAAACAACCTAAGTCAAATTCAAGCAGCAAAAGGAATACACAGAAACCAATATGGCATCCAGAAAAAGAAATCAGTAGTCACATCTACAGCACAGTTTAAAAACTACATAGCCTAAACCTTAGAGAAACATAAAACTGCAAACACAATATATCTAGATTCTTCCAAGGCATAGGATAGAGTAAAAACATGGCTTGCTTATGGACAAACTCAACAACATAGGAATAAAATAGACAAGCAATCCTTTTTTTCAGTAGAAAATTCCAATTACTCAAGTAAGCTACATCATACGTAGTACATAAGAAGAGCAAATTAACATCATCAGCAGTAAACCATCATGCAACTTCTACCTGCTGAAACAACTAAGTGAGTATAATTTATCAGAAAAATGCCTACATTTCAGCCTAATTTACCTCTACATTAATAATACTACCAGAATACTAAAGGCTTCAAAAGTGAACACTAAAAATAATGTTCAGGACTAAAGTATAGGGCATCTTGCAGAGGATTATTACTCCCTACATCTACAAGTTAACAACAATTATTCTAAATACTACGAACTTGACAAAATATAGTCAAATACACAACACAAGAAGGAAAATAATTACAAGTAAAACAGCTGACACTCAATATCTCAAAACAATCATGTAAAAATATTCTACAACAAACTGCCTCATAACATAAAACTGCTAAGTTCCCAAAACATATACAAATACAATCAATAAAAACTACTTGAAAAGGGAAAACTGACTACAGTCTCACAGAGTTGATGTAAAATAACAGCAAAACTTAGAAGCATGCACAGTCAATAGTGCTCAATTTGCATACAGTTCACATGCAAACTATCATGAAAAGGTTCAAAACAGTCTCCCAGCTCAGTTCTCATCTATACTTGGACAACAAAATCCTGACAACAAATTCTCAGAAATCCTACCTTTCCTACCCTTGCTTAAATAGCTAAAGTGCAATCTTCATACTAAAATATTGAAAAAAGGCATATCTATTTACAGAAAAGTGTGTACTACCATGTGTTTGTCTGCGTGTACTCTTAGATAAATTGATAAAAAAGCAATATAGTTATAAATCAAAGACTATACCTAATAATATTAATTTCAAAATAAGCTGATAGAAAAAGATCTAATAACTACAGTATAAGCTAGAAACATAAATTGAGAGTATTTGAAAGTAAGATCCTTAGGAAAATATTTGGGCCTAAAACAGATGACGAGGCAGATGAGTGGGAGAAGATTACATAATTTAGAAGTACATAATTTGTATTCATGTCCAGATATTATTAGAATGATTAAATCAAGATGACTTAGGTGTGTAGATCATGTGGTACAAATGGGAGAGGAAAGAAGAGTATACAGGATTCTTGTTGGGAAACCTGATGGTAAAAGACCAATAGGAAGACCAAAACAAAATAGAGGGATATGTAGAGATGGACCTAAAGGAAATTGGTAGGGAAGGAAAGGAGTATATAGATCTTGCTCAGGACAGGGACAGATGAAAGGCATATGTTGCTGTAGCCATGAACATTCGGGTTTAAGAAGGCTAGAGAGTTAGTTAGTTATACATTAAATAAGCATAATATTTGCATTGTAAGTAGAGAATATAACAAATGTACAAAGCATTGTGCGAAAACTGTCAACTTTGCATGATAAGCAGAAAATTAAACCAGTTTGCCCTAGAAATACATTTTAAGAATAGCCCAAAATAGCATGCGTAATAGAAAATTAAGAAAACTTTCTGATGCATAAAAGTACTGACTAGTGCTGAATGAATCAATTACTGTAAAATATCATTCTCTGATTTAAGTAATTTAACTGTAAACATTATATTTTGTGTGTAAAATATAATTGTTAGTTGCACTGATAAGTACAAATATTAACTTTATACGCCTTCATACACTCTAAATAACATAACTTTGATATATAAATTAGTAACAATTTGTTAAAAATTAAGTTAAACTGTAGAATTGTTTTCTTAAATAAATATAAAGTAGTAAAAATACTAAACAAATAATTCCTTCTTTTCCTATTTAAAGGATGCCAAACAGTGTAAGTACCCAGTTGTTAGTGGCTAAATAACATAAAATTTGAAGGCAGCAACAATATTTTTTTAAAAAATACTGTTTTTTACCTAACTTTGTGAATTAAATACTAGTACATTTGGTCAAATTATAAATAAAATATACCTGTTTCTTTGGTATTTGTACTATAGTGAAGAAAATGTTACTAAAACTTGGCTAGAACAGTAAATCTGAGAGTTTTAGCTTTATTTGTCCGTAACTGGATATAATTGTAACTTGTTAATCTCGCCAAAAGACAATCTTTACCTCAATTTTGGAAGCTAGCTGAACTTTAGCGTTTCGAATTACATATAGTGAAGGCCTCTATAGTGGAAAAATACACTCAGTCTGTAAAAATTTGGAAATGGTTGTCTCCTTCTCTGGCGAACCAGACCAAAAGTGTTCTCAAGTGTTTCAATATATTTCCTTACATAACTAACTTTTCAAAAAAAGAATACCTTGTGCCCAGATAGCTTAGTTGGTATAGCGTTAGGCTTTTAACCTATCTGTCCAGGGTTCGAGTCCCTGTCTGGGAGATTACAATTTTTGAATTTTGTCATCGGATCTTGTGCAGAATGGGATATAAAATATGTTACAGTCTAACAGATTATTATTTATCTTAAAATTTTGCAAATAAGCTTTTAAGTTTCTCAAATATCAGCATCTTTAGCTAACAGTACAGCATAACCAGTATTATTATAATAGAAAAGTTCTGGTGGTAGAACCTACACCTACTGTAATATCTCTGTGGTATTAACTTACATGCAACCCATAACTTTTGGGACTGTTTCTCCTCCGTTACATTTCCTCGCCATTTACCTTAGCGTCGCAATTAGCCTCAGAAGCAAAAAAAAGCAAAATCTTATATTTGTTCTTTTTATATCTCTGAAACCACCTATACTATAGAACTACATTTAATGAATTTTGCAGTCTTCCTGTTCGATCTGTTAAATAATCCAGTCAATAAAAATATACTTACATAGAAAAATCTGTTTTTCAGATACTTTAATCGGTGTAATCTGCTTTTGCGTATTTCCTCAGAAATATAGTTCTTGCTACATTTACATAAATCGAAGTCTAGTTAGAGTTGGCCTGTAAGTGCTTCAGGTACAAGTAGTTACTTGAAAAAGCAAATATTGGGTGTATAAAACATAGCATTCTTGTGAAACAGTAAAAATCAACCTCATTTCCTCGTAATATTAGCTGTAAGTGCTTCTTGCAGATTAACAAAGCTCTGGCGTGTGGTCCTACGTCACCTATAATCCTTTGTAAGGTTCGTGTTGTCCTATAAATTGTCGATATACATACTAAGTCCCTAGTTACAGCCTAAGCTTTTAGTTTCAATCAGAGAATTTCAGTGTTCAAATAGTGCTTGTAGCCTCGTATAATAAACCAAATGGAAATAACCCAAGTGTTGATGCACCCAAAAAAAACCAGTAATACTTCAAAAATACCTTGAAAAAGGCTATAAGGCTAAGTTATTCTTCTAACATAGAAAAAAGTTTAGCAAGGTGGAGCTATGGTCCATATAGCCAGTCGTCTGTGAACTTCGTCTTGTCCTGTGAATTGTCAATATATTGATAAATGGTTTATATATATATTTTTTTAAAAAAAAAAGGAACAATGTTGGTAAGCGTCCAGTTATGGACCCATCGGTAAAGGGATTTCAGTCTTTATAGACACAATAATTTTCGTTACACTAAAAATTTGGCCTCGTATGAAAATAACTAGTCGAAATGATAAACATTTCGTGTACTTTATTCAGTAAACCTTAGCTAGAAATACAATAACAGCGTTACAGACATAAAAATTAAGCAAGCTTTGATATTCTAGTGGCACATAATAAATATAAAATATCCTTTAACATACTCTGACAAATAGTTGTGGGTTATCTGAGATCAAAAATTTTCAAGTCCTCTCTCCTGCATAAATAGTCTCTAGAATTCACTAAGCCTCAAAATAATATTGGGTAATAAAATAAAAAGCAGATGGAGAGTGATGCTGATCACATCATCTCCAAGCAGCAAAAACAAAAGTATATGGATGGAGCCCTACCTGATATATTTAGAAAACTTTACCTAGTATAAAAAGTAACAAAATACTCAGTAAACTCTAAAATAAACAAACTTTCCTACGTAGCAGGCGTAACCTGACCTAAATAATACATATAGGAAATACAGAACCAAAAATAGCATAGTGGAAATCAGTAAACCCTAATAATAATAATAATAATAATAATAATATATTCTGTGGCTTACATTTTAGCTAAAAGTACTTTTTCTTTAGTGTTTTTGAAAAGATTTAAATAAATACTAAACTCTAAGTTAAAAATTTGTAAATGTATATATGATACAAAACAAAATAAATACAAATTAATACATACCCTGCAAAAAAATCAGTAAAAAAGTTGAAAACATCTCTTTGTGCATCCAAAATATAATAACAAATCCTTCCTGAGTGGATTAAATTGTGTTATTTGAGTAATATTAAGCCTAAAATTGTGAAATAAACAAATAGAAGTTGAGAACACACACTTTGTGTGTCGAAAATGTAACTACAAGTCTTTCCTGAACAGATTGAATTGTGTTATTTTGGTAATAATAAGCCTGGACTTGGAAATAAACAGATAGAAGTTGAAAAAACACACTTTGTGTGTCGAAGATATAACTAAAAGTCTTTCTTGAATAGTATAAAATAGTGTTATTTTGGTAAAAATAGGTATAAAATTGTAAAATAGTAAATTAAAAGTTGAAAAAAATGTCTTTGTGAGTCCAAAATTTAATAAAAAATGTTGCCTGAATAGTATAAATAGTGTTATTTTGGTAAAAAATTAACATAAAGTTGTAAAATAATAAGTTAAAAGTTGAAAAAATGTCTTTGTGAATCCAAAATTAATGAAAAAATGTTGCCTGAATAGTATAAATAGTGTTATTTTGGTAAAAATTAACATAAAATTGTAAAATAATAAGTTAAAAGTTGAAAAAAAATGTCTTTGTGAATCCAAAATTAATGAAAAAATGTTGCCTGAATAGTATAAATAGTGTTATTTTGGTAAAAAATTAACATAAAGTTGTAAAAATAATAAGTTAAAAGTTGTAAAAATATCTTTGTGAATCCAAAATTTAATAAAAAATGTTGCCTGAATAGTATAAATAGTGTTATTTTGGTAAAAAATTAACATAAAATTGTAAAATAATAAGTTAAAAGTTGAAAAAAAAATATCTTTGTGAATCCAAAATTAATGAAAAAATGTTGCCTGAATAGTATAAATAGTGTTATTTTGGTAAAAAATTAACATAAAGTTGTAAAATAATAAGTTAAAAGTTGAAAAAAATGTCTTTGTGAGTCCAAAATTTAATAAAAAATGTTGCCTGAATAGTACAAATAGTGTTATTTAGGTTAAAAATAGGTATAAAATTGTAAAATAATAAGTTAAAAAGTTGTAAAAATATCTTTGTGAATCCAAAATTTAATAAAAAATGTTGCCTGAATAGTATAAATAGTGTTATTTTGGTAAAAAATTAACATAAAATTGTAAAATAGTAAATTAAAAGGTGAAAAAAATGTCTTTGTGAATCCAAGATTTAATAAAAAATGTTGCCTGAATAGTATAAATAGTGTTATTTTGGTAAAAAAATTAACATAAAGTTGTAAAATAATAAGTTAAAAGTTGAAAAAAATGTCTTTGTGAATCCAAAATTTAATGAAAAAATGTTGCCCTGAATAGTATAAATAGTGTTATTTTGGTAAAAATTAACATAAAATTGGTAAAATAGTAAATTAAAAGTTGAAAAAAATGTCTTTGTGAATCCAAGATTTAATAAAAAATGTTGCCTGAATAGTATAAATAGTGTTATTTTGGTAAAAAATTAACATAAAGTTGTAAAATAATAAGTTAAAAGTTGAAAAAAATGTCTTTGTGAATCCAAAATTTAATGAAAAAATGTTGCCTGAATAGTATAAATAGTGTTATTTTGGTAAAAATTAACATAAAGTTGTAAAATAATAAGTTAAAAGTTGAAAAAAATGTCTGTGAATCCAAAATTAATGAAAAAATGTTGCCTGAATGGTATAAATAAGTGTTATTTTGGTAAAAAATTAACATAAAAATTGTAAAATAGTAAA